>NC_060273.1:56432257-56755772 GCF_021613505.1 Equus quagga | reverse complement strand
GACATAAAAGATGAGGTTGTAGTATTTATATCTAGGTTGTGTTTACTGATTTTGAGTCTTTTTGTCTGTTTATATTGGAGTTGTAAGCACTTACCAAACTCCATCTGGTGGGAAATCTCTCTCCACATTTAGAGAAATAAAAGGTTTCTACGCCCTGAAAGTTTCTGTGTTTTTCCAACAGGGTCCTTGTGATAACTCTTTGACTGCCAAATGTGGTCCTGACTTTATTAAAAGAATTTTGCCCCTTTCTTTTGCAAAAGCTTTAACTTTTGTTTGTAATGCTCATATGGTGCAATTTACTGATAATGGATTTTTCCCCCACCAATGTAGGGTACTATCATTAGAGATTGCTCTCCTCACAATAATAAAAGTAATAGTAATTAATCAATGTCATTTTCATTACCTCTACTTATCAAGTGTGACTTCTGTATTAGGCACTGGAAAATTTTATTTGCATAATTTCACAGCAACTCTGAAATAGAAATTATAATCTCCATGTCATAGATGAGGAAACTGAGGAAATGTGCCCAATATTAAAATGACAGTAGCAACAATAGTAACAAAAGTTGAAATGTTTTTGAATGTTAGAGTCGGGATTCTAACAGAGATCTGATTAACTTCAGATCAGGCACTTTGTGTTTGCATTACCCCATGTGCTCTCTAATGCAGAGATGATAGATTTGAAAACATGTCCATGTCCTTCTTTCCTCACACCTACAATCTATACATGAAGGTTTTGATTCTTGTGATTATAAATTGGCCTGAGACTATGAAGTAGTGAAGCCTTGAACTCATATTAGCAATTTTTTATATAACGTGGAAAACAGCCTGGAAGAGAAGAAAGGAGTGAGAATGCCCAACATCACCTGAGTGATCTGAAAGAGATCAGGGTCACCTTTGGCATTCACAGACACTGAACAGCTCTCAGCAGGGACGTTACTCTTAGGGATAGCAAGTGGGGTGCACAGGCTGCATTCTAGGGGCTCCATGTACATTACATTCCTTGAAGTTGTGGGTAGCCAAGCTCACGCGATTGGATGCAGACATACTGTTTACAAGTCACTAATGGGTCAAACATGTGGCCATGAATTGTCAGGAAAAATAGAAAAAAAAGTAAACGGAGAAAAGGAAAGGTTAACAGAAAGAAAACAAAATTAAGAAAGCTCTATTAAAAATGTAATTAAAGTCTATATGTACTGACCAACTGATTTGTAGATAATTAGTTCAGAGATAAAGGAAGAACAAAAGGAAGGCGGGGAGAGAGGGAGGAAAATGACAGGATGGGATTGAATATACTTCTATGGTTTCCCTGTCCTTTATTATGCATATAAAAATGAGCTGAGTTCCCATCTTACATGTACCAGTTATGCTTATTGTATTGCAAGCAGCAAAAATGAGTAATGGTTAATGTAAGAGAAAATAATAAAGGGGGTGATGAGGGAAGGCTCTCGAGTAGCTTGATAGCTCAGCAAAAGGAAGGAACAATGGGGGCTAGCCCATGGCCACAAGTTAAAGTTCCAAGCACTCTGCTTTGGCGGTCTGGGTTCACAGGTTCAGATCCCTGAGTACTCCACTCCTCAGCCATGTGGGGGCATCCCACATACAAAATAGAGAAAGATTGGCATGGATGTTAGCTAGGGTGAATCTTCCTCACAAAAAATAAATAAATAAAAAAGAAGGAACAATGGTTCATAACACATCTGGAGTGGAAAGAGCTCCTGGACTCTGGCATATGAAGACTAATGAATAGTCTCTTCAAGCTGCTGACATCGGAATGAATTCATTTCAACCATTTTCTGTCCTGAGCCGTTCAAGTAAAGATTAAATATCCTTGAGTGTTTCCTAGGTATAGCTCTGCCCAGGCAGGGCACAGGTCCATCACTGGGCAAGGGACAGGAATAGGAGGCAATGCCCGGTGATTGGCAGATCCCACAAAGCTCTACACGGTAGAGAGAGGTGGTTCCTTAAAGTGAAATCCTGGTAGCGGTATGAGACAAAGAGTGAACAGATGCTGGGCAGGCACTGCCAGCTGAGGTGTCCCATAGCAAGCAGCTATACCAAGTCCAAAGACCTCAGTTTTTCCAACATTCCCTAGGATATTTGATTGATATTCCCAACATCAAAGAGAAATTACACTGGACACGTGTTAAAAATGGCAAAGAAGATTTTCTTCAGTACTTTTTCAGTAGAAGAGAGATTGAATTCGACTCCCCTAAAACAAAAGTGGAAGAGTGTTTAAGAGCTGGGGTAAGCCAATGGGAAAGTACTGGAGGACATTAGGTGGGAGGTTAGTTAATGTAATTAGTCCAAATGTGTTTGCTAATTGGCACTCAATGGAGTTAGGCTCCTACCCTTCCACAGAGACTGGGAAAAGGGTAGGAGACTGTCTTTCTTGATGATTACGTTTCAAAGGGATAGATCCCAAGTCTTGAGAAAGATATTCCTGGGTTGTAAAGCTGGCAAACGGCTGGGAGAAGATTTACATCTCAACGGGGCGGAGGAGAATTTACACTTGAATGTTTTCTCAAGTAAATGCTCTAAGAAAAGGGAGGTCAGGGACCTAGAGTCAGAAAGAAATCTGTCTAAAGTTTAATCAAGCTGAGGGAAATGTTAAAGTGTTTTTGGTCAGTAATCGTACACTCTGTTCATGAACACTTATCACTGTTGCTTCCAAGTCCTGCTGCTGCACTTCTCCAGTTGCCTTACTGCCCCTGCAGACTCCTGCAGCTCACTCTGGTCCTCTTCTCTCAAAATAGGAGGGAAGCCTCCCATTTATCATTCTCCAGAGCAGCAATAACACGCAATGCTGGTGTACAAGACTCTCGTGGAAGACCTGCAGATGAAGACAGGGAATTACAGCCTACAGGAGGAAACAACTTAAAATTGAATGTCAGACAGCAATCCTTTTGAAATTACACCCTCATTACCCTTTCCAAGGAACTTCTCAGAGGCTCTGTGATATTAGAGCCCAGTCAGCTCCCTCCTTGTTCAACACCTACCCATCCTCCCAAAATCCTTCATTCTGTTGCTTCTTTGAATCCCAAGCCTTCTTTTTCTCCTAACATTCTCCTTCTCAAGCCTCCAGGGAAAAAGTAGAAAATTCCCATTACATTATTATGCAAAGCAAATTGCCCGCTCTTTGTTTTAACCTCTCCAAGCCTGGCTAAGCCTTTGGACTTATCCATACATATTCAAATAAGAAGTTTCCTAAACAAAAGAGCTTTATGGTCTGCTTTCCACATTTAAAAGACTATCATCAATTTCCAAGTTGTATTTCTTTTATGTGCCTCAGATCAAGTTCTCATGCCAGGTTCAAAATCAGGTACCACTGCTTTCGTCTGAGGGTATAAAAGTGGAAGGGGAAGAAAAAAGACAATAGAAATTTTAGTTTCTCCTTCTGCCACTAAAAAGGTAGAGGACTTATTTACTTATTTTTAATCTGAAAGAAGGAGGGAGAAAGAGAGACAGAGAGATACACAGAGAAACTTCAAACCAAAATGATTATAACAGACATAACCACTGTAATTTTGAGATTTTTGAAAAATTGATTTTCTGCTTAGTTACCTGTATATTTTAAAATTTTATATTTATTGCTTTCATAATTTAAAAGAACATAAATCAAGTCAAGATAAGATGTAAAGACAAGACAGAAATAAGGTGCCCCCAAAACGATATTGTCATTGATAAGTAGACAGATAAATAGACATAAAAAATTGACAATCAATCACTTGCTGGCATCTAGATCATAGTATGCCTGGACATTAAGTAATCCGGGAAGATTATTGTCTGAGCAAGTAACTGAGAAATGACCTAAACATATATATTTAAAAAACATATTGTAGAAAGTACCAAAGAACCATTTTCTACCTTTACAAAGTGGAAAGGGTTTAGACCAAAAAAAAAAGAATTTTACACCACAGTAAATATTCCTAACAAACAAAGAACATAGCTAAGATATGGGTGTAAAAGACCTTACTTGTTGTGATATCACTGATACCAGAAGATACTAAATGTTGCTTGATAAGCCATATCTGGTCTGTAGGGATTTTTAATCTGCTATGCAATCAATAAAAATTGTTAAATTATGTTCTCTATTTAAGGATAAAAACATTTATAAAATAAAGATCCAGATATTTCTCTTTTTAATTGGAAAATATGACAATAGGCTTTTCTTTCTACATAGTAACAACTGGCTAAATAGCATTCTTCCCAACAAAGACAAAGCAGGAATGTTCCAATTACTCAGATCCACTTTGCAGGTAGCACTGATGTAGTGCGACATTGGTGACTCTGGGTGAGGCAGACGTTCAAAGGACAGTATTTTTTCTTCCCCCTGGGGAGAGGTGTTCCTAGTTTCCTTGGAGACTCCTCCGCTGGAGAATCCTATGTGCCTTGGCTCAGGCATTCTTCTCCATTTGGACTCTTGGAACTCTCCCTAAACCACTGGCTTTTAGTCATCCCCTTCTATTGGGGTTCCTTGGCAAGTCTTTTCTTGGGCAGCATCCCCTTCAAGACACTGGAGTTGGCTCCCTTTCTCAGAGTCCACATCTGGCCTTTCCTCTACCATCAGTAGAAGGGCAGCTTCTTCCCACTATAGCCTCTTCTCCTGGTACCTATTGTTGCTGGCCTTTGGGCTTTTGTAGATACTCCTAAACAATAGAAATGGTCACCTTTAGCTTTTCTCTTCATTGGCAGAGATTGGATATCTTTTACAGTTAAATGTACTCATCCCCTGTCCTGTGAGTATGTGTCATAGCACATATATAGTCACTTGATCAAAGTACTTAGATGTAGTTCCACCTTAGCTCTCTAGCACTTGACCTGTGGATCAGCTGGTGTCTTAATCTTCTGGTCATTGCTTCAGAGTCCACTGTCTCCAGGAGGCACAGAGAGCCAGAGGAATTATGTCTATTTCCCCTGCATATTTGAGCCACAAGAGTCTGGCACAAGCTTCCTGTTGGATGAACAATGACCTGAATGCAATTCATTTAAGAATACAGGAGGCAAGAAGAGGGCTTGTTTGCAGAAATGATGATCTGTGCCTGGTTAACCACCTAAGCCAATTGTGCTGCTACATAATGATGCTCCACTTCTCTGTTGAGTAAAAAGTTGAGTTGAGCTGGTAGAGAAAAATGTGCCATAGCAAATTGACCATGAATAAAACAAATTTACAAGTTTCTCCTGGGTGTCTGATTATCTAAAAATCTGCCAGGAAATTGAATTGCCTGTCAGCTGCCCAAGTTATTTTACTCGCTGCTACTGAGATTCTTGGTGGGGTAGGTTTTTCAAAAGGAAAAATAGGAAATGAGTTGGAAATGATTGATCAAACTTGAAAATAAGCATATAGAGTCACTTCTTTCATACAACAAGGACACTTTCCCTTGCATTCTTCTCTCATCTATCTGAAGAAGAGAGAATCAAAGACAGAAGACCCATTTTAAATGGTGTAACCATTTTACCTGAGGTTTATTGATTTTTCTTTTGATGTGACATTGAGAATTAAGGACTGCAATCATTCTAGGATCTGACCATATTGTCCTCCAATTTAAATTAATTAAGAGTGAAATTAATCCATCAATGAAATATGAATTAGTGTAAAAAGGAATAACACAGAGGGCACAATTGCTCTAATGTATACTAAATTTGGGTTATGATGTTCAATTCCAACAACAAGTATTTTTTTTTCTTTAGAAGATTCCATTACCTTCTTGTATTACCTGGCGCTCCCTTGGGGACATTATTTCTCCTAATGGTTGCATTTTTTTCCTCATATGCCTGGTCCCACACATGAGACAGATGTCCTTCTTCTTCCTCAATATTGCTTTCTGATTAGTCTCCCTTGCAGTTCCCTAAAAATCCCAAATTTGATCGTCAAGCTGTCAGATTACGTCACCAATATCTCTTTTTGTTGCTGTCAACTACAGAACCCCAGGTGATTTCTTCTCATTTCTAGATGACTTTACCTTGTGGTTCACTGTCACTCTCCCCAACACTACTCCTCTTTTAACTCTTGATGATAGACATTCCTTCCAACACCTTAGATCCTCATTTTTTAAACTAATCTGCTCCAAAGATTTTTTATCTCTGCCTTACTTCAGTTACTCACTCCAAAGGTCAGACCTTGAAAGTATGTACTATTCATATCTAATCAACACCAATAATTGCAACTCTTCAATAATAACAATTATGTGCTCCCTACTCTCTGACTTCCACCTTCAATCTCCCTCTAGGACTCAGCCTTCTTTCATGATATTAACATCCCAATCAATGGATTCTGTCAACTTCTTACCATTCCTCATCATTTAATGACCTTCCTCTCTTCCCTACACGTATTAATTTTAAGTCAATTGTTATAATCACTTCCTTGCTAATGTATTGACTTCCACTCCTCTCTCACTCCATCATACTCCATTGGTAAAACCAAAATCCTATAGAAATGAATCTTCTGCCTATCCTATGCTTGTACCACTATAGAGAAGTACAATAGAGAAGAACACATGACTATTCAAACTAGTCTCATTTAAGTTTCATGAACAAAATCTTAGTCAAGACTATGATGGTGCCAGGCTTTCATATTTTAATTTCCCAGTCTAACCATTCTCCCATTTTCTTGGTAATTTCACAGCTTCTCTCTTGAATCCCCCAATATTCCTTTTCCATATTCATTCCTATCTGATAATACTGCTTTTACCTCATGGAGAAAATTGAACCCTCCAGAAGAGTATGTCCACACACTCCCTCCACCTCATCTACCCACCTCTAGCATTTGTAACCTTTTATTCTGTCTTGCTGCTTATTACCATAGCCTTTTCTAAAGCCAGTCCCTGTCTTGTGTGTTAGATCCTACTACTGCTTTCCCCAATATCTGTCCCTTCTTGTACTCACACACCTGCATCCAGTCCTTCAGGAAACCTTTGTGTCTCTACCTCCAAAATATATCTAGTATCCCATCATTTTTAATTACCTCCAGGACTGCCACCCTGGTTCCAGTGACTACCATCAATGTATGTAATCTAAATGACTACAATAGCCTCCTAGCTGGTTGCCTTGCTTCTATCTTTGCCTGTTACCCACCCCCCCATTCCCACTATTCTCAGAAGTCCATTAAAGTTCAAGTCTGATCATTTCACTCCTCTGCTTAGCATCCTGAGATGGTTTCCTATTTTGCTTAAATGTCTCCATTCTTGGAATGACTAAATGTCTACTTCATTTTCTGACCTCATCTTCCACAAACCCTGATCCAGCACTGGGGATGTTCCTCACCCCAAACATACACTTGGAGCTTGTACCTGGAATACCCTCACCTGGATAGCTACAAGGTAAACTTCCCCACCTCTTTCAAATCTTTCTTTGGGTGTGACCTTATCAATGACCACCTATCCTGGCCACTCAATTTGCCTCACTCGACCATTTGTCTCTGTCCCTCTACTTCTATTGTCCCTTATTCTACTCCATTTTTTATTTCTTTTTTAATATTCATCACCTCCTAAAATATCAAAACTTTACTTATTTGTTTAGTTTATTATTTATCCTACTCTTGTCCACTCTAGAATACAAATTCCTCAAGGTCAGTGATCTTTATCTGGTTTGCTCACTAATACACCCCAAAGAGTCTAAGACATTACCTGGCATATAACAGATCAATAAATATTTGTTGAATCTATAAACACTTTCTTACTGCTAGTACCCTGTACTGTTGCATGTGCAACTTTTGTTGGTTTGATTTTTTTGCATTGAAAACACAAAGGTATTCATATTATTTGTCATTTAGTACATTGAATAGTATTTATTTCACTTAGCATGATTATGCTTCACTTTATGTGTCAGCTTATGTTTTCTTTGATTATGACACCTTATTTTTCTCTTGTTTTCATTCTTTTGCATAATTTTTTTACCTCCCATTTAACTTATTTTGTTTTGAAATCTCACATTGGCCCAGGGCTTCTTTGGCCCACCTTATAGACTATCCAGATAGAAGAGATCTTCAAAATAAAACACTCTAACTGCTTTATTCATAAGTGAGAAAATTATGGCACAGAAAGGTGAACAATTTTCTATTTAATGATAAAACTCAGCTTCAATTCTCCTGGTTCTGTTCTCCTTTCACTATACACCAAGATGGCATACACATTGTTCACTCCATCTTCCCTCTTCCATGAGACTGATATTGCTTATCCAGCACAGCAATCTTCTATAGACAGACTGGAGGAAATGTGTCATAGAAATAGGGACCAAAGCAGAAATTCAGTCTTTTTATTAACATAGGAGGAGCTCAGAAAATAAACTCAAGACTACATTCCCTAATATCATTTCAGAATGACAAGGAACTAAGCTGGGACTAAAGGGGCAGTGGTAAGACCCAACGACCTCTTTAATACTAAAACATTGTTTTCAGAGTCATAATTGAAGAACTTAAGATATAAGACACAAGATGTATTGTACCCATTATACAGCACAGTGTTCTAGGCTACTATTAGTCTAACAATTATTTTCTTAAGCTATCGGTGATTGAGCCCTTTCTCTTTGCAGGCATTGTGTACTTCAACCTCTCAATACCTATGCTTTAGGTACTACTATTATCCTCATTCTACAAACCAGAAAAAGGAAATTCAAATAATTTAGTAATTTGCCAATTGTTACAGATGTAGTAAGGATGGGCCAAGATTAAATTTGTATATAAACCACTCTGTAACAGTGCCCTTCCCACATCAAGAAGGGGGTGAGATTAAGGCTGCTTAAGTATTTTCAGCTTCAAGTTTCAGTTGGTTTGAGGATATGATAGGAGAATATGAACTTGTTGATGATGAAAAGGTAGAATAAATGAGAATAGAAATAAGGTGGGATACTAATATAAAAATCAAGTTTATTTTTTAATTCTTCCCAAGTTGTATAATTTTTAATTTTTAATCTTATTTGATTGAGAGACTATTTGTGAGATGAGACCAAAATGGCATTAAAAATAACATTTTCCACAAATACTGTTTGGGATCAGTGACTTCACTAATAAAGGCAATTCTTAATTTTGCCAATAAATAAATAAATTTTGTAACATCAGAGAACTTTAGGGGATGACATGTGTCTTTTAAAATCATTGTCCTTTGTCACAGAGGGGCCCATCTAATAAGAGGTACTAATAAGAGGTACTGTGTTCCCGCCAGAAAAAACACTTGGTTGCACATCAAACTGAATGTAGAATGATAGGGATCGCTGAAAATTTGCGGGCCTGGCAGTGAATTAGTCCTCAGGGATAGACTGCCCTGTGAGAATTTGAACCTATCAGTTAGCTGTCAAATTTCATTTGACACCTCATCCAAAATTTAAAAGGGGCTGCCATCTGAAGTCGGAGATGTTCTTGGAGGAAACGAAAAGGCTATTTCTTTATGGGCTGGCAGGATCGAAGCTGCCAAGTGCTTCTACTTAGGGCAGCAGGCTGGCAGCCCTATGCTGAGCGAACTTCACAGATATTATGGCTTCCTAATGTAAGCAATTCTTTCTTAGCCCCTAAACTCATTTTTTCTTTCTCTTTCAGACAGAGGGCCCCCAGAGGCATGAAATCCCTAAGGGTACATTTAGCACAACTTGCAGAAGTGCTGCTGGAGTGTCAGCCAACAGAGGTTACAACTTGTAACTCTGCTGTTTCTGAACCACAATGGAGTTTTCTACTCTCTCCTTGTCTTCTTCTGGGCATTGTTTTTATTATTATTATTATTATTATTATTACTTTACTCCAAATATCTTGCATGTCTGCCCCATCTTGTGAAATGTGAGGTTTTCATTCATTTATTTATGAATGAAGATCGTGGCACACCTTGTAGAAGTGTTCCTCACTGAAAATGTTCTCACACTTGGCTGACAGATCTCCCCCTGAACTTGAGGTTTTCTACTACCCTCCAAGCCCCACTCTGCCTTGCTCCATGCCCCCACTCCCCCCACTCTGGCTCACTGCTTTAAATGGCTTATTTGAGTGAGGGCTTCAACAGTTTGGAAACTGCCCTGAGACGAGGACCTCTTGATGGATTCATGATTGACCTCTTGATTATCTGCGGCCATTCGAGGAAGATTAAAAGGGCATGGCATGAGAGGGACATTAGCTGCAATCAATCTGCTGCTCCCTTCTCCTTCCTCCTTTCTCCTTCACACAGACTGATTCATCAAAGGACATTTGCAATGCCTCATTTCAGAGATCCTGGCTTCAAAGTCAGGCTTTATTTTACAAAGAGAAAAATACTAAAGTCTCTCGCTAGATCCCTTCAGGGCCAAAGGAAAAAAAAATCATCCTCTAATTGTCACTTCTATGCTGGCTCTGGGGAAAAAAAAAAAAAAAAAAGATAAGTGCATATGTAAGGCAATCATTTGAAAAGAATAAAGGAAAAACTACTCACTTTTGTTTTATCCCACCATAATTCCTTTGTTAGTTTCTCTGGGCTAGTCATTGGTACCAAATCTGGACTCTTAGAAAACTACAGAGGGCATATAAAGGTTTTAATTTAAACATTAGCATCTTAGGTAAATGAAGCTAGGTTCCTGCCTTTGCAATCTAATTCACACAGGGCCAATTTTATTCTTGTTCCATTATTTCATCGAGCTTCTGTGATCATAAGTCTCCCTTTGAAGTTGGTTGGAACTCAGAGCACAGATAGATTCCCTGGGTCTTGGAGTAAAATAAGTAATAGATCTGTAACCTCACAGTTCGTAAGGCTTTCTCACTTTCTCTCTCTCTTCCCCTGAGGTCCTCGTTTGTGCTCTGGAAATGGCTGGAATTTGTGTAAGTTCTGAAGCTTGATCTGCCACACTAACTAGTTAAATGATACAAATTTTAGTGAACAATACAACATGTCCGCAAAACAGAAATTAAACTAAAGTTTTATTTTTTTAAGCTTATCTTTTTAGACAGATTAAAATTATAAATATATATGTAGAGAGAGAGAGAGAAATATAAAACCAAAGTGACCATGTACAATCTCCCAATAGGCGATACTCTTGAGAAAGTGATTTGTAAAGTGTTACAGAAGCTAAATTTTCAAACCAGAGATAATCACTCAGTCTATCTGATTGCTGGTCCCTGTTTACTCCTATCTCTGGCTTGGTGAACAATGCCACAGCTGATGTGATCAGTAGCCATTATCAGGAACTTCGCCTCCCCATCCCAATATAAACTTATGAGGCCCACAAGCTCATTATGTGTTCTTATGATATGAATAACGAAAGATGCAGTCAGGGTATGGTGAAAAAAATCACTGACCTGACAGTCTAGAATAGGGCAACAAACCATTCCAGTTTGCCCAGATCTGAATGGTTTCCTGAGATAGGACTTCTGTACTAAAACTAGGGGTAGTGTCTGGAAATCACGGACAATTGGTCATGCTTGGATTCTAGCACCAATTCTGGTGCTTTTTCTATATTAAGTAGGTGAGACTAGAGCAGAAGCTTTAAAATTGACAGTCCCAAGCCAAATCCAGTCCACAAATTTATTTTGTTTGGGCCACACAATGATGAAAAGAAACAGTGAGATTTTGCATATAATCTTGATTGTAAAGTTTTTTTGCAGTTTATCTTGAAAAATAAGAAGATATGGTAACAATGGGTCCATATGTGTATCAGGTAACAGCAATCATCTGGAGCTGAGCAGCATCTACCCGTAAAATGTGGACATAATGTCCCTCTTCGCTCAATTACAGTAACTGCTTAGCTTCTGTAGGCGTTGGAATATGTAGCCCCTGGACTAGATCAGTGATTAACAATAAACCTGTGTGAGGCCCACCTAGCTTGGAGTAATGTCCCTTGAGCAAATTTTAGGAAGAAAGATTGTTTCTGCTTCTCAGATGTGCCCAGATATTAATGTCATAGTGGCTTACAAAACAGAAATGCCCATCTTCTGCTTGGCATTCCCCAGTAAGACTTGATAAAGCTTAGAGGATCTCGAAAATCTCCTGTAGCTCTAAGACTCTATAAACTAAAAGGTGGAAATTGCTTATTTTTCACCTCTCATTGAAAATACTTGTTGTTTTATCCTTTTAATCACTGAAATACTTCCTACTTAAAATATGTCAGAAGTGTAAGCCTAACCAGTTTACTCTGATTGCAAATCAAGTGTTTCCTCCAACATGCTTTTCTGAAATGGGAGAAATGGGGCTCTTCGAGATCAATATGTGGCATTCTGCATGTTGTGATCAATTGGTGATTAAGTGAAAACGGTTTAGCTTAATTTGCTTTGAAAAGCTGTGCTTGCACTGATAAAGTGTAGAAGTGTTTCTGAGATGAGATACAAGGAACAGATGTTTAGTATAAAATATTGATAGCACAGAGCAGAGATAAGCTTGGTATTTAATTTGTCTTAATATTTCCATTACTACAAATTCAACAGCTTTTATCTTACTGGGTAATTACAACTTTTTTCCCCCTTGGCGTAAGATAAGATAGACTTTTTTCAGTTTTCTGTCACATTTAAACTCTTTACGCCCCCCTTCTCTCTGCCTTCTTTTTTCTTCCCCTAGGTACTGGTTTCTTTATTTTAATTTCAGTTGCAATCTTCAGTTAAAAGATTAGAGAACTTGTGTGTAAAAGTTGACATTTTTCTTGTCTTAGAGTTTTTAGGATATCTGGTTATGTTACCCCCTAAAAAGGAAGTGAGTTTATTAAGATATAGGTTGGCAGTTTGAGGAGACCACAGAATACTGAGATTCAAACAACGAAGGAGTTTATTTGGTTCTTTCTCTTTATGTGACTTTCAGGCCAGTGAAGGGGCGTCTCTACTCCATGTGGTGATTTAGGGATCCAGGCTGGCAATTAGGTTCTGACCTTCTCAACATGGTAGCCTCCTTCACTGGAAGAACATCTGGTGCCCCATTTGTTACGGTTTTCCAGGTGGTTTTTCAGGGAATTGGGGACTGATTAGGTAAGAAGTCCAAGGCAAACAACTTGTCTTTAAAGAAGTGACCCAGAAGCTGCACACATGAATTCTGCTCACTTACCATTGGCTTTTTGTAAACATGTTTGCATCCACCTGGGAGGGAGGCTAGAGAACGCTTTTACCAGCGAAGAAAATTGATCTTCCTCTTCTAGTAATATGGCAAAGCAGATATCCTGAGAAGCCCTCCTAAAAAAAGCAAGATAAGCATCATAATATTGTTATTGTGTTACTGGGATCATAGACATGAAGGATCTCGCCAGAAGACAAAGGAAGAGGAACAGGAACTAAACACTGAACAGAACAAAGGCTGTGAGCAGTGAGCACACACCTTAACCCCGCTGAGTGGATATGAGCCTTTTGCTTGCCTGTCATACAATTTCAGGATGAAGCAAGATTCTGACGGGAGTAGAAGCAAGTCAGTAGTGGAAAAGCTACTGGAAAAAGCTACTGAATGAAAGAGAACATCTGAAGAAAAACACCATGAATTTAAGTATTCAGATATTCTACACATAAGCACAAACAAATGTGAGCTTCCCTGCAAATATCCCCAAATGTGCCAGAAAAATGAATGGCACAAGAGTCAGCTAAAACAATAAACAAGATATTTAGATCCCTAAGTACTTCAGATCTCACAATTAGGAGATACAGAATATAAACTATTCACATATAATCATAAAATGTATAAATATATAAAATATGATGGAATCACAAAATGAGGAACCAAAAAGAGACTAAAAACGGAACAGAAAGATCTAAAAAGAGAACCAAAAAAAAAATTGATAAATGAAGAATACAATTCTTAAAATTATAAAAATAACTCAGAAAATATAACAAAATAATAACAATAATGTGTACAAGAATGAGGTTCGCTTATACATAGAGGTAGGAAGTAACTCTGGGCCGCACTTTATTTTCTGGGACCTAAAGCAATTCTTATTTGTGAGCAGAGTATCACATATTATCTTATTCAAGAGTTTTCATCCATCTTTAGTGTTCACCCTTCTAACCACAGTCACTGAAACTCAGTCAAAGAGGCCAGGCAAATTCCTCCTTAGTAAGGTATTTTCTCCTAAAACAACCCAACTAGACAAGTTTTACATCCTCACCAAAGAAACAGTTTTTGATCTTTAGAACCTCATCTCCATTTCAGAAGAGAATATTTGCTTACATTTGCATAACTAAAAGGCTCAGTTAGATGGTTTTCGCAGAACAAAGGAGCATTCTGCCTAAAGAAATACAGTATTGAAGTTTCTGACACTTGAGAGTTAGAAACCACTTGGCTGCTTTTAAATGTCACTTTCCCTCTCTCCACCCTACAGTTTATACCCATCAAGGTTTAAAAAAATTCCTAGTCTCAGAAGCCACTGGGGACACTCTACAGCCTTGGTTTGAAGCATTGACCACACCAGTTTGGTAGTTCTTTGCTCTCAATTACATAGAATCCAGTAAACCAGAAAACTCAAGTTTAACTGGGGACTTTTTTTCCTCCATGTTCTATACGGTACAATTAGGAAACTAATAAAAGGGGGGCAATGTCAGAAATTCGTTTTAAAGTAGCAGTAAGAATATTATTCCTTATGCAGTGTTTAGGAAGTGGAACTGTTTGGAACTGATCATTGTTGACTCAGTTGGGTACTTTATCACCTTAAAATTCTCCCTGAATAGGCAAATAGAGATCATTAATCTCTATGTAGCTCTTTGTATATACAGCGTACCAAAATTGCGTTATGTCAGTTTTCTTATTTAATTCTTATGAACCTCTCTGCTATAGGGTTTATTATCACTCTAATTTGTAGGAGAGGGAACTGAGACTCAACACATAACTAAAAAAATCTGAGAAGCATGACTTAAGTCTCCTCATTCTTCTCCCTATAAAACCTGTGTTATTTATATGACACTATGCTTTCTTCTTTACTTCTGGCAGAAGTGTTTAAGTATAATGTATGTTTTCAAAAAAGTTGTAATTCATAGTTTATATGGTGGCTCTCAGTTGTCCAGAATCAATAAAAATTTATGTATAGTAGATAGTTACAGATAGGAAGTCAGGAAACCTGATGGTTTATGTAAATCTCTGCAATTAACCAGATGTGCGACATTGAGCCAATCATATAATTTCACTGGGGTCTAGGTTACTCATATGCCTTTGAAGGCTTTTTCTATTTGTTTTTGAACAGACAATTACGAATGGTTCTTGCAGTTAAGAAAATTCTATGACATTTATATACTTTATTTCTAAAATGCGTGTCCATACTTTTTCAGTTCAATACAAGTTGTCTCAACATTGCCTGTTTTGAAAAATGTCTGTTCATATCAATTTCTGTCTTAGTCTGTTCAGACTGCTGTAATAAAAGGACCATAGACCGGGAGGCTTAAACAACAAGCATTTCTTTCTCATAGTTCTGGAGGCTGGGGATATGAGATCAAGAGGCTATAGATTCAGTTTCTGGTGAGAGCTCTCTTCAGGGTTCATGGATGGCCATCTTCTAGCTGTTTCCTCACACAGTGGAAGGGGTAAAGGGGCTCTCTGAGATCTCTTTTGTTGGGACACAAATCCCATCCATGAAGACTCTACATTCACGACCTAATCACCTCCCTGAAGTCCCCACCTTCTATTAACATTACATCACTGGTTAGGATTTCAACATATGAATTTGGAGGAAATACAAACATTCAGTCTATGCAAAGGATTTTTCTATTTGTTTTTTAGTAGATGATTATTAATTGTTCTTCCTGTTAAAAACAAATTCTGCAACACATATAT
The DNA here is from genome assembly GCF_021613505.1 of Equus quagga. Classification (NCBI taxonomy): domain Eukaryota; kingdom Metazoa; phylum Chordata; class Mammalia; order Perissodactyla; family Equidae; genus Equus; species Equus quagga. The sequence goes on along the minus strand of NC_060273.1, from coordinate 56,740,101 downwards.
TTTATCTCTAAAATATATGTTCATAGTTTTTCAGTAAAAACAAGTTATTTGTCTCAATATTGTTTTTTTAAAGTTATATCGATTTGTACAACATATTACATTCTTGTATCCAATTTTTCCAGTTATTAAAATAAAGATATATCATATTTCTTAGATATTCTATAAATGTTGATATTCTTACCTATTTCAGCCAAATGAGGCATGGCTATATCTTTAAAATATCTCACCATTAAAGTATGAAACAACAACATTTAAAAATACTCCATTAACTGAAGTTCACAAAATAACCTGATATAAAATTGAATCTTAAATATTTTCAAAGTGGGAATTCAGTTTTATTCGGACTTGATAAAAATACACTGTATTTGTTTTTCTGCTTTCTTTTTTTCTTTGTAGAAGAAATAGAATCGGTTCTTTTAAAGAGAAAGAAAAGAAAGCCTGTACTTTTATCTCAAACGTAAGCTGTTCTCAAGTGAGTTTTGTGACAAAATGGCCGCAGACCTCATTTTGTAAATTTGTTCATCTCTTCGGTAATGTCAATTGCTTCCATGCGACTTCATTATTTTCCTCATCTTTCCCAATGAACCATATTAATATTAACACCTGATTATCCTACACTGAAGATCTGTGAAGAAAACTGAGTGAAAAGTTTGACAATAACATTTATTTAGTGTAGCATGAAATATTTTTTAATGACTTCCCAGAAGTCAGAGGTGAGGGGATTTTCTTCAGTCTATTTGTATGTACGCTCCAAATGATTTCTCCTTGTTTCTGACTTGGTGAGAAGTTTCGTATGTGAAATTTCAATGGAGCACAGTATGATAGTGCTGCAAACATCTTTGACTTTGGCATTGAAAAATTGAGATTAGTTTTCAGTGTTCTAGAAGGGCACTCCTATGACTCTGGAAATGTGCCATACAACTTTCCTCAGCAAAATGGATAGGTATCCGTTAATTAGACATTATTATTAATGTCATGTTCAGCTGCATAGTAAAGGGCAGAGTACAGAACTGAGGGCAGGGCTGATGACTTTGATGATATATGGACAGCTTTCATGAATTACTTAAAGAAAATTCTCACTTCTTACCTTATTGCACACAGTAATTAAAAGGTAATGAATAAGTGTGAGAAAAAAGAAAACATATATGGAAAGGTTTATTTCTTGCTTCCTTGTTTTTTTGTTATTTTTCAACAGTGGTGAAAAAATCAAAGATTGCAGAGGTTTAGGGAATCATGCAATTTGAAGAGTGTCATAATCTTTCTTTATTCCTATTTGAAGACCTCCTCTCTATATTTCCCAGGAACCGTACTGATATATTACCTAACTCTAAAATCCAGCACATCGTAGTCATGAGAAAAGGAGGAATGAGCTTTAAGTAAAATAATCGGAAATGGTAGGGATGTTTGGCCACAAAGCCTGTGAATGTTTATTAAACTAATGCCATATTATGCCAGGGCAGAATTTTCTAAGATATGTTCTATGGTACCCCATCTCTTAGAAAAATGAAAAAGTTCTAAGTGTAAATAAGTTTAAGGAAAAGTATTTAGACCCAGGAAAACATTTCTTATTGTAGGACCTCTAGGCGTCTTTGACTTACAACGTGTATTATGGATTTGCAACCGGGTTATTTCACAAACTTAGGTGAATCATGTTATGTTATTTGTAGTGGAGAATTCAGCGGGCCTACTTTTCTTTGGAACACGTGTTGGGTGCCCTGTATTAAGAGATTCATACAAGAGACATATGCCACAGTCCTTAACTTGAAAAGAGCTTTGAGAGAATGGATACATTTAATGAAGTTTCCGGGTATGATCATGCTGATAGATCATATGCTATTGTGCATTACTTCTGCACTAAAGATCAACTAAAAATATAAAACCTTTGGTGAAAACAACAGATAAAACAGAGTCTTAATGTAGATGGAAGTCGTAAACACTCCTTCAAATACTAGCACCTATCTGATAAACTAATCTTTCTAATGGGAAAGGTGCTAGTAGGGACTGGTCAATAAAATCTACTGCTGAGGCCACCCTGTTGCAAAATGGTTAAGTTCCCACACTCTGCTTTGGAGGCCTGGGGTTTGCCAATTTGGAGCCTGGGTGTGGACCTGCCCATTGCTCATCAAACCATGCTGTGGCAGGCATCCCACATATAAAGTGGAGGAAGATGGGCACTGATGTTAGCTCAGGGCTAATCTTCCTCAAAAAGAAAAAAATCTACTGCAGCTGATTTTTGCATATTCACGTGCATAATGAAGTATTTGACCAATCCAGTAAAATCATGAAGAAGGTTGGTTTGCACGTGAATAATTAGGTTAAATTAATTTAAATAATTAATATATCAAAAAATTAATAATCATTACCTTTAATATTCTTGTAAGAAATAGGCTGTCAAATTTACATTTAGAAAATTGCTTTAGTAAAATATAATAATGCTCTGGGATTAACAGTTCAAGAATTATGCTTGTAAGTATGGATCTGTTAATAGGTTGAGAATGCTAGAAAACAGATACCTTTCTGTGCATTTTTTTCCCTGTATTCTTGCAGTAGCCCCACTCCTGTATAATGTTTATACATACTACAAATATACATGAATATATACATATATCCTGGAAATTTTAGAGCAATGTGTTCCCTTGAAACAGTTTCATTTGAATGTTCAGTACCCTTCAAGAGAAAGAATGCATACCAGAATGTAGTTTTTATTTAGTTCAAAGATATTTAGAAATATACACTTTACTTCTATGTAACCTAACATGTGCATTCTTGGGTCATTTATTTTCTTACAATCATTATCCCCAAAAGACACTTCAGTACTTTTGTTTTTAAGGCTGTGTGTGAATTATAACCAAAAAGAATCCAAATCCCTACTTTTTAAAGTGACTCATAATTTAAATGCAATTATCTATACTTTTTTGAGGGCAGATTATTTTTGCAGGAAGACGTTTTCATCTCTGTGTTTACACGTTAGGCCTCTTTGACTGGGGAATGCTATCTGAATAATTTCTGCCTGGATCAAGGAAGCAAGAATCAGTGAGAGAAGGAATGTAAAGTTCTTCTAGCACAGTGCCTGGCACGTGGTATGCCTTTATCAACATTGCTCTTAGTGATCTTCCATCGACCTTCCCTCTGCCCCAGTTTCCTTTTGCCTGTATGCAGAGTTGAAGGGGAAAGAAGTTGACGGTGGCCTTTTCCTATCACCATCCCTCAGCTTTAAAGTTTGAAGGCTTTTATTGTCATTGCAAAGATTTGTACTTCTATCTTATTTAAGTAAAACATTTTTGTAAAGTCAAGTTCAGCTCAATGACTATTGGAAATATTTGTAAAAATTGCATTAGTGAATTCGAAATACCTGAGGTTTTGGCTTCTTTCTCTTGCATCTTTTGCATCTGTAACTAACTCAGGATGACGGTTACAAGCAGCAGCATACAAGGGAAGGAAGGAGCCTCCAGACCTCGGGATTTTGGCTCTGCTTCTCACCTGCTGGGCAACCTGCACAACATACATAGCATCTCTGGTATTCAAATCTGTTGAATGAAGGAATTTCTTTAAAGTCCAATTTCTTCAAATTCCAATTTTCAAATACGATAATATAACCCTTCTAAAACCCAGTTAGCCCGATACAGAGAAAACTTAAAACATTCTACAGCCTCAATCTTCCCTGTGTTGGCTACCTTTAAGGAAAGTGACTCAAATCAGTAGATGATTCAAATTAAACATTAACATTACTAGAAAATAATTAATAACACTTACCCTAATGAGACTATAATCAGTAAGGGATGTCTATTTAATAATAATCATATGTGGCTAATCTGATGAAAAAACGGTGAAACAAAAATATCTAATTTTTAAGTAAATGTCAGCAAATTGTGGTTTACTTTACTGGTTAAACAGCACTGAGTTTGAATGCCTTAGTATAATAACTTAATCTCAGAGGGTACACACCTCTTGTTTTTAGTTTCCTTGAATGGAAAAGACTGAAGGTCATGATTGCCAGTTGAAATTTACAAAAACAAACTGCTGTTTCTCTGCAAAGTTACTTTCACTCATTCTTTGCCAGAAAACTACAGTGTAGGAATAACAAAGACACAGGGATCTGTTAAATTATGCTGATTTTTTTTTTTGTTTCTTGGAATGTGTATGTATATTCTGAGAATAGAAAACTCACACACAGCATGTAACCTTTTCAACTTTCCACAGATTAAAAAACACACTGCATTGCTTTATTGCATTTTCCCGCAACAAGGGACGTATTTCAGCAGAAAAGGGCAAACCAGGAAATTTACTCATGAAAACCAATTTATATAAGCATATGAATAGTATAACTATTCCCATAATATGTCTGGTATTCATCTCGGGAACTCTTGGGGACACATGAGTAATCCTCAGTGCAACTTCAATTTAGCCTGTGTTTAAATATAGAAAGCGAATGAGTTTGGTCCTGGATTTTTTATTGTTATTATTATTTTCTCTCTGGTATGAAGTCAACCAGTGCGATGGCCTGTGAACTCTTTCAGCATTCTCTCTGAAAAATCAGAGTGTGACAAGGTGTCAGCACTGACAGATCAGTAGTGGAGATGGAACAGACCTGAATTAATAAAGGTCAAAATTGTCAACAGGAAGAGTGTCCAGTGGCATCTGAGGACTTGCTCCTAAACATCATTTGAAAAGCAGAAAGTGGCTCCCGAACAGAACCCAAGATACCTGGACAAGACACGAATTTCCTGAGAATCTTTAAAATAAACACCTGCACTGAAGTAATTTTAGCATCTCCGCATATCTTCTCCCCTCTATCCTTAAATGCTCAAAAATATCAGGTCCTGAAGTGATCTAAGGCGTTGGAGTGGAGGAAATGGCAATTCTGACCCTGTCCTCATAAAATAGTCCCCACGATTTCCTGTAAGGGGAGAAGGTCTTTGCATTTCCCCAGTCTCGACTCTGCCTCTTGCCTTTTTTTCTTTTCTCGCAGCTTCTGATGTTTTCACAGCAGTTTGTAGAAGCAAAGTGCTTTTCCTCTTTACTGCGTAATTGGACCATTGATTCCATTCTGCCTGTACCATTATCTTATCATTTTGTGTCAGTTCCATCTCTTAAGCAAACTATCTAAGAAACTCAGAGGGGATATCTTGTATTTCTGTTACATCCTCTGGAGTGTTAACTGAGTCCACAGAAGTACTCAGTATACAGGGGCTAATTTTACTTTAGTTGATGAGGAAAAAATTTTAAATTATTTATAATTCCTGGGGAAAATTGACATTTTTTCAGCCCTTCAAATGTATTCTTTAAAATCACAAGAGTGTCAATCTTGTTTCAAAATAAATAAAATCACTTCATACTTATATAGGAATAATGAAAATGTGCAACATAAGATTTTCTGGAAGATTTGGTTTTCTCTGCAGTTTTCTTCTTCTCATTAGGGCTGTGTTTGCCAGCTTTCTTGCCTCTTGATCTTTTATTTAAAGAGCCGATCTAGATTCCCTTATAGTGGGAAATTTATCTCCATGTTTCCAAACTCTATCGCTCTTTGGGTTCTTAGTTCTTTGATTGTGTTTGTGCGTATGTGTGTGTGTGTGTGTGTTGCCCTTCTAGCAACTACTTGGTGATGCCTGAATAACTTCCAGATTATTTGAACTGAAAACAAAAATCACTATTAAGCCATCTAAGCTTTGTTCGGGAAGCATGTTGATACAGCCACATTTTAGCTTTTCCACCCATACTGTCTGAAAAATTCAGCCTAGAAGTAACCAAATTCCTTCAGCCCTCCAAAATTGCACTTTTTCTCCTATAACTGACTATTAACCACTTTTCTTCAATAGGAAATTGTTTATTTGGGAAGGCTAATATAGCAAATATATATTTTTCATTCTCTAATACAGAAAAAATCTACTATTTAGCAGAAAACACAAACTGAATTATGTTATGTATGTATTTTCCAGATTGATTTAATACCAGGGTCCTTTCCAGCTTTCTTTTTGGTCTGAAGACTTTTATTCCCACGTGTCAGCATCCTGGTAGAAGTTAGGCAATCTCGTTTCACTGCCATTTGGATAATTATTTTGTAAGATGGAACAATCTAAAGATGCCATCTCAGTGACTTTAAGTAAAATTGCAATCCCAAGGCTTCTTTATGATTCTCTTTTTTAGTGTATTAAGGTCTCAGGGGATGAAAGTGTTAAAACATGGTATCTCCCCCAACTTATCTTTCGAGCTTTTATCTTATAGCTAATCACTATCTACAGTTAAACGGGTTAAGTGATTTTTAAAAACGGCATAAATTGTACTTTGCCTCATAAAGCACTTTTTCAAAGCGCTAATTTCTTATGGTAAAGTCAGATAGTATTATCAGTAGCCAATTACTAGTGATCTGGTTTCAAAAAGGAAAAATGAACAAACAGTTCAACTTTATTGTTCATAAAATCCCCAACACTCTGCCCAGATAGTTGTAGATTACAGAATATGAAATTTTCTGTAACATAAAAAACTAACACTTTCCACCATAATATGGTGAAAAATTAAGAATTTAAATTGAGGAGGGACATTCAAAATTATCTATAATAATCTCCTCTTTTAGAAATGAGAATTTTTCTTGATGAAAAATAATAGATTTTAACAAAGAAAATACTGAACAACTTATGAAGAAAAAAATACTCATAATCCTATTAATGTCAACATTGTAAAATATTTCCAGCTTTTTTATTTGCATATACAAATGTATGTTTATCCTCGTGTGAGTGTGTAAAATATCATTTGCGTTTTTGAAGATTGCAGATTACAGATTACATATTTTGAAGCCTATTCTTATATTTAAAAATATTCCTATGCAATTCCCTGTGTCATCAAATATTCTGTTATAAAAATAAAATTTTTCATGCAGTATTTGGTGTTTTATTTTTAAAATGACATATTTGACTATTTTTAGGTTATGTTTATTTTGCTATGATAAAGTTCTGATAATTTTTCTATAAAATTATGTCTTTATGGATACCTCTGCTTTTTAAAAAGATTTTGCCTCTTAGATTCATTTCTTATAGGTGAAATTTCAAGGTCTAAATCATGTGCATTTTTGTAATGTTTGATAAATCTTGACATATTATACAACAGAAGGATTGCTCAAATTACTCTGCCCCAGAGATTTATGATCTTTTCTCTTTGTTTATGTTCACATCTTCTTCTTATGATTTATTTATTTTTATATTTTATATACCATTTATATTTCTTTTATGAATTGTTCCGACCACTTTTCTGTTAAGGTATTTATTGTTTTCCCATTCAGGTATCATACTATTATTGTCTGTAAGTATTTTTCTCTACTTTTTAAATTTTCTTCCAGTTAACTTACCAAATTAAAACAAAAGTTAAGCTTTCTGATAATATCAGTGAGTTATTAGTATAAATATTGTTCTTTAATTTTTTTCAGAATTGGTTCTACCTGTTTTGCTTACATAGAATGCGGGCAGATACGTGTTTACGCAGGATGTATACACACAGAAAGAGGTAGCTTTATAGACACAGAATGTCTTCAAATCTCCTTTTCTTCCCTCTTTCCACTATTTTCTCCTTTGCTAATATCCTCTCTCTTTTTCTGTCCTTCTTGTCATAATTTCATGTAAAAGCAAAACAGAGAGGAAACAGAGAAAAATGTTAATTTCACTTTTTTTTTTAGTGGCCTCATGTTATGATAGACACATTCACGATAAAATTGAATTGCATTTACTTGAAGTATCAAAAACAAACAGTCTGACAATGGGCCCCATGTCTGAGCGGTTAAGTTCGCATGCTCTGCTTTAGTGGCCCGGGATTCACTGGTTTAGATCCTGGGCACAAATCTAGCACCACTCGTCAAGCCGTGCTGAGGTCGCATCCCACACAAAGGAGCTAGAAGAACCTGCAACTGGGATATACAAATATGTACTGTGGGGTCTCAGGAGAAGAAAAAGAAAAAAGAGGAAGATTGGCAACAGATGTTAGCTCAGGGCCAATCTTCCCCATTAAAAAAAAAAAAACAAAAAACAAAAAGAAATCTTTAGTGCACTAGTTTTAAGATTCTTACGCAAAGTAAATGTGAAAGGAGAGAAATTAATTTTAACATTAAAAATATACCTCTCAATTTGCTTAACCCAGAATACAATTGTGGAATTAGAAGTAAAAGTATATAGTAATCTTTTAAAACTAGGTAACTTGTTTCATTAAGAGGTGTTACAAGTATTAGCAAGGATGTAAAAATAATACAAAAGATTGACATATGGGGTTAAAAATAAAAAAATAGAGTAATATGCACAGTTAAAATGTAGAAATGAAATTGACACTAGTAATATGAAATTTAAAATATTGACACAGAATGAATAAATAATTAGATATTTTATGTCTCACTTTCCAGTTTGCAAGAGATACAGAATATTCAGTGTAAGTTCGGTTCCAAACCAATTCTTGGAATAAGCTAAGGCTTCCAACAGATAAAACACCCAAAAGATACACCAAAATTAGAATTGATTATTGTTAATACATTTATTTTCACTTTTCTTTTTCTTTCCTCTTTCGAATATTATGATCACTGGGTTTTATACTGACACAGATTCTAATTACTGAGTTGGAAGACACTGAAAAGTCTTCAACGTTCTCTTTTTATAAATAAGGAAAGTGAGACACTCCATGCATGACTTGCTTGAAACCAGATTGTAAGTTAGTGGAAGACGTTTTCTTTTAACCATATATTAGGAAAAAAATTAATGACTTCAAGACAGAGCTCAATTAGCTGCCCAATTTTGGACAGATATATTACGTTTACCACAACTTGAACACAAGGTTTTCTTATATATGTAATTAATATAATTGGCATTATATAGTCTTCTTTATATATGTAATTAGCATAATACAGCATACTAACAACAATATACATAATTAACATAATTAATGGGTTATGCATTCCTTTAGAAAATATTTTTTAGGCACTAAATATGTGTTAGACTTTGCGATTTATTAAAAGATTAGTCAACATGTGTGTGCACAGCCGTGTAGACAATCAATTCAATGCAAATATATTTTCATCAAATTCACTTATTTTTGGAAGTTACCATGTATATTAGTCAGGGTTCTCGAGAGAAACAGAAGTAATAGGAGTTATGTATGATATTTATTATAAAAATTGGCTCACACAAGTCCAAAGATCAGCAGTCAGCAAGCCGGTGGCCCAGGAGAATCTATCGTGTAGTTTCAGTCTGAATCTGAAGACCTGAGAACCAGGGGCAGCGATGGTGTCATTTTAGTCTGAAGGCCAGTAGGCTCGAGACTGAAGAAGAGCTGAAGTTTCAGTTCAACTAGAAAGGCAAGAAAAAAATCCAATGTCCCAGCTTGAAGATAGTCAGGGAGGAGGAATTTCTTCTTACTCAAGGGAATGTCAACCTTTTTATTCCATTCAGGCCTTCAACTGATTGGTCGGGGCCCAACCACAATAGGGAGGACAAATTGCTTTACTCGTTCTGTTGATTTAAATGTTAGGCTCATCTAAAAACACCCTCATAGACACATGCAAAATAATGTTTGAACAAATCTCTGGTCACCTTGTGGCCCAGGCAAGTTGACACATAAAATTAATCATCACACCATGTTTTTATTGTTTTTGCATCACGTTTACACAGCCTTATACCAAAGAAGCTATGTAAAGACACAAGCAGTAGTTAGATGGTGAAATCTTGTGAAAAGAAATATTACCATTAACTTTCTTTGGAGTGCTAAACTTGGTCCATTTAATTACTATATTACTATGATCATTGCTTAATGAATTACTGTAAAAAGTAGGACAGTCATTGGCAATACAATGATCCACTAATGATTGATATGGGTAATATCAATCAAGCTGATAGAATACTTGGGTCCTTAGGAAGCAAGTATGAATGAGAAATACTCTTTAGGAGATTGTACTCGATGGAAGAAATCAAAATAAGAAGCCACAGAAGACACCATTTGTTGTAGTATGCTGGTAATCTTCAAGCCTTAAAAAGCTGCTGGTCTCTATGTTTAAGTGAAAAATTTAAAAGGACATAAACCAAAGGCTCAGTTTGGGAATGGGGCAATGAAATCTGCAGTGAGAAACACTTTTAACTGGATATTCTAGAAGCTTCCTGGAAAGGTTTCGTTTTTCGCCAAGAAACATACTCCTCTCTATCTTTCTCTGAAGATCTACAGAAAATTCCTCTTTCTGTAGCAGGTGACCCAAGGCAAGTGTGTGATATAAAGCGTGTCTTCTTGAACCTTTAAACCAGCTTGCCTTGCATTTCTCCCTATACCTTCAGGTGGTCTATCCCTTCTGCATTCTCCTTTATCTTTTCCTGCTGCCAGTATAGGTTGTCAAGGAAGTCATTTGTACTTTTCTTCTTCTAGATAAATGCTACCAGCTGTTGCCAGGAACTACCTGCCGTTAGTAATAACTCATTAGACTTGACAGTGAAAATCTTTCCATGGTAAATGCTAGCTGGTAGACTGCGTGCTGATGAACCTATTTGAATCCATTTTCAGCCAGTGGGTGAACATGAATAAGGGAACTGGACAGTGCCTAAGATCAGCCCGATGTATAACTCTTACTACTTTTTTATGGGCTCACCCAGCATGAAAATCATTCATTAACAACGAACATATTTAATTGTTCTTTCCAGTTCATCCTTTTGTACATTTTAAACAGATTACCCTGGCTGGCTACAAACATGCAATCCGAAAGCAGATGCTGCCTCTAACGGGAAACTCAGGTAGGGTAATTAACAAACACACACACTTCTTTTTATGATTTTACATCAGTCTTTGATTGTGTCTGGAGCATGAGGAAATGAATAAATGAATTAATAAATAAATTGCATGCATGCATTAATAAATAAGTGGATGAATGAATAAAAAATTACACTTCAATGCCCATGTTTATTACTAAAAGAAAGAGAACAAAGAAAGGTGATGATGTAGTTAAAAGGGGGAATGAGTGGCAATTGGCAAACAGAAGCAGATGCAGATAGACAGAACTGGAACCTCAGATTTCTACACAGATTTGAGGCATAGTGGATAGTCAAGGAGAAATTATCACTCGCTCAGTGCCCCATCAGGAAAGATGGAAGAAGGAATGAAGGAAGGAAGGAAGGAAGAGAGGAAGGGAAGGAAGGGAGGAAGGAATAAAGAATTTATAAAGAATGAAAAAGACTATATAAGGTTCTGAAAATCCCACAAATAGAAATATGAAAATAAGGAAGATTCTTGTAAAGTCATATAATATTTAGCATACTAGAATTCTTTCTATGTTTTGCTAACAAACATTTGAACCATAGTCAAATTCTTGTAGGCGTATTTGAACTTCAAGGTTACAATCTTGACATAGCTATAACGGAAAGAATTTAAGCTTCTTTTGGATTGCTCATTAGTGCTATGTATTAATTTAAAAAGAAAATAGGTTTCTGTCCTAACATTAGATCTGCTTCTTGAACAAGCTATCTTTAAAATTTTCTATTATCATAGTTAAGAAAAAACAAACCATGTTTTGCAAATAAAAACAAAAACTACTTTCTAAAAATATTCCATTTTTATGAATGGAGAAAATTAATCCAATCAAATTTTATGCTCAAATACTTTTTGGGTCAAATTTTAACTTGACAGATGAGTTTTCCATGTGCCTGAGGGAGGGGAATCCTGAAAACCATATAGTGATAATTGTAACAAAACCCATAATCAGTGGGTAAATGAAATTTCATCAGCTCATATCACCAGGTACTCTACTCTACTCTATAAAAAAATAAAGACTTCTTTTTAACATTAGGGAAAAGACTCTATAATTTGATGAAAACTCAAATCAACTAAACCCCAAATTCATGATTGGAAGCCTATAACAGGAATGCTAACACTTAGACACAGAAGGGTACTAGTAAAGCATCTTTTGTTAGATTTCAGGCCTGCATAAATGGCAGCTGATCAGCATATTGTACTCTTGGAGGAGGGAGTGAATATGAGCAAGAGAAACAAATCGGAGGAATTAGAGTCCCTCAAGCTGAAGAAGAAGGGAGGTAGGATATTTCATTAGTGATTTTCAAGTTAATGTGAGGTTATTTAGCAAAGGGTAATAATCCTTTTCCCATCAACTCACTTGGGTAAAAAAGAAAGAGCAGAAATTATAAAAAGTAGAATTTCAGTTAGATAAGGAACAAACGTCTGTAGTAGCTATTACATGTACCATTCACGTAGTCTTTTGAGACCCAAAGTTGTTGACTTTGTTCTTGTGACATTTTTCAATACCTCAGTTAGGGTGTAAGCTCTTTGAGGCTTGAGAGGTTGCTTGTGTGTATGGGGGAGGAAGGGCACATAATGAGCAGATGTGTCTTGATTATAAGAAATGTTAAATAGAAACAACATCTTTTGGCACTGAACAGTTTTAAGATTCAAAGAATTTCTGGTTTTGGAGATATTTTATTTTTGATTTTTGTTTGGAGTAATTTTAAACTTATAAAATGTCGCCAAAATAATATAAAGAACATGTATAAAGTTTTCATCTAGATTTGCCTATTCTTAATAGTTTCTTTCATTTGCTTTATCGTTTATGTTCTCATGTACACTTTCTCTGTATATGTATGTGGACATAATTATTGTTTTCTGTACCACTTGAAGGTAAATTTCATATATCATGGGCTTTTACCCATAAATTATTTAGCATAGGATTTCCAAAACATAGGGATATTCTTCTGCATAACCATGTTACTGTTGTCATCATAAATTTACATATATACAATACCTTTATCTAAACTACCATCCACTTTCAATTTGCTCAGCTGATGTAGTAATATCCTTTACAATAATTTTTTTCTCTGCAGTACAGATCCAGTTTAGGGGCTGATATTGCATTTGGTTATTACATCTCTGTAGCCTCTTAATCTGGGGCATTTCCATAGCCTTTCTTTATCTTTAATGACATTGACGTTTTTGAAAAAAATACATGCCATTTTTTCAAAAACAGAATATTTTTCATTGTGTGTTGATTTGATATTTCCTTGGCGAGTAGACTGTGGTTGTGCATTCTCACTGTAATGCTGTGGAGGAGATATTTTGTCCTTCATCTGGAGCCAAACGATGTCCATCTGTCCTCACTGATGGTGTTATTTTTAACGTCTGGTCATGGTGTTGACCATTTCTCCTTTCCCCCTTGTATAATTATTGTTTTTTATTTTCTCTCCCTTTTTTCTCTTTCTTGTCCACATGACCATAATAAACAAAGGTACTAAAAAGAAGGTAGGATTTGTTTGCTGTTCTGCCATTCCACCCTACCCAAGATTGACGTATGTAGCTAAATGCTCTGTTCATAAGTACTTAGAGTTGTTCTTTCTTTTTTCTCCTTTCAGTGTAGTTATGATGTTCTTTTGAAATATGACTAGGCTCATTTGTTTCAGTTTGCTGTAAGTTTTTTTTCTTTCCCATTCTTATTGATTTTTTAATATTTGGGAAATAGCATGCTTAAAAAGTCAAAACTATACATAAAAATATACTCAGAGCATTATCACTCTTTACTATCTACTGTGCATTCCTTCACCTCATCCCATGTACTTAAACAACTTCACTTTTTCTGGTTTATCCTTCTTGTGTTGTTTTTCTGTGATGACAAACAGGTGTATGTATATTTTCTTTCTATTCTTTCTTACACAAAATAGAGCATTATATGTATGTTCTACACTTTGCTTTTTCACTTAACAGTACGTCATATTAATAGAGTCCTTCTGCATTCTTTTTTTCTAATGTGTGTGAGAAAGACTGGCCCTGAGCTAACATCTGTTGCCGATCTTCCTCTTTTTGCTTGAGGAAGATTGTTGCTGAGCTAATATCTGTGGCACTCTTCCTCCGTTTTTTTGTGTGTGGGACGCTGCCACAGCATGGCTTGATGAGCAGTGCATAGGTCTGCACCCAGGATCTAAACCCATGAACACTAGTCCACTGAAGCAGAGCACATAAACTTAACCACTATGCCACCAGGCCACCCCCTCATTCTTTTTTACTGCAGCATAGCACTCCATTAAACTTAGCCACTCTCCTATGCTTGGAGACTTAGGTAGTTTCTAATATTTTGCAGTAGAAATAATGATGCAATGAATAACTTTGTTTATTTGCATGTAACAAATACATTTAAATATTTTGGAGGTATATCTTCAGTGTAAATTCCTGGAAGTAAGACTCCTGGATTGAAGGGCAAATGCACATGCAGTTTGATAAAGTATTTTCAAATTTCCCTCCATAAGGGTTGTACCACTTTGCATTTCCATCAGCAATGTCAGAGAAAGCCTGTTTCTCCACAGCCTCTACAACAGAGTGGGTTGTCAAGATTTTGAAATTTTGCCAATCTGATGATTTAGTATCTCAGTAGTTTTAATTACACTTGTCTTACCATGAATGAAGATGAATTCTTTTCATATGTTTAGAGGACGCTTTATATCTCTTTTTATAAATTGCCTATTCAATACCTCTCTTTAAAAGTATCAGAATGTTGATTTAGGAGTGCTTTCATTCCAACTCAAGGACAATGATAGACAGCAAGTAAACATTTAATGAACCAGAAGTCAGAAATCTGGATGTCAACAAGAACTTGTTCCCTCAGAGACTTTTGGAAGATTCCATTCCTTATCACTTCCAGCTTCTGGTGGTTGCTGTGTTCTTTGGCTTGAGGCTACATCACTCCAATCTCTGTCTCCATCTTCACATCATCTTCTCCTCTTCTGTGTATCTATCTGATCTCTGCCTTCCTCTTTCTTATAAGAACACCTATGATGGCGTTTAGGACCAACATGGATAATCCAGGAGAATCATCTCCTCTCAAAATCCTTAATTTAACTAAATCTTTTGCCATACAAGATAACGTTTACTATTTTGCTATATAAGGTAATGTTCACAGTGTCCAGGAATTAGGAAATGGACATATGTTTTTGGGAACCACTGTGGGGGCCTGGAATTGGCCACCCCAAGATATGTCTCTTCGGCATGATGATTATCGTTACTTTGCAGACAGGAAAACAACTGAAAAGTAGAATTTACTTACCCTTTGTAAGAGATATTTACACTGTGAAGGAACTCTCCATCTGTAAAGATATCTCCCTCTCTACCAGGAAGAAGGGGAGATGACCTTGTCTCTAGAAACTCTTAATCAATGGGGAAGGCAAGGACTTAAATCTGCATTTGTTTATTGTGCTTGTCTGGTAACCTCTTGTAACTGGCTCCCCGCACCCCCAACATCTTCGTTTGTCTTTTAGCTGGATGTGATGGTTGGGGTGGTGGTGTCAGCCATTTTGGTGAGTTGCTCAGCTTGCCTGAGCCTCTCCCATCTATACATTGACAAATAGAAATGGCAAGCAATGGGATGTGTTGGAGTACATGAAGAAGCCATTTGGTGTAAACCTAATTCGGCATGACTTTGCTATTTTTTCCAAAAGGGCCTGAATATGGCCATTGAGCATGCATTGTATATCTGCTTTAAAACATTTACTATGGCAAGAACAAAGGCCCTTGAGATAAAGGTGCAACTTCCCTCCCCTTCCCAACATTGGCATTTCCTTAAGGATTAAGCATCTTTCCTTAGGCTAGGAACTGATTGCTGCACTCACCTGTGACCACCCAGCTCGAGGCAATAGACTTGCCTCCTGCTACGCCCTCCGAGCTAGCAGACCCACTACCTGCTGTGTCCGTCAAGTGCTGTGCCCACAGGGCAATCTTGTGACTATTGTGGGAGGGACATTTCAATCATATGTGAAACATCATGTTTGGGGGTATATAACCACTCTGTGCACCCCCCTTCTTCGGTGCCCTTTCTTCCTTCGGGAAGAGAGGCCCCGGGCCATGGTCCTCGTAAAGCTTTGTTTAATTTTCTCCTGCTATTCTGTCTCATGTGAATTAATTCGTTCTCCGGCCAGACGAACCCAGAAAAGGTAGAGGAAATGTCTTCCTCCCCTACACCACCGTTGAGCCCACTACACACAGATGCTGTAAAGAGGAAAGAGAATATGGGATTCTTGGTATCATACATGCTCTGGATATCTTCAGGGAAGGAATTGTGGGAAACAAGCATGGTTACCCTCCTGGCTGTCACACCGACCATTGTCTGGAATAGAAAAGTACTTAGACTATCAGGGCATCAGGCCGAATGAGATTTAGTAATTGTTTCTGTGTTTTAACTGGCTTAATCTTTTTGTTGCAATGTGCCCTATAGCAGTAACTGCATTATAAATTTATTTTAAAAAAACTCATCTGAGGATGTCTGGATTATACAGTAAACAGTTTTGAAAAGGAGGAACAAGGCACTTTGGAAACTTCAAGCCTCTAATGAGCTTAATGTGTGACCTTGGCAACAATAACAAAATATGTGACTATAAAGTTTTCTAGAAGGGTGAGATCACAGTATTTCAAGCTTGATGATTCAACTGAAGACACCATTCAGAAATGATGTCATCAAGACTGAACGTGTGTTTGAAGCACCTTGTAGTTATTGCTGTTGTTTTACACCGTTGATCTTAAACAAAAACCTACCTTTAAATGTCATTGTAAGTGACTTTCTCCTTTGTTTGAGGATCAGGTCATACAACTGGTAAATATTATTGCTTTGATATGTTTTCATAATGCCTGTCCATCAGAAAGTTTTGCCTAGTACTACATATTGTGACTTAAACAGGATTTTATTAGTCATGTAGAGGTTAACATGACATTTTACGGTGTATTTTATGGACATTCAGGATAAATTGATGAATCATAGAATCTTAGAGTTAGTAGACTTATCAGTAAGCTAATGCAACCATTCATTTGATTTGATGCTTGAATAGTTTTTCTTACAAATACTTTGCTAAGAGGGCATCTAGATTTTGTTGAAATACCTCCAGCTTCAGGGAACTCACTACCTTTCAGTAGTGACCCCATTCAGTTTCATGGTCCTGCCTTAGGAAATAGTCATTCTACGTAAAACATTAAGTTAAATGTTTTTTTACATACTTTGCAGACAGGCTATTTACCTTTTCTAGTCATCTCTTTGCCAAGTTGACAATCCTGAAGGGGTTCTGCAGTTCTAATGGGTCACTGTTTTGACTTATGATTTCAGATTGTGTCTAAACATGTGAATATTGCCAACGACCCTAAGTCTTTGCTAACATTGACTGCAACCATTTGTGTTTCCATGTTAGTTGAGAGTGGGAAGAAACTATAAAATCAAACAGTGGAGAGATTTATGCGTTATGCACTTTGGCTGGTGCTTTAAGTCTGAAGGGTCTGTGGAGTTCCTGGAGATCTTGGTTTGTTGGTATGTGTTTTGCTTAAGCCAAACAAGGATTTTATATTATATAAATTATAAAAAATTCAGAAGTGTCTCATGGAAATGAAGTTTGGGAAGGTAGCCAAGCTTCCGACAGGAACTAGAACAAGGATCTGCAGAGCTTCAAACAACTTATAAAGTCTGTTCATTCACTTTTTTCTCTTTTCTTTATCTTTCTCAGTATCCATCTTATTTCTTATTTTTTCTACATACATTCTGCACTTGCTTTATCATTTTTTTCTCTCTGCAGACTGGCTTATGCAACGTTCCTGGCTATTAGTTTTACATGTTTTCTTTAAGATTTTTCTCAGACCAACCACCTGTCCTCAGTTGCAATTCAAAATCCCAGAAGAGATAAGCCACTTGTCCCAACTTAGCTCAAGGCAAGCATTGTCTCTCCTCTAACCAGTTGGAGCTAAGTGGCCAGGGACATGGAGTGATATTATTCAACACCATGCCTGGAGGCTTGTGCCTGTAGATCAAGATAAGGCAATTCCAGGAGAAAGTAGATGGCTCTAGACCAGGACAGGCAATCCTCCAAATGTCTGCAACAGGGAGAGACAACTTTAAGTTTCCTGGAGTTTGAGAAAACAAAGTAAAACAGCATGCATCCAGTTTAGAAGCCACCTTGCAATCAGTGGAGCTGTCTCAGGATCAAAGTAATGTAATTCTTTTAACTGCCATCACTTTTAACAGGCTTGATGCATGTACTGACTCGTGCCTTAAAGGCACCATCTGACACTTGAAATATATTTGATGCTGGGGATAGAAGAAATTGCCTTTCCAGTGAAGGTGTGCTCCACAGCTGCAACTCCATATCCTCTTCAAGCTGCAGAAAACTTCAACTGGCCCTTTAGATCAGGCTGCCTTAGGGCCAGACTGTAGCAATTCATCCCATCTGGTACTTCCTGATATATATGACTAGATATGTTCAATGATGTTACCAATTTATATAGAACTTTAAGCAGTTGCCCAACTTCTTAGCTGCTATTTCAATTTATAATTACTAAGCTGTTTATTATCCCATTTATGTATGCTAGAACAAGGCATAGTGCAATTAAATGGCTTACCCAAATTTGTGCAATATATGGCATAGCTAAAATCAGAATCCAGATCTCTAAGATCCTGCTAAATGCTCATTTTACTACATTTGCTACTTTATTCACTAGTTGATGGCATGTAATCATATTTTCAGTTGACACAAAGCTGAAGGGAGGACTAGGATGTTGGATTACTGTATCAGAACCCATAAAAATTGTGTTAGACTGCAATGCTGAGCCAGGTCATTAATTCAATCAGGATAAAAGTCAACTCCTATACAAAGGAATACTGAGTGAGTATAGGTAGGTTGAGGCATAACTTAACAGCAGATGTTAAAAAAAGACATAAATTTTATAACTTAACAGCAGATGCTGAAAAAGACGTAAATTTTAGTGGAATATAATAAATATGGGTACAAAAATGTGACCTAGTCGCCAACAACACAAATCTACTCTTGGAATGCTTATGGTGCAATATTGCACAGGATCCCCATTGACAATCAGCTGTTAAGTCACTGTCCTCTAGCAAAGAAGAGGTGACTGTAGTTTATTTGATTCTATTGGGATGTCAGTGACTTTGGGGCTCATATTTTTGCTGAGCAGTTGAACATCTTCTTACAGAAGAATGGCCATATGTTTTTTTCGTGTACCAGATAGCTAATCTTTTTCTGTTCTATTGTCCTTTTTTAGGATATTATCTTGATATGACAGTTCTAAGTTACTCTTAAATCTAATTTTTATGTGTCTGATTGCAGAAAGTTGATTGTGTGTGTGTTTCCTGAATCATTGTCTGCCTGGGCATGCGTAAATCTAAGAATTTCATATTTTGGCAGTTTTTATTTCTAATTACTCTCATAATTGTTGTCACCAGTGACCCAGTATATAAATAAGTAATTTACATGTGCTGTGCTTTTATGATGATAAAAATGGAAGAGAAAACTTAAAATTTGGATCAGTATTTGACTGAGTTGTATATAGAATACAGACATGAAAATAGCTGTGTGATTTGGAAAAGAGAATGGGCATTCTGATTAATTGAACTTTCTAGTTAAAAGAAACCAAATATTAGAAGTTATCCAGAAGGTACAGTAGAAGTTTTCTATTATATCTTGAATTTTCACACTATAGCAATATAAGTTATGATGTCAGGATATTGCAGGAGAACCGCTAACACAGGTATTGTAATTAATGTTTTTATTCATTCATACTTGCATTTATTCACTCAGTCAGTAAACAGTTGTGATATCTACACTCTATGCCAGATACCACACTCAGTGCTGGTGAACATGAATAACACATAGTCCTTGCACTTTAGAAATTCACAGTTTATTTGGATAACACAGACGTAAATAGATATTTATCCTATTTTATGTGAAATAGTGATAACAGAAGAATGTAAATAATATGGAAGTTTTTGGAGCCCAGGTTCCTAAACTTTTATATTTCATTAATCAGAAAACTTAAAAAAATTTCTATGGAGCTCAAATAGACTTATTTTGCAAACTGTATGCTTAGAAAAACAATATATTAACACAATCAAATCATACAATGTAGGCCATTTTTAACACCAAAAACACAGCAAGGACATTATCTCAGGTTAAAATATATTCCTTCCGAAGAGAAGAAACTCTATCAGTTATCCATTTCATTTAGCTACTGTATTAGTTACCTATTTCTGCTTGACAAATTACCCCCAAACCTAGAGGCTTAAACAACAAAGACGTATTCTCTCATGATTTCTGAAGGTCAGGGTCTTTGATGCAGCTTAGCTAGGAACCTCTGGCTCTGGGTCTTCACAAGCCCGCAATGGAGGGCTCTGTTGAGACTACAGTCATTTTAAGGCTCAACTGGAGGAGGATCAGCTTCCAAGCCACTCATGTGCTTCTTGGCAGGTCTCAGGTCCTACGTGGCTGTTGGCTGGAGGCTTCCCTCCATTCCTTCTCCTTGGTGCCTCCACCCAGGGGAGAACAAAGCATGGCAGCTGGTTTCCCTCAGATTGAGTGAGCGAGAAGAAGAGTGTGCAAATGGAAGCCAGAGTTTCACATAGCCGAATCTCAGAAGTGGCAGCCCAGGACTTTTTTCTGTATCCTATTTTTTGAAAGTGAGATAGTTGGTTTTCCAACCCACATGCAAGGGGTAAATACAAGGAAGTGGTGATCTATGGGGCATCTCAGAGGCTTTCTCTCAGAAAACTTATATCAAGGTCTTTTTCAAGGTCTACTGCACCTTGTGTTGATGAATCTCTGTGATAAATAAAAGGAGGAAAAAGAAAGGAAAGGCTTCTCAGAAGTAATAGTGAACAATATAGTTCCACATAAAAAAAGGACTTTTAGAGTGGCTGTTAGAAAAATACGAGCAAAAGCTACCAGGTAAGAAATAGCAAGGTGTACCACTTGGGATTGAAGATAAGGGATAGATACAGAGTCAGAGCAAACAGAGATGCTGCAGAACCTTATACACTGTGCTGAGGAGCTGGGGTTTATCTTGCAAGAGGTGTTTCAGAAGACTTTAGGGGAGTGCTTAAAGTCTTTGTGTCATCTTTGTGAATATAAGATTTGTGAAATTAGTTAATGGAAAGTTGCTTTGATAAAACATCAGAAGAGTTGTTTAGAAGTTGCGTATGTATTTGTCATTCAGTGGTTAGATTCCTGTAAAGAATGCACCATTTAAAATTAATTTTCCAATTAAAAAATAAGAAAAAAATCAGAGCCTCTTTCTAATAATTTTTTGAGAAAAAAGCCAAGTGTGTCTTTTTAAAAACATTTTGCCACGGCATACTAATAAGAGATATTTAAGGGGACAGAGGTGAAACACATGTTAAAACTATTAAGTTTAACCTGCTATCATTAGCAAAATTAATCTCCATCCCCTCTACTATGATAATTTGTGATTTGAAGTCGTGATTGTAATTGGTAAAGTTCATTCTTAGCCAAGCATCGTCACATATTGTTCTGTTGGTGTTTGCGTTAAGGGTCAACAGACATCAGTGAAGTGTCACTCTTTAAAATGCCTAATAAATTATTTTGGTTCCAATGGTGATTCTTTTTATGGCTTCTTCAATGACTCCATTGAATGCATATGCATACAACCTTGCATGCGTGTGTGTACAAGCACACACACACACACACAGATGTACGTGTTCACACACATACATTGAGGGAAATACAACTCCATAGAGTATAACCTCATAATATCTCAATCCAGCATCACTCGGGAGGTGGAATGTGGCCTGCAAATCATTATATTGCATTTTGCTATAAATATGGTCATATCAACTTCAAATGGACGCCGAGGGGTACTTCTGAATATGCTTCCAGTATGTGATATAAAAACACTTGGAAAGCAGTTTAAATATTAATCCAAACTTACAAATATTTCCAGTTAAATTTTTAATGTTTTCATCATATAACTAGTTTACTTTGTTTCACATTTTGAAGGCACAAAAATAAGAAAACATTTCTTTGTAAAATATAGATTATTGGGTATAGTACCTTTCTCACAATTAAGAAAATATCATTTCTCTCTGCTCTAGGATCTCTCAGTCCCAGAAAGATCCAGAACTTCTGGGAATGTACTCAATCCGAGTGGTCAGTATTTTTGGTTACAGTTGCCTCATAATATGAAAACTAGAAAATCAAATGAATCTGCTGGTGATTCTGTTCTCTGCTATTGTTGTTTTTGTCCCTGCCAGTGCGGTATCCCTGTAGAAAACCAGCATACTTTTCTCATAGCCCAAAGCCAACATGGAGAATGTAAGGGTGTCTGAGTTACATCGCCGCTGCTAAACTCTAACAGTTT
Source organism: Equus quagga (assembly GCF_021613505.1). Taxonomy (NCBI): domain Eukaryota; kingdom Metazoa; phylum Chordata; class Mammalia; order Perissodactyla; family Equidae; genus Equus; species Equus quagga. The sequence continues at coordinate 56,717,970 of NC_060273.1, read as the reverse complement.
CTCAAGGACAGAAGAAGATGAGGACATCGCTGTCTCTCTCCAGGGAGGTTAGTCACCCCAGGTCTGGGATCTCTTTGTAAAAGCTCAAGGACATATTCTTAGATTTCTTTCAACAGCATATGCCCAGTGGAAAGGTACTTATCCGTAGCCACTTGCTACCACTGCAATGAGCCCCCATCATGCCCTTCTAGAGCACGACTTGCAAGCTGACAGGCCCACAAAGATAATGTAGACACAGGAAGCAAGCCAGGTGGGGTCTGTGATGAACTGAAGAGGGTTTGCCCCAGCCTAGATCATTGTTACTGTGTGAGAAAAAGGGCCCAAACATACCACTGAATTTCTCAAGAGGAACCAGAAATTCTGATTTTTTAAGTGAAATCTTATGTCTTAAATGTTGACAGCTAACTTATGTATTAAATAACTATGGGAGTCAACCAACACATATCTCTAATACAAATATAGCCAATAAATTTTAAAAACTTCTAGCTGACTTCAGATGGGACCTACTCATTTTGAGGGTGAGCCTCAAGAAAAAAGTTGATTTTTCTATTATCTTCCTCTTAGAGTTCTCCTTGACTTTTACACAAATTGATTATACCTCCAGCTAACAAAGCTAGTGCTCAAGTATGGTTATGAATAGGGGAGGCCATTGTCAAATCTTGTTTCATCCCTACCTTAGAATAATTGACTTCTATCCAATCAGCATTTTACAAGACAGTTTTTCCACCTTTACATATAGGAGTAACTTACAAATTCTACCTCACAAAATTCCCTCTTACAATAATTTCGTTAGAAAATGCATTAAATAATCAAATATAAAATCAAAGATAGTTATACTTGAGGCAACAAACAAATATTTTTGTCCTAAAAACAGAAGTCAGACATCTTTGCTAATTAAGGTCACTAGATATACATTCTTACCAAAATATAGCATGTTCTACAGTGCAATCCAGAAATAGAGGATGTTATTGCAAAATGAGTTCCTCATTTATATATATTTCCCCAATTGTAAATTATGAACTACTTTGGGGGGGGGTATTAGCAAATAGGAAAGTTTGTAGGGTCATTTTAGAATAAAAAGGAAAAAAATTTTAAAATAAAAAACTATGCTTCTGCCAATCAAAAAAATTGTATGTACGGGCCAGCCCAGTGGCGCAGTGGTTAAGTGCGCATGTTCCACTTCCGTGGCCCGGGGTTCACCCGTTCAGATCCCAGGTGCATACCAATGCACAGCTTGTCAAGCCAACCTGTGGTAGGCATCCCACATAAAATAGAGGAAGATGGGCACTGATGTTAGCTCAGGGCCAGTCTTCCTCAGCAAAAAGAGGAGGATTGGCAGCAGATATTGGCTCAGGGCTAATCTTCCTCAAAAAAAAGAAAAATTGTATGTAAAAAAGGAGGAAGGTGAATTAAAGCAGTAAAAATATTATAAATAATATTGAATAATGAGTTGATAGTTCTTTTCTGATTCTGACTCTAGTAACAGATCATGTGAGTAGCACTGGCTTTCAAATAAAATGATTGAATAAGATCATCCTGATGATTCCTTTCAGTTCTCAGTTTGTATGATTTTATGAGATTTTTTTCCCAGTCTAACTTCTTTATGAATTTTTAAGACTTTTTTTTTTGCGGATATTCTTCTATTTCTTCTGCCGCTGACTTCATGCTTATAATGGTTTATTTTCCTATAAAGTACACGAAAAACCTTTAGGAACTTCTTTAAGAGTTATTGTTTGACGACAAGTCAAGACTTGCCTTAGAGGTGCTCTTTAATTTTTAAAAGAAAATATAAATGATTTTAAAGAAATTACTCATCTCTAATGCTGAAAAATCTGATTGTATTAAACCCCCTCTTTATCTCATTTATTCATCCAGCAAATATTTATTGTGTGTCTGCTCTATTCAAACGCTATGCTAGGTCATTTTGAACAAAGATAGATCTGGATCCTTATAAATGAAACACATATGAACCCAAAGAAATTTATAGTCTAATGAAAGAGACAGATATCAAACAAATAATCATACTAATAATGGAGAAAATGTTATAAAGAAAAATATATGATGTTAAAGGCACATAAGGAAGCCTTGCTTTAGTGAATGAAGTCAACTAGGCTTTACCGAGGAAGAGACAATTGAGCTGAGATCTTAAAGATGAGTAGGTTAAGGTGGAAGGGAGTGGAAGTCTGGACTAAAGAAACAGCATGTGCAAAGTTCCTCTGACAGGAGGGAGTATAACAGGTATGGGCAACTGAAAAAAATCTAGTGAGACTGGAGCAAAAAGAACAAGGAAGAGAAAGTATGATTGGACATGCAACAGAAAGGTTCCTCAGAGTATACTTAAAGCTATAGGAGATGTTGCGATCACTTAGGGAGACCATACAGAGAGAAAGGAAACATGTGTTCAGAATTTCCCTAGGATATTTCAACACCTAAAGTCTGGGTAGAGGAGGTTACTCTCGCAAATGATAAGGAGAAACCAGACATGATCAGGGACCATAATGTCCAAGAGAATATAGCGTTTCCAGAAGGAGGAATTAATTAACAGTGCTGAATGCTGTTGAGGCAACAAGAGACTTAATAATAGAAACTGGAAATTGTCAGTAACTCTAGTGAGATGTATTTTGGTGAAAATTGAAGGCAGAAGCCAAAATAGAATGAGTTGAGGAAACAGTAACGAGTGAATAAATGGAGGCAGAAAATATAGACAGCTTTCCCTAGAAACTGGCATGCAGAGGGGAGGGAAGAGATTGGGTTGTAGCTAGAAGTGCTTGACTGGTTGAATAAAAGTAGTTTTAAAGTGCGAATGACTTGATTGTGTATTAAAAACACACACACAAAACCCTAGAAATTCCACTCGTAAGTGTATATCCCCCAAAACTGAAAACCAGTACTCAAGCAAATTTATGTGTATGCATGTTCATAGCAGCACTATGCACAATAGCTAAAAGATGGAGACAGCCCACATGTCCATCGCCACATGAATGGATAAACAAATGGCGGTATATGGATAAGATGGGTTACTTTTCAGCCATAAAGAAAGATAAAGTACTGATACGTGCTACAACGTGAATGAACCTCCAAAACATTATGCTAAGTAAAAGAAGCCAGACACAAAAGATTACATATTATATGTTTCTTTCTATATGAAATATTCATGAGAGGTAAATCCATAGAGACAGAATGCAAATCGGCGATTGCCAGGGACTATGGGAAGAGGAGAATGAGGAACAACTGATTAATGGGTACAAGGTTTCCTTTTGGGGTGATGAAAATGTTTTGGAAGTGGATAGAGTTTGTAATTGCACAACAGTGTGAATGCACTAAATGCTACTGAATTCTTCACTTTAAAGTGGTTAATTTTATATTACATGAATTTCACCTGAATTAAAAAAATAAATAAAAAGCAATCAATGATAAAGCTCTAACTTGGAGAGATCAATTATGTAATAAACAGAAGAGATATCAAAATACAATATTCCTGAGAAGGCAGGAGGGAGTTGGAGAAAGCACAGATAACTTTATTTTTGAAGTTATCTATATTTTTCCAAATTCCATTTTAGCCTAGCATGAGATGGAATTTTAAATTTTCAAACTAGATAAATGTAAGGAATGTAAATATCTGAAAAGTTTCTTTCACATGTTTGCCAGGGAGAGTGTATAACTTAATGGCAGTTGCATGTCTCTTTCTCCCTTCACATGCTGGAGTGTTTCCAGCAGTCCAGAGCTATTAACTCGTGTCCAAGTTCAAATCCTGGCTTTGCCGCTAGCTGGGTCAATTTGAGCAAGTAACTGAGCAACACTTTGCTTCAGTTTCCCTCTGTAAAGTAGATATAAACGTACCTACCTCAGAGTGTTACTTTGAAGAATAAATGAAATAATGCCTCTAAAAAGTTTAGGACAATGCCCAGCACATAGTAAATGCCAAATAAAATTAGACATTGTTGTAAGTGTTATTGTTATTAACCATTCATTGACAAAAAGCAGTGTTATTAACCCACTATACTTAAAATCTGTGCTATCATCATTTTCCCTAAAGATGCTTTCTGCAGTAAGCATTCCATGCTTTCTCTGTCCAGTGCCTCTTGAGAATCAGGTAGCACAACGTATTTGTTTGTCTTTTGTGTCAGAGGTATGAAAAAGTTGCTGTCTAAGTGGAGATCTACTCAGTCTTTGAACTCAGTGGTACTATCTGAAAACCGCTAAGCTAACAACTAAACATAAGAAGAGTCTAAAGCTACTATGAGGCGCTACATGTTAGTAATAATATACTGACTTATTCTCTGAGGACCATGAAACGCTTAATACAAATAACCAATGTATTATTTTAATAATTAAAAATTATAATTTTCAGATGTTTGATATTTTCGGTCTACCTTGGCAAAAAAAGATTGAAATTTTTTTCTCTGGTAACTTCAGGTAAGTTAAGATGCATCTTGTTTTTTTGTTTGAATTGATAAAACATCTATTACTAGTTTGGCTTCCTGGGCATAATGAAGTCTATCTAAATAAGTAGATTAATCTAAAAAGGAGGGAAAGATTGAGAGAGAGAGAGGGGGGATCTATTCGGCAAATTGAAAATTAATTATTCTTTTAATCTACATCGGCCTTTGATCAGTCCATGCTAGAAGTTGTCATGAGAAACTGTTCAAATTGCAGTAGAATATATATTTGCATCAACTTCTTACTGAGCCAGGATAGAGAATCTTAATATTAAAAATTTTTTAGCACAGTTCCATGATTTGAACAGGTTTTATCCTTAGGAAAACTACAATATAGTGGTTAGGAATGTAAACTCTGGCGAGGAACTACCTGAGTTCACCTTGGATTCAAATTCCAGCTCATGAAACATCTTCATGGGGGTGTTGTGAGGGTTAAATGAATAAATACCTACCAGTAGTTATAACGGTGCCTGGCATCTAGTAAATATTTAATTATTATTAGTTATTTTATATTGGTTGCTCCTTTGAAAAATATTACTTAACCAGAAAGTGATGCATTATTCAAGAGAAACTGTAGAGATTGATGAATAATTTTTTACTTTGAAAAGTAATCTGAGGCACATGACCATGTACAGCCTTTTACAACACAGAGCTATCCAGGAAACCAGCTGGTTCTGCTGGACTTCTGTATAATAACTCACTTTAAAAGGAAATCAAAACAAACCACAAAACTTTCATATATCCACAATCCCTTCTTGAGAATTATTTTAAATCGCTTAAAATATAAATTGTTTAATATTTTTCCGTATGTTGGAATTGAACTACCTCGATCATTCATCAGGGAATATAATAAATCTGGATTGATGTCTAAGCTTACTTTGAGAAAAAACTTAGTTCTAATTGTCACCAATATCTCCCTATTTACTTAGAAAGTAGGGATTCTACTTAACAACATGCAGAATTTGTCACTTATAAGTTAATATTTCATCTAGCAATCTTACTGTTAGGAATCTACCAATATATATAAAAAAGTTCTACTTAAACACACATGCACAGGATGTTCAATGCAGCACTTTTTAATAGCAAATACTGGAAACAACTTAAATGTTCATTAACAGAGATTAATTCGATAAATTCTCGCACTTCTGTACAATAGAAGACTACTCAGCTGTTAAAGTAAATGTAATAGACAATGTATTAACATAGAAATTGCCACAAGATATGTGATTTTTAAAAATGCAAGATGTAGAAATGTCTACAGAGTGATCCATTAGGTCAAACACAAGTATGTGTAGGTGCGCACACACAGAGGAAGCTTTTAGCAAATAGCTTTATGGACAGGGTTTAGGGATGAGAGGGTTGAGGTTTTCACATTATATTCAGTATCTCTTGATATTTCTGGTAATTTCTAATGTCAGCAAATATCTGGTTGATGCCATCATGGACCATTTTAATTTTATTTCTCTGTCATATAGTAACGGATTCTCTGTTAAGGTAACATATTGAACATTTTGATAAAGTAATACAACATTTTCTGTATTATTGTATACCCTTCATTTACATTTTTTATCTATTGTAATTATGTGCTTATTAGTTTATATACTCCTTTAAACTGTGAGTCTTGCAGAGCTCTGAGAATTTAGCATAGAACCTGATATGAATGGGAGATATTCAACAAATGTTTGTTGGTTATATGATCCAAAATATACAAAAAGAGCATAGACTTCAAAAAAAATTAGACACGGATTTAAATTTTGGTTTGTTCAGTATCTAGCTGATAATCATGGGCATGTCACATTTCTAGGAAAATAAAATTAAGGTAACAATAATTCCTATCTTATGGAACTTTAATGATGATTATATGATACACAATTTCTAAAAAAAATGCCACTGTGATTGTCACATAGTAAGTTTTGAGTAAAATTAAGATCTCATTCTCATTTCCCTTTTTCTAGTCATCATTTAATAGTCTTCTGTAAGCCACCAGGTTCTCCTTGCAAACATTTTAAGCATTTATTTTTTATATCTGAGTAATTTCCTGTTGGAATGAGAAAGAAGCAAAAAAATTCAAAGATAAGTTGACAGAGGATGTGGAAATTTTCCTCCCATTCACAGGCAGTAGAAAGTTGGCTAAAGGAAATTAATTTCTAAAAGATTTTTTTTCATTAAACATTTTTTATCACTTATTATGCATATAAATATATACTTAAGCAGAATGAAATATAACATACAAACTTAGCTTCCAAAGGAGATCCAAGCAGTGGCAGGCAATATGAGTAATTTGAAAGACCAGTACAAAAAGCTTTATGTAGGATAATATATAATCCAATTATAGAGATGCAAGTCACTGCTGTTAGTCTGAAAGAATTATAGCCATTTCCACTGCCACCATATTATCTAGTACTTTCGATTTCCCAAGGTGAAGGGTTAAGAGAATTGTCCTTTCAGAGATTTTGTTGTTGTTGTCTGTGGAAATGGAGCTGGGTTTATCTTTGTTTCATTTTATTTAAAATTATTTACTCATTTGTTTTTAAGTTGAGTTTAGAATTTAAGCTTTAGCAACCAGCTAAGAGGTTTTTTTAAGTGTAGAATTAAATCATGAATTTAGATTAATAGCCTCTTTGTAATATTGCCATTGCCCAGTGGACTAATTACAAAACCACAGGCAGTAGGAAAGATAAGAAAAAGCAGTTACTCATATATGAGGAATGTTGACATTTGGCATCCAGCTCCAAAGTGGATGTTTACACAGTAGCTGTCTTTAATATCCTTTTCCAATAGGTTATATATTATTTCTGACTTGAATATCTCTTCCTATATACAGCAGGCTAAACAAACAGCTGTTAACCCATGCATAATTAAACATATTTCACAAGGCATTTTAGATACTGTAAACATATCCAGCCCCTCATTTGCAGAGAATTGTGCCACTCCTATTATTGGATTTGCGGAGGGTCATCCGATCATAATGAAATTCAATGAAATCTGAAGACTGGTTAGAAAAGTCTTAGCCATAAGCACTTGCTATCTATTGAAATACATTGGGAAGTGCAGACGGTCTCATCATGAAATTTTCACACATGGTGGAACTCCATTTGTTAACAGTCACAGTGGGTGATACTTGGCATTTGAGACTCCACCACGGTATTAACTTCATTATCATGTGAAGTGATAATATCTAGTACAGGATTTTGAAAAAGTAGCTCATTGTTGGTTGTGATTTTTATTAAAGTCATCCAATTTTGATTTTTCAATTTAATCGTTCACTTCCTCTTTTTAGGTATGCTTTCTGTGGAATTGAAAATAATAGCTTTAGTCATTACTATTTCTGAGATCAGATCACGTGATACATGTATGTCTCAGGTCTTCTTCATACAAGGTCATGGTTGGTAGCTGGGAAGGGCTAAAATAAAGCCAGTGGGAGAGAGAAACTTTTCAAACAGGTCTGATCTAATAGGCCTGAGAGGTTGGAAACTGGCTTCAAAATCAGAGAGACCCGAGTATTAAAAATCTCTCTTCCACTACTTTTGAACTAAATGATTTGAGGAATATTAATTGATTATTCATTCATTTTGTGGTCAGTCAATAACATTTACACAGTGATAACTTTGAGCCCAGTACTGTTCTGGGTACTGGGGAAACAACAATGGACTAAGCAAAGTGCATTTCTTCAGAGAGCTCACAGACTAGTGGAAGAAACAAAGGTCATTTAACAAGTGTCAAGTACAGTGAATCTCCAAAGGGAAGACCTAATCATGTGGGGTTAGATGAGGCATGTCTAATAGAACTGACGTCCAAGCCAAAGCCAAAGAATGAATACGCACATTTGGGAGCAGGGGAATTCAGGGGACCAAGTCTGCCGGAAAAGGAGCACCAGGTGTGGATTCCCACAGACTAGCCTATTTGTTTGGGGAATTGAAATGAAGCGTGGTTGGTCAACATGATGTGGGGTGAGTCTGGAGAGAGCAACTGTGGCCAGATCCTGAAGGGCCTTGAAAGGAATATCAGGATTTTGGATTTTTTCCCTAAGAGCATTGCTTAACCTTTCTAAATGTCAGTTCACTTGGCTATAAATTAAGATAATATTATCTAATCTCATGAGGTTTTTATAAAGATTATATGAGATATCTGTATATCATTTTCTTGGAAACAAAGCCGGGCAATTATTAAACATTTTATAATAATAGCTATTATTCATTTTGTTAGGTCTGTGATTGCTAGAATTCTTATTAAATTAGACTATTTGGAAGTAGGGCAGAATAGAGGTCAGAAGGATATCAGAGCTGGTAGATCAGAGTTCATTGGGAGCCTGTTAGCTAGCAAACAGTGGCACAGCTAGATAATTTCCAGGTGGTAATTAACTTCAGGAAGAAAGTAAGAAGCAAGCAGGTATCATAGCTCTAAATTGGTAGGGCTGAGAGCAGTAGTTCTCAACCAGGAGCACTTTTGCTTCCCAGAGGACCTTTGACAATGTCTGGAGACTATATCGCTTGCTTTGACTGTGGGGAGAGCATAGTGGTTAGAAACCAGGGATGCTGCTAGCATCCTACAATGCACAGGACAGCCCCCACAGCAAAGAATTGGCAATAGTGCTGAGTTTGGAAACCCCTTACCTAGCCCTACCATTGGCATGGTGGCCCGAGTTGGAACAGGGGTCATAACTGGCATGAGGTGCCAACTATGAGTTCATGTTTTTGAAGCTGTCTCTGTCTTTTCCGTTTTCCCCCTTCTGTTATGGTGGAATAGAAAGTAAACATCATATGGTGAATTACATATATAGTTTTCTCTGTCTCGAAGGCACTGAAACATATATACCTTCTCTAACTAATCAGTTTAAGCAAACCTCTGCAGTGGGTGGTAATTGGAGCTGACAATAGCAATCGTGCCTTCCTAAAGTGGCAGTGGAGAAACATGAAGATTATGTGGGAGTGTCAAATCCGTGACATAGGTGGGGCAGTGTCAAACATCTGCAACAATATTGCTAGAACACCCAAATTAAACAAAACTGGTTTTTAAATGAATGCGAAGTTAGCATAACATGTAGAATCTTGAAAAAAAGTAATCTAACAAACTATTTCTTATCTAGACTAAACTAAGGGCTTAAATAGCCAGTACATGTTACTGACTGCGCTATGAGGTTCTGTATACAATCTTCTGAATATCCTTAAGGATCCTATATTTCTCTTTATTGTAATTTGCCTTAATTCGATGCCACGTAATAGTAATGGCTTGAAGTGCCCATATTTTATAATTTTTAATTTCAAGATTGAATAGGAACAAATCCTTCTGTAGTGTTTTATGTCTAAAATTGGGCAAGTTTATAACTTTTGAAAATAATTTTATAGTGTTAATTTGCTTGTGTCCAAAATTAACTTTAAATATAAACATTTGAAATTAGTAAATACATTCTAATAATGTGTGCAAGAATCAGATATGTGTATATTAATTTTTGTGTGAGTAGAATTTAATCTTGAATGAGGCACTTCCTTAAATGATGGTTTCTAGACTCTATTAAATTCAAACTTTACTTTTCACAATGCATAGGTGACGACACTCACTCCCAGGTAAAGAAAGGGTTAGTATTTAGCAAATTTCATAGCTCAGGTGAAAGTTAGGAAACATAAAATAAGTATAACTTTTGAAAGTTTAAGAACAATTATTGTATATTTTTTTTTTTTGAGGAAGGTTAGCCCTGAGCTAACATCTGCGGCCAATCTTCCTCTCTTTTTGCTGAGGAAGACTGGCCCTGAGCTAACATCCATGCCCAACTTCCTCCACTTTAAATGTGGGGTGCCTACCACAGGATGGCGTGCCAAGCAGTGCCATCTCCACACCTCAGATCCGAACTGGCGAACCCTGGGCCACCGAAGCAGATCGTGTGAACTTAACCGCTGCACCACCAGGCTGGCCCCACAATTATTGTATTTTTAACTTTATAATTCAGAAGTAATAAAAATAATAAAATATCAGAGTGGGGCCTGGGATAACTATGTAAAAGCCACAAGATCCAGGATGAGATTTCAAAATACCAGTCTGATTATGTCATCCCTCTACTTAACACCTTTTCATGGTTTCTCATTACTCTCGATAAAACAAACAAAATACCCTAACATAGCCTAGTGCCCAGTACAATCTTTTTCTACCACTCCAACCCCACTTACACCAGATGCCTGCTGCCACAGGGCCTTTACACATGCTGTTCCCTTTGCCTGATTATCTCATTCCAGTTTTTCTGTTGGTTACTTTTGTGTTTAATCCCTCAGACTAAGTCAAATCTCTACATAATACATACTCAGGGAACCTCTATCTCTCTTTTATATTCCTATCCCAGTGGTCATTTTTCTTTGTATATATGTGCTGATTTCATACAGCGAGCAGCAAAGAATTGCAGCCTTATTTGTAATCAATTTATCTCAGATTCACAGGGTTTACTAGTCTTACTTCCCAGTCATTCCTTGTGATGACACATGTGGAAAAGATAAGCCTGCAAAAGAAAAGATTAATAATTATAAATGTGACTCATCTTGGTATAGAGCTTTATATTTTACTAAGCCTAGTCTAAGTCTTATTCTCATTTGATCCTTGCAATAATCCCATGAGGAATGCAGGAAAGTTATTTATTCAACAAGCATTTTTTAAGCATCTATTATGACCCTGAGTTTTAGGCATACAAATATAAAAATAAACAGCAATTTTACTCTCCTACCTTCAGGGAGATTGTTTTTTGGGAGGAGGGGAGGAGATACAAAAATAACTGACTATAATGGAGAGTAGTTAGGACCATGTTCAGTGTAAGAAAACATAGGTGTGAGAATGAGAACAGGAAGTGGTTAGTTCTGCCAGAGGAAGGTAAGGAAGTGGGAAGAGGATTCGGAGCAGAGGGAAGAGGAATAAATGAACACATAACAGGGGATGGTTTGTGTTGCATAGAACTCAGAGATGCTGGGAGATATTGGAAGGATATGGCGCAGCTCTACCCATCCTGGTCTCCCCTGCATTTCTCTGTGCTGGCTCCATTCCTAGGCGGGCTCTCCCATACTAGTGACCAGCAGTTCCGATCTTACATGTTGTCCTCTCAGCGTTTCCAATAAGGTTTTCAAAATTGTGTCTCATGGCTCCACTTGGGTGAATCAGCCACTTTTCTCAGGAGTAGGCAACGTTTGGATTGAACACATCTGATTAAAAAGCCTACTTCAGAAGTCAGATCCAGAGTAGGTGTATCCAAACCACATGTCTTAATGCAGTAGTTCTCAAATTCTAACTCACATTAGACTCTCCTGGAGGGTGTATTTATAATGAGTTTCTAGGTGATGCTGACACTGCTGGTCCAGGGTCACACTTTGAAAACCACTGCCTTCGAGAACTGGAAGGATAGTTTCAGCAAAAAAAAATCTGAATGTTGTTTCCTGAAGATATGGACTGGATAGCTGAAACCACAGAATTAAACTATGACTCTCTGTGCAAATTTGGAAGCCTGTGACAATTGCCTGGATTCAGCCCTTTTCCCTTCTCCTTGACTTTTTCTACTTCAGCTCTCAGTGGCTTCATAATTCTTTTGGGGCTAAATAAGTTTGCTCACCTTCAAGCACCAGATCCTTAACATTCTGAATCAAAACATACGTTCTTTTTTTGCTTTCCTCAGACCTTAACCCAAAGATCTGATGGTTGCATAGCCATTAAAATCATAAAACAGATCCAGAGTTCTTGCGTTAGGGGCCCTGTTTTGCCTTTTATGTGACCTTGGACATATTACTTAACATCTGTGTACCTCAGTTTCCTCATATGTATAATGTTGATAATAATAGTATCTAATCATAACTGCATCATAGGGCTATTGTGAGGATCCAGTGTGTTAATATATGTAAAGTGCTTAGAAAAGCTCCTGACATGTACTTAAGGACTGTGTAAGCCTTCGCTCTTATTAAAAAGTGCCCATTGTCAGTGGCTTTAAATAATTAGACTTGATAGATTTTAGAAGAGACAGGGTCCTGAAACACTGACAGAATTTAATCCCTTCCTTTCACAGTCAATATACCCACATACAGAGAATTAAATGATCTGGCCAATGGTAAAGAGATGGTTAGCAGGCTCAGCACTTATGTTTCTTGTGCTCTTGCTTCTATATCATGTCTTACTTCTTTCCAATAAAGCAGGACTTCTCATGGAAAGATCAGGAATTTAAGAATCACATGAATATAGGTTGGAATTTCATTTTTTCCATGTTCCAACCAAATAATTATCAGCAAATTAGACACTCTTTTGTAGCCCCTTTTTTCTTACTTTTTAAATGAGATTAAAAACAGAAATAATACAGGTTTTTGTGTAAGGCCTAAATACAGAAGTGTGTGTAAAGGGCCTTGTGCAGTACTGGGGGAAATATCAGTTTGTTGGTAAATGTTTAGTTCTTTTTTTTTTTTCTATTTCCTTAAATAGACATTGCATCTAAGCAGGGGCCTTTGCCTATTGTTCAGAGAGGATGACTACTGGCAGAAATTGTAGATTGTATGTCGATTATATGAATGTGATGGGGAAGATATTCTCCTACAAGAGGACTTTCAATGTCCTACCAAGCACTTTTGTCAGTGACTATTCCCTTGAGTTCTCTGCAGAACTAACGAGTACAAGTGTTAATGGTACTATTTATGGAATACTTTTGATGTACCTGGCATTGTACTAAGTCTTTGACATGCAGTAATCTATGTATTTCACATCCCAACACTAGGAAGTTGGTACCACTGTTAGGCCAGTTTTGGAGGAAACAGAATTTTATGCCCGAGTCTGAATGTCTTCAAAGCCCTTGTATAACTTGGCTTCTATCTAAATTATTAGGACCTTGGTGCCATGTAAAGCTTGAACAAAGGGCAGAGTGTAGATGGTGTACCTTGACGGAAGTGACTGACATGCTATTTTGAAAATGAATTTTAGTTTTTAGTGTAGCTTCACATATTTCCAGACTTCTTCATGGGAATAGTATGGGAAAGGCTGAATATACGCATCCTTAAGACTGTGATATGGGGACACTTCTCCCTATATGGCCCATTCTTTTTATAAACTGGCCTGTATCTGGCATGGAATATTGGCCTGTACTGTCCTTGGGATATGCTCTGTTATTTTCTCTCCTCTGGTTTTGCTGGAATGTTTTTCTCCTCTTTCTAAATAGCTTTATCCACCTTCTCTGTTTGCCTAAATCTGATAGATTCTTGGGACTAGATTGAGTGCCTTCCTTCTTGAAGGCCTGCCCAGGTTACACTGCTTTAATTGCTAATCTCAGAGTTCTAATTTGCTAAGTGTCTTTAAAAATATTTATTGTGGGGCTGGCCTCGTGGCATAGCGGTTAAGTTTGGTGCACTCTGCTTCAATGGCCCAGGTTCACAGTTTCTGATCCTGAGCATGGATCTGCACCACTCATCAGCCATGCTGTGGCAGAGACCCACATATAAAGTGGGGGAGGGGGAATATTGGCACAGATGTTAGCTCAGGGCTAATCTTCCTCAGCAATAAAATATATATATATTTATTGTACAATTAATATATATGTAAATTTGAAAAATAAAATAGAGACAAGCAAAATGAATGAAAACAATCACCTACAATTTTACCAGTAAGAAGGAAGTTATGCTTACATTTTGCATACATGAATATGTGTATGGCTAAAGAAATATATGTGTTTTTATATATGTATATATAAGTGTGTGTATGTTTGAAAATTATATAACATTTATTATCCTGTATCTTGCTTATTTACTGAACATTATACTATAAGATAACATGTTAAAAAATATGACTGGTATCTTTCCATCTGTACATTTACTTGAGTCTTATTAGTCGGGTATAATTCCTTTATAAGGCATTCTAAAGCAATGAATATGTATCAAGACATCACTAGTTTCCTATCCACTTATTTATTATTTGATATTGAGAAAATTACTTATTCTGTTATTGTCTGCAGAAAAATATTTAACTTAGAGGATTGTTTTGAGGATTAGATAAAATATAGTGCCTGGCACATAATAAGCTTCCCAAAACATTTACTACTAGTATTATTGGCATTATCATTACTTATTTATTCATTCAACATATATAGGCTATGTGTCCAGAAATATACTCGATTTAACTTAGCTCCTACGGGCTTAAAATCTGTTTAAGGTATTTTCCCTAGATAACAGCATTTCCACAATTGACAGAGGGATATGATGGATAAGCACGGGGCGAATTAGAACAGCCGAAACGTTAGTCTTAAAAATGAGGTAGTGATACAAAACATTGCAGAGAACAAGATTTCCTATATCTCAATGGAGATTTCATAATGAGTTGTCTAAACTTGTAACCTACAACCTTCAGGAATTTTCTTTTATCTTCTGGATTCTATAGTAAAAAAGTAAAAACCGTAATAGCCAGTCACATTCCAGCCACCGTCAATTAATGCCTAAAAGTGGATTAACTATGAGAAAATCAATTCAAGTAACGCGATACTCTCCAGCTGTCAGGCAGGGTTAGTCTCCTTGGAGGGACCACAAACATAGTATCTTGTTGCCAAGGAAAACAGCCTATAACATCATCTTTTTTCAGGGCACGGGTAAATTCCTGCCTCATCCGTGCAAAACCTTCAGACCTCCAAGAGGCCAGAGGGTGCAGATTAAAATTCATGCCTAGCAGAAACATCTTCTGTGCTCCTCGCCACACTCTTGTACACAGTATTCAAAAGAGGATCCCAAGGACTTAGCTATTGTCTCAGCTCCGCATTTGAACTCCGTTCATGTACAAGCATAGAACAGCCAGTGTTTTAGAAAGGGCAGCGGTGGTTCCATTTAAAATACTTGGCATTATCAGAAATCCCTGTTTTTATTCTTTTTATAGGAGCCACAAAATGTATCTGCTGCATTCTTTTTTACCTTAAGCCTTTGTTGTCAGGTTGGGAACATTGTTGAATTCTGTTAAACAATGTAGGGGAATGCATTTTGTACAAACAACTGTGTGTGTGTGTGTGTTTCCCAAAGACTAGAAAAGCAGAGGAGACTATTAAAAGAAAATCTTGAAGCAATTCTGTAGGTTACTAGGCCCATCTGAGTCTTTACTGACAGTGTTCCACTGGATTATTTGACTAGAAACACCTGTTGTTTCCTCTGCAGAGCCGTTGGGAAAAGGTGTGCAGCCGGAGCTTATGGATTAGAACACGTGGCTGGCGCATGAACCTTGGTAAGTCATAGTAAAGTGAGAGTGTAAATACTGGAGTATGCAGTCTTTGTCAATTCCATGCTACTTTGGGAGAATTTTTGGCATTTGCCTTCTTGCATTTGGCACTGTAGACTATTTTAATAATGTTTACACTCTTGTTCTGCTCCCTATCTCCACAAGCTGTTAAGAGAAGTCACATTTAAACAAGCATCCCTGCATCTTTTGCTGCTACTTGAAGAGGGTAGCAGGCTGTTCCCCAGAATAGTCTGTAAAAGATCTTCTCCAAATAAACTACTTTAATGCTAAGCAAAATGCCACATATGTAAAATAGGTAATGCCGGATTATATAAGATGTTTTTTTAAAAGATGAGGGAACAGGACTTGGCATCAAATAAATCTGTCAGCATGGGGAGTTCCAGAAATAGTTGTAAAGGTAGTTTGAACTGCTTAATATTGCAATTACTATTTACCTCTTCAAATTAGCCTCCATTATCTTATGAAAGAATCTTAAGAATAATTTATTTGACTCTCCAGGGGCTTGTGGAAATATTATGAATAGATATTCAAAGAGTCTTCTAAAACCTAATTTAATCTTTGTATCAAACACTTTTCCTTATTGCTTATCCCCTTCCAAACACCCCTACCACCCAAATTTCTCAAGGAAGCGATTTTGTACATTAGCGTTAATGCGTTGGCATGCAGTCGGGAAATTAGCCTTGAGTTATATGTACCAAGAGAAACAAGAAAGTGAGTGTGCTTTGTTCTTAGCAAGCTTACTTAATCTCTCAGAGATGTAAAGATAAATCAGAAAACAATAAGAACGAGCTCATCTTCTTAATTGGAATCAGAGAATGAATGTTGGAGTAGAAAAGTACTTGAAAGAGAACCCAATCTAGACACTACGTTTTCTATATGAGCAAAAGAGGTGTTCAGAATGCTGAAACAACTGACCCAAGGCACACAAGAAGGTACCTGGCAGCATCCAAACAAGATCTACAGACTGATATTTCCAGTGTTATTTTAATACTCTGGCACTTACTGCCTGATCAATAAGAATTAACTGAGAGAACTCTTAAAAATACAGACACCTGGGTTTCTCCCTCAGAAGATCTGTGTTAACAGCTCTGGAGTGGAGCCTGAGAATCTGCTTTTTGACAAGTGTCCTAGGAAATTGTTGTGATATAGACATTATAGAAAACTCTGCACCATATAATTTTGTCTTTAAAGATCAAAGACCACTAGTTATCATTTAAACCTATACAAAAATTTCTAAAATATTTCATTACGAACTTACTTTTAAATTGTCTGTATATATGTATGAGACTTGAGGAAGCCTTACATTTAGACCTGTGTGGTGTCCATTTATTGATGGCAATTTTCCTAGGAACTGCTTTTATATTTATGGTATTTATATGTCTGTCTTCTGTGATATTGCTGTTTCTTAGAGTCCATCTAGAGCTTTGACCATTCAGTCAGCATTCTATTTAGTAAGATATTGAATCCAAAGATGCACTGAAACAATTCCAACTGAGATATGCTATAGAAACTGATGTCAGAGAGAAGCAGTTAAAATATTTGGCAACTGACTGAACTGTTATGCTTGCCTTGTATGAATTTCCTAGAAATGAGACAAATTGCGCTTCAGCAAGAAATCTGCACTCTTTTTTTTAAATCACTTTCTCACAAAAAACACAGGTTAAAATGTGCCGACTGCTGTCTCTGGTGCTAATTGTGAACTTTATCGGGAAATGGCACCTTTTATAGAGCCAGTTTATGAAAAGCCTGTAACAGACATTACTTTTAATCCCTATAATTTTGGCAGTGCCAAGTGTATTCAGGTAGCAGAGTCAACACCTAGAGAGTTCTCCCCTCAGTCAAATGAGTTAAGGGTACCTGCAATCATTTAAATAGATGTTCGACTTTCAGGTAATTCTAAGGGAAAATAATGACAAATGGACAAGAGTTGAAAGTTATTCTTTAAAAAGACAGACTTAGCCTTTTAACTCACATGGTTTATTTTAGCAATTTCAGAGGCTGTGTACGCAACTTCTTGTGTGAATTATGCTTTTATAGCATCCCATTTGACAATTAAAATGGAAAAATGTGGAAAAAGCCATTGTTTGTTTTTTCTATAGTGCCATCAATGCGCACTGCACTGAACAATAGTCAGGGCATGCAAAACAAAGGCTGTGCCCCGTGGAGCTTACAATCGAGCTGCGTGATACAATGCAGAACAATACAGCTCAGAACAAGCATGTGGTGATTAACAACCTTTCTAAGTGGCATTCTTTGCAGAATAGGAGTTTTTTTAAATAAATCAGTGGGTGGGGGGCGGACGTACATTAATTGAGAAGCATTTTCATCTATAGGGACTTTGACAGAAGACACAAATCAGCCTTGGGTGAATAGACCAAGGAGGAAAGAAGATTAGGAGGATGGTATAATCGGTAATTAAAGATTTCAGGGCAGGCATCTCTGCACTGAATGGAGATCTGGGGAGCTCCTGGAAATAATGAGTACGGCCACATTATAAAGAAGAAAACAGGAACCAAAATATTTAATAGAGTCCCTCTCCAGTATTTCAGGAAAGGAGATTGGTTTGAAAGCATCCACGGAGAGCAGACAGGGACAAGAATGTGTGGCATGTGCTTCAAAATTTGAAATTTTGTTTGAGCCACATAGACATTCTGGCAGGCATTTGATAAATGAATTCTACGTTGGTTATAGAAGAAGAAATGGTGCCATTTAGCTAGAATTATATGTCAAGAAGTCATGAATCCAGAGCAATGACTGTGTGGATTCAAACATATTTTGAAACATAAATCCAGTGTTCTCTTTTGTGTGTTGTATATGTGTGTGTACAACCTTTCAGGAATGTAAAGCAACTACAAGAAGCAAGAAGGTATTTATTTTCACTCCAATAATACTGGCTAGTATTTATTGAATGCCAACTATGGCAAGGCACTATTCTCAACATTACTTATATCATCTGCTTCATTCCTCACAGCAGCCCTGTAAAGTAGGTAATATAACTATTATAAACTCCATTGCATAGATGAGTAAACTAAGGCACACACAAACTAAGAAATTTCTAAAACCAGATAGTCTGGCTTCAAAGCTAATAGTACTCTAACCAATGTGCTGTAAATTCCTCTCAAAATCCCAGATTCTCATTCACAAGTAAAACTCTCCTTGATGCAATCCTCCTGTATTTGCATCAAAGTTAGAAAAGACTATTTTCTTTTGTGCTTGCGTAATCCCATGTATCATTCATTCTCCCTATAGGGTTTGCATTCTGCTCAAATCCACTATATGAATTGGTGAATTAGGATGAATAAGGTGATATCATTTGTGTCAAGTACGATAGATTCAATATCTAAAAATCTAGATAAAACAGTAAGAGATAAGACAGAACACCATAAATCCACTCAGCCCCCACCTACCCCCCACAAAGGAATGATAAGACTGGTAAATAAAACACGTAATAGATGAACTTCTGAAAAATATTAGCAAATGGCTTTTGCTATATTTGCTTCATTGCAGAAGGCCCCAGAGTGACTTACGGCAGCCTGGGCTCAACAGTATCACATCCAAGCAGATTAGAGCTCAATGTAGAATTTACATAGCTTTCCTGTTTATCCCAGATGTAGCAAAATGAAAGTTGTTTATTGCTATGCAAGGATCCCTAATCTTGCTTTCTATTTTTTTGTGTCTGTTTTTGTCACCACTCAGGCTATCTCTTTATCCCAGAAGCCTTCATAAAATTCTTAAATGTGAATTATTTTAGATAATATTTTATTTTAAAATACAGTAGGCCCCACACCACTTTTTGCTTCAGACAGTAGGACATGAAAAACAACTGCCATAGGAAACCTCTGCTACGAGAATTATGATGACAATCTGAAAGGAGTTGAGACCACTAGTTTAAGAACATCAGAGCAAAATGCCAAGGACATTTAAGTAGCTTCTTTTCTCATTAAGCGTAAGCTTGCGTGATACCTCTGTTCCTCGAGCTTGAATAATAATTTCCTTCAAGTCTTCTCATCCCCTACCAAGTGGTTCATCATATAAACAAATAGGAAGGGAGAACATAATAAATTTGGTAAAGTGTTGTATTTGCCCAAGAATTTCGAAGATGATTTTAATCAGATATGCATTTAACTTTTAACTATAGTAACGTAGGCTGGAGTTATTTCAGGAAAAAGAGCTAGACAGAATTTAAGGGCATTAAACATGTTTTGCTTCAACTGATAGGGGTCAAATGTTTGAGGTCAGGATGACTGAGCCTCATTCACAAGCATTACTATTGATTTTTAGTTCTTTCTTGATATAACTCTTCTTGTTTCTCCAGCCCCTTTACTAATTCCTTCTCATTATGCCAAAAAGTTCATCAGATCTTTCCTAAGTTAATGACAAAAGTACTGTGGTTCATTTCAAACAACTGTGGGGTCTCTGGCCCTTCAAGGATAAAATTGTCCAAAGACGGATCTACATTTCCTATTTTGCAAAACATTCCTCAGTCCCTGACGTAGAGATCTACTTCACCATGCCACCGAAATCTCTCTTTCAAATAGAATTAACCATTCTTTTTTTTGGCCTTTTACCTTTTTCCCAAGTCAAGATGTAATTTATATTCAGTGAAAAAGCAGAGAATCCTAAATATTTTTTTAATCATAGTTTTGTTTTTATTTGTTTATTTTTTCTTTTTAGATTGGCACCTGAACTAACAACTGTTGCCAATCTTCTTCATTTTTTTTTGCTTTTTCTCCCCAAATCCCCCCAGTACCTAGTTGTATATTTTAGTTGTGGGTCCTTCTAGTTGTGGCATGTGGGATGCCACCTCAGTGTGGCCTGATGAGCAGTGCCATGTCCACACCCAGGATCCAAACCGGCAAAACCCTGGGCCACCAAAGCTAAGCTCACGAACTTAACCGCTCAACCACAGGGCCAGCACCGAGAATCCTAAATATTTTTGAAAATGTATACACTATGTAAACCACACACCTATGTAGATATAGTGCATTTGCGTTATTCCAGAACATTCCTGCATGCCACATTGTAGGTGGGATGAAAGAAATCATAACAGTTATTTCCTCTGGGGCGATGGACAATGCATTCTGATTTCTTTTATCATGGATCATTTTTTCTTATTGTAAAACTTTAAATAAATGGATCCATACAGTGTGTGCTCTTTTGTATCTGGCTTCTTTCATTCGGCACAATATTTTGGAGTTTCATCAAAGTTGTTATGTGTAGCAGTAGTTCATTCTGAATTACTACTAGGTGCTTTCCATTATATGAACATACCTCAATTTATTAATCCATTCTCTTGCTTATGTATATTTGGATTTTTTCCAGTTTGGGGCCATTATGAGTAAAGTTGTCATGAACATTCTTGCACATGTCTCCTTGTGAACATATTTTCATTTCTCTTGTGTAAATGCCTAGAAACAGGATTGCTGAATCACAGGATAGTTGTATAGCTTTATGAGGTGACTCCAAACAATTTTTCAAAGTGGATACACAATTTTGCATTCCTACCAGCAAGGAATGAAAGTTCTGGTTATTCCATATATGTACCAACATTTGGCGTCTTCAGACTTTTTAATTTTACATTTTAGCATGTAGGTATAATATCTCCATGTGATTTTAATTTGCATTTTCCTAATGACTAAGGATGCTGAGCATGTTTTCTTCATTTTGTTGTTAAATTGTGAAGTGTCTGTTCAAGACTGAGAGAAAATGTCCACAGTACATATATCTGACAAGTACTTGTAGGAAGAATATATAAATAGCTAGTGATCTTTTAATTATTAAATATATGGGCTTTTCATTTCTCTCTTCTATGGCTTATTTTTTTACATCATTTGGCCCTGTTTGGCTGGCCACTTCTTGCAAACTGATTCCTTTTAGTTGTTATTTTTCTTATCTGTTTTGTATTCTAGTTCATCTATTTTAATTGTCTTCACTGCTTCTCTTTAATTTATTTTCTGACGTGTTATCCAAGATCATCTCCCTAGTTATCTACACTTTTCAGTCTAACTTTTTCCCTGGATGGTCTAAATTCTCGCCACTCACAGTGCGATCTGTCCACCAGCAGCATCAGCATCTGTGAGCTCTTTAGACTTGCAGAATCCCCACGCCAGACCCGCTGCATGAAATCTGCATTTTCTTATCATCTCAAGGTGATTCCTATACATACGCATTAAAGCTTGAGAAGAAGCAGTATTGTACCTTATAGCTATATTTTCAACTGTTTCCAATGCTGATGCTGATAGTTCTTACATATTTGGTATGTGTCATTCTAATGTGGTCCAGATTTATCTTTCAGTGTGCTGGGTGTCTCCAGATGGCTGATATTTAAGTAGGTATGTAAAACACAATATGTTCAAAAACAAACTCATTATCTTTCTCTTCTTTTATTTCCGTTTGTCAGTAATGAAGAGGTGAGATCAAATACTTTTTATCTTAAAAGATTGATGACTAGAATATTTTTTAAGTAAAGAGATCCTACATAAAACTAAAATGGTGCTGGAACACAATTTTTAATTCTATAATGCTTGGAGGGCACAGACTGAGTTATGGAAAGAAAAGAAAAAAAAATTGAAGCAAAGAAATAATAATAAGTAATGAAAAAAATAAGGATAGCGTACATTAACTCCCTAAAATAAAGACGATTATTTATGATCTTTTATCCTAAATAATCTTAAAGTTCAAAACTCAACTCCTGCATGCCACCAGTTCAGCAACTCACTTACAGACGCAGGAACATAAAGCGCTATAGATTTTGCATTTACCTGTTACTTGATGTTGGAACTTCATCAGGTTTTTATCCTATCAACAAAAACTAGAAATAAAAGCAATATTATCTTTTTCAGTTATTCCCAGTCACGAAGAAAACAAGCTACTTGACTGAGATGAGAGAGAAAATGAAAAGGATTTTATGTGTTGTATAAAGACTAAAAATTACTATTGAGTTGGTAGTACTGAATTACATACATCCCATAGTACTGAGTCCAATGACAGTTAAATTTTTAGTGAAAATATTTCATTTCATCCCAAATGTCAGAAAATAGTCATGTCACAGAAAGGACTTTTTCTCACCATTTCTCTAAGCTGAAGATCCAAATTCATGAATTCCATTTTGACTGAGAAAGGATTTTCAGGTGAAGTTTTATGCCACGCCTGACTCCTTTTTCTAAAATAAAAAGGGTGGGGCTAATGAATAATTCATTGTTGTACTTCAGCCTGATCTTCCACTAAGTTCACAGGATAAAATATTCATAAGCGTGACTGAAAGATGGTGTGCTGTTTCCATTGTGTCTGTGGTAGTAATAACGCCATTGGATAACATTTATGGGGAGCTTCTGTTGCCTCACTTTATGATCATTATCTCATTAAATCCATAGGACATCCCTGTGATGTTTAGAGAGTTACAGTGACTTTCTTAAGATTTCATGGTTAGGGAAATCCTACCCAAGATTGTCTGTCTAATTCCAAAGTCAATGTTATTAACCACTGCAACATAGATGTGTAGAAATTTGTCTTCCTCTTTTTCTTGCAAGTCTCCTGTTTGGAGAAATAATTTTAAAAAATAGGGAAATCTATCCCCTCTGCACCTTTGAAGGGTGAATTTTCTGCTCTGTAGAGTCAGAAGGAAGAAATCAGTCAGAGAAATAATAAAAATGATGACAGCTGTGTCTGTTCTATGGCAGAGAGGAAAATGAATTACTTCATGGCATCAGGGTGCATTTGGAAAGTAGGACTTCAAGTAATCCTAGGAAGAAATTTCATTTCTGAGCAATGTGTGATCCTCTCCCATGCCCCAGCATTAGGCCAAGAAGGACTCACTCACTCCTTAAGATGGGCAGGCATCCACACCTCTCTCCATCTCCCTCTCAGCTTCAAAGTTAGTATGGACCAAAACTTACCACTTGTACAACTAGACATATGAGTGTTTCCACCTGAGAAAACGAATTTTTCACACATTGCTGGAGTCCTAACCCTGAGCAGATACAGCATCCTCCCAGCATCTCGGCTTTCTGTGTGAAATCAGTGCTGCTGACAGGATCCACATTTTCAATCTATATTCATCCACACGGCATCATATCTTCTTGGGCAGGGCATTGTCATACAGTTGAAGCTAATGTTCTGGCAGGCTTTTATCTTGCTAGTCTATCATTACAATCCCAACTGAACCAGAAGGCCTCAGGGGTTTTCTGTTGCTCTCAGTCAATCAGTATGGCAGTTACCAGCTTTTCGTTACACACTGATCCAAAGGAGGCAGTCACTGCATCGGATTTCCACGTTCTGCATCTTTTCTTCTACCTACATAGGAAATCTGGAATAACTAATTGGAAAATATTGAGAAACATTAGGTTTTCAGTATTTGATCAGGCTCTGAGTTTCAATTAATGTTTGTAAATTTCCGGTCTTCCCTCTAGCTGCCATCTGAAAGGCTACTGCTAAAATTTTAAGTTCAAGAAGAGCTTTTCAAACTGTACGATATTAACTACATCTTCTTAAGGAGTCAATATTTAGATTGTGAGGGGGAAAAATGACTCTAATAATGTGAAATGCACAAAGAGATTTTTAGATATATATGTATTTTACAATATGTACATTTTCCCCATAACTGAGGCCTTCCCCTTTATTGCTGTTTTTAAATTTCTTATGGGAATTACTGTAGGTATATATTTCCTGCCTTCTTAAAAAAATATGTTGAACATAATTTAACTTTATTCTAGAGAGCTGTGAACATCATTTGAATATCCATTATTGTGTTATGGTTTTGTGATGTTGTGGATTCTTTGTAATTTAGTAAGTCAGGTCTTACTGTAGTCAAATGATTTTTTCCTTCCTTCCTTCCTTCCTTTTTCTCTCTATATACTTATTTTCCAATTATTTGCCAAACACTGTGCTCAATAAACATCAATAAACCAAATTGGACTTTGTCTTCCTGGATTTAGGCTACTCTGAGAGGTGAACGTAGATAGAATAACTACACACAAAAAATACACAATTCAAATCTAATAAATGCCAAGAAGATAAAGAATAGGATGTCATCAAAGAGAGGAGCAGAGTTATCTAATTCAAGCTAAAGAGGGAAAGACTCTGAGGAAGTGAAATTTTTCCAATGAGATTTTAAAAATCAGGAAGAAGCTACAGGAAAGTAAGAGCATGTGCGAAGGACTGAGGATGCGAAAGACCTCAGAACACTCAAAGACTAGATAAAAGGCCAGCATGGTTGTAGCATCAAGCAGGAGGGGGCGTTCAGAAGGATATTCATGCTCTCCATTCTAAAGAAAGAAATTCTAATTACTTCCTTGTGAGTGATTTAAAAATTTCAGGAAAATAGTCACAAAATTAAGGAAAAATTTAATACAAAAAGAACTTGATATTCTTAAGAATTAATGAGGATTTAGGTTAAATGCAGATATAATTCATAAGTTACCTTTATGTTTGTTATTCATCATCAAATTTTCCCTTAAGTTATTTGAGGATTCTCCATGGAAATTAAAATGAGTCTGACAAGGAATAAAACAAACAAAATGATTTTTGCCGATTGAAACCCCAAAGTCATTGTTCTCCGATTCCCACCTCATTAGACCTCAGGAGTTTCTATAGAGGGATTATTAAACAAATGAATTGTTATTTTAGTTCCTGTAGCACTTTCTGCTGTGGAAACAGTTTATATGTAAAACAAATTAAATTATGGTAAATTAACATAGAGTTTAGTACTATAATAGCTGGCAAATCTCAAAATAATGGAAGTGTCTATTTGGATTATTATTAAAATCAAGAATAAGTTGAGTTTCTTCAAAGAACCTCCCTGCTTTATTTTATTACACCATAGAAACAATTCTCTCTTGGAAAAAATGATCAAAACAGAAATATACTTACATTATAATTCACTTGAATTATTGATTTCTTAAATAAGCACGTAGAAAATATTTTACTTTCTGGGAATTGATTTTCTGTTGACTTGAAAAAAGAGAGATTCATAAGATGCATGGATTGCTTCTTAAATTCATCCTAAGCATTGAAATTCATTAGCCAATTAATAGCATTCAGTATGTGTTATTCATAATATGCCCATAAAATTGATCATTAAAACTTAGAGCAACAGATTTTCATACTAGGATGTATGTGTACTCAAGACAAAACTAATTCTAGTGCCTGCTAATACCAGCATTATTAGAAAACCTTTTCCTTGTTTTACTTTTTGAATGTAATTTGCTTAAAAATCCCCACTGACATGAAATGTTAATATTGGTGCAATTAATGAAATGCTAATATTTATGAATTAATTGGCAAAAGTCTTGATGCAAGGAAGCTAACAGAAATCACTTATGCAGAGTCTACCAGAGGACAAGATTTGTCCTTGGTGACTTGCTCATTTTGCTTTCAGAATGTTATTTAGTAAAATAGTCAGTGATATTTCAGGAAATTCTTGGTTGAAAGAGTTCTCTAAGACAAAGTTAACAAGCTAGCTTCTAACGTAGATATGTTAATTGGAGATATTGGAGATGATATTTCTCAGCCACTATGTCAGATATGCAGGTAAAAAACGTAATTTTTGTTTTCTGCAACTTAACTTTGTCTCTGTCTTGAGCTTCCATTCTTCCTGATGACCAGACAGACAGTCTTAGGTCCACTCAGTTATTTTAAGATTAAACTAAGTAGTTGAATATTTACTCCACCCACCCCTCTCCTACCAGCATCTCCTCTAGGTGCATCTGATTTTCTCGACATTGTATTGGCATTTGCACAACCTTTCTTGTGCCAACCTATTTTCTATCCATAGTGACATATTGTTTTCTTCTTTGGTTATTTGCATTGCGTCTGAAATTCCTCCCTGTCTGCTAGCTCTTAGTGTCACAACATCACCATCTTTGGTCCCAGAAGAAAACAAAGAGTGGCTCACCTTGCCATGTGACATGGGCTGGAGCTCACTTGTTGAGGCATGCTCTATCCTCCCAAACCATCTTGGTTCTAGAAACTCTCAGCAGGGTTTGGTACCTAGTCTACTGTCAGTGATCCTACTGTCTTGGAGGGGTCATGGCTGAAATAACTGTCTTGGCAAATATTCTTCACAAGTTTTTTCTTAATCCTGCCTAGATTTCAGCTTTTGTACACTAATAAACCATAAATTTGACATCTTTTTTTCCCACCGCAAAAACTTCTCTTTGGGCAATGATGGCCTTGCAAGGGTTCAGGCAACAAGTGAGGAAATTTGCTGATACCAAAAGGGCAAATAGCTCCTTGGTCAACGCTTCATATTGTGCCATTATTATTTACTTTTGTATGATTCTAAAATTTGAACACTAAATGAAACTTGCAAATTTATAAAAGAAAGGATAAAAGAGAAAAGGGGAGAAAGGAAATTACATATATTAGCATGTGATCCAGAAATCAGGCCTTTGCAAGGCTTTAACTTAAGCCCCCAAAATGTCATTAAATTTAGGGATAGCCAGGGAAAATTAAGAGATTGAGAAAGATGCCTTCTATTTCCTCTTTGCTCCTTTCTTGACAACTCTCTTCCCTTTTGGCACAGTCCTCCCATGTATCCAGGGCCCAGCTCCAGATGATTACCGTGGGGCTTTCAGCCCATGCGTTGTATTAACGTTTTATTGTTTAAAACATTTTCCTTTAGAATGTCTCTCTGTGGAGCCAAACAATATGTGGCCATGATCAAATGTGGATTTTAATGAGGGCCTTCTAGAAAGAAACTTTTATCACAAATATACCCCAGTTATTTTGAGTATCAAGCAAGTCAATGGTGAAAACATTTTATGCCAGGCTAGCTATTTTGTGATCATCCCATGGACATGGGTTGGACCACTTCCCAATTAATAGGCAGGATGTCAAGAATTTGGGAGAATTTTAAAGAAGGTTTATTATTCACACAAGGAATTCCAAGGAAGACCAGGGTGGGCACAAACAGGTCCAGGCTGTTTTGAGTGGGGCAAGGGGGAGTGAGTTGGGCTTTTATTGTGGTTAGGGGGTAAGATTAGGGTATTAGCTAGGTTTGGGTTGGCGATTTGTGAGATTTGAATTTTCCACAGTGGCCAAAGGAAGCAGCATGTGCCAACTTTCTTATCAGTCTGTCCAGACATGCGGATAAGAGGGAAAGGAAACTGAGGCTTAAAAGAAGTCAGTGGTCCAACATCAAAAAATGAGATCAGTCTCTATTACGTTGGCCTTTCCTGGTTATCTGAGAATGCCCAGGACTCCTAATTCCAGAAACCAAGGGCAGCTTCGTCACAGAGTAAATGAAGATAAAGCAAGGAATGCTAGGGGCCCAGGTAGACTAAACAAATTTTGGGAACAAATATTAAGAATGCCTTGGTCTGGTGCCTTCTTTCCTTTTGTACATGTTTCCTGAGTTATATCTAGGATCACACATAGAAAAGCATCGACATGCTAGAACTCCATGACCCTCAGATATATCTTTTCTAAAGGGCTGAAAATTGTAGAGGGCATAAAAAATTCTTTCATTCTTCTAAAACTATGTGCTAATAGAGTAATAATATCTGTAGAGCAGGAGCAAATATAAAACACTTACAATAGATTTTAAAATCAGGCCTCCATGTTTATTCAATCATTCATTCATGCATTCTTTTTTCAATGAGTAAGAGTATATTTACTTACCAAACCAGGCACTTTTCCAGATGCTGGGATGCATTAGTAAGCAAGATAAATCATCCGTTCCTTTGGAGTTGCTTTCTTTTTTTTGTGGGAGACGACAGAATTAAAAAGAAAGCTCACAGGTTCTGTTAAGTGTGATGAAAGATGTGGAGGTCCTAACTTAGCCCAGGTGCCAGGAAGGCAGTCCCTGGGATCGATGGTTCACATGAAACCTGAAGTATCAGCCCAGAAAGGCTTTGAAGAAGTTAATGCTGGGTGCAGGAGCTCCCATTTTCTAATTTTAGTGTTTAGCCAGCACTACATGTAATTGGCCAGATAGGAATGGGGCAAAAATTGAAATGGGCCTCTCTGCCTCTGTAATGAATTAAATAGTTTTCCATAGCATTAGCTGTAAATGACACTACTGAACTGACAATTTCTTTCTTGTTTGGGCTTCATTTAAACTTCTGAATGGTATTAAGAGGTTATTAGAGATTAATCTCAAATTAGGTATTCTGATAGCCCAAGAAATTGTCGAAAGGTCCCTCTAGCCATACTTTTTAGCATTAAAGAGATATTGAATTAATAATATTTTGCCATCTCTTCAGACCTTTAAACTCCTGTGACTGATGTCCAATCATTTAGCCCACTTAAACAGAATGTCATGCTGTGAGCCTTCCATTCTGAATAGGTCACCGTAGGCTAGTGCTCATTAGTGTTGAGTGTCCATTTCAGAAGCTGCAGCAGTCACTCAGCCCCTATGTTTTAAGAAAATAAGTAGAAAATTGTTTTCTCCCAAATGGAAGGGTTATGAAGACAGTGCCATATGTCATTATTATTGTGACTAAAAAATGTCATCTAGGCTCTATAGTGCTGTATAATGCTCCAACATACGGCCATAAAATCATGTTGGGATAGTGAGTGAGGCTCATGGCACAGTTCCCAGACCCATCTGGAGTGCTGTGGATGGCAGAGGATAGAGTCCAAAGCCCAGTGTCGAAAGCAGAAGGGGCTGGGCAAGGCAGTGATGATTTATGTGGGATTTGCATCCACCCTAAGACATGAATGAATTAACTAAGGATTTGCAGTGAAAATTTAAAGGGGAAGATGGGAAAAGGAAAGGAACTACCTGAAAAGAATCTCCCTCCCTCTTTTTGTTATGCTGAAAAGTTAAGGGTTTCTTTTCTTTCTCTTTTACATCTTTTTAGGCTTACATCTTCACTAGCCTATGAAAAGATGTTATCACTTAAGAATTTACTTTTTAATTAACTTTTTCCCTTCTTTACCTGGTTTCTCTAACTTCCTTGCATACACAGGCTATGTTCACTTTAGTAATAATAGGACTTCTAAAGATGTAAATTATGGGATTTGACTAATTGTAATTTCTAAATTAGGGATTTCTAAGGAAGGGAGATATGGTAGCAAGGACTCGCCAATTGGTTTGGATTAGATGACTTTTGTAGACATCTGTTATTTTTGACTCCCAGCATCACTTCCCCCTTCTGGTAGGAGGTCCTCAATTTGATTTTCCTTTGGGGACCTACAATCTTCCCTCATCCCCACTTTTCTGCAGTATCGCTGAGAGTGTCGATGGACGTAGCTCAACGTTCAAAACCAATGGCGGATGGACGTGTGCCCCAAATTATACCCATGAGAATCTCTTCCTTTTATATTTGAATTTTAGGCAGGAAGACACAGGGATGGAAAATGCTTGGCCCTGATTCATCCCTATGTGGAAAATTGAAGAGAATTCCTATTAGTTTCTTCTTCCTTATATTCCCAAAGGTGCCCTGAATCCTGTTCTTACTAAGATCTGCTTGAAAAGGATTCCCTTATTTTGAGAGCTATTCTATTTCCTTCCAATATATTTAATTTTAAGCAAAATTAGTTCTTTGAATTTTGGTCTAAGACTATTAACTGATGCCACGATATCAAAACTTTCATCCAACCAGATAAGCTAAAGAAATAATTGCTTGGCTTCCAGGACATTAAGAATATGCAGTCATGCACCACATAAAAACACTTTGATCGACAACGGACTACACATATGATCGTGGTCCCATAAGATTAGTACCATATAGCCTAGGTATGTAGTAGGCTATACCATCTAGGTTTGTGTAAGTACACTCTGTGATGTTCACACAACAGTGAAATTGCGAACTGATGCATTTCTTAGACTGTATCCCTGTCATTAAGCGACACATGACTGTAGTAGATATACCTGATTGTGTTAGAAAGGAATAGTGTGTATTGAGGGGGATGGGCCATTGAAAGAAATCTTTGGGGACCTTTGAATTTGGAATTTAAATTTGAGACTCTGGAATTTGCTATTTGATATAGTACGAAGGAACAGAAGTAAAAGAAACCCCAATTTCTAGACTATTCCCATAATATCCATGGCCTTGCCCCATGACATATGTGAGTTTCAGTTATTTTATTAATCAGATGATGGAGATAGGCCGAATGATCAGAAGGTCTTGCTTAGTTCTATGTTCTGTAATTATATATTTTTAGTCTGTAAGTTGTCGTGAAATGTTGAAAGTTTCTGAGCAGAAGGATGACAATAAAAACGGTGTTTTAGTATCGATTAAAAAATGACATTTCTGTAGTAAAATTGAAATAGAATACCTAAATTCCTCTTTACTCATCATCACTATGAAGACAGATCTGTAAAATACTTAGATCTTTAGAGCAAGCAAGCTACTTGGGATTGCTAGATGAGGTCGAAGACAAATTAGTAAAGGAAAATGAAGATCTAACGTATTAGGTACAAATTTTATTTGGCGTAAAGAAAATTTATTTAGGAAAAGCAATTCTAAAGTATATGAAAAACTCTCAGCAACAAACCTTAACAAATTCTTTAAGAACATAGTCATAATTTAAATTAAGGATTGCCTAATAAGCAAAAGTAAATTTATTTTGATTATGTGAAATGATTTTAATTTTAGTTTGAATCTAACAGTGTTGAACTGTTGAGAGGACATTTTTAAAATTTAAGCGTGCAACTGGTCTCCCAGCCTCTTAACTACTCTGTCACTAACACATTTTAAAAAATATGTATGTGTATGAAATATCACACACAGAAAAATAGACAAAACAAAAATAAAGCAATAAATTATCATAAAAACAACATCCATATGACTACCACTCAGATCAATAAATAGATCATGATTTATACCCTAGAAGCCCTTTCTTACCCTCTCCCCAACATCACTTCTTCCTCATCTTCAAAGGAACCATGATCCTGACGTTTATTGTAATCACTCTCTTGGTTTTACCATCTAATCGTGGCTTAGTTTTGCCTATTCTTTTAATTTTGTACAAAAGAAACATAAGATATGTATTTTATTGTGCCTGGTTTCTTTCACTTAACATTATAGTTGTAAAATTCATCTGCTTTCTTGTGGGAAGCTATATCTCAGTCATTTTGAGTGGTGTATAGTATTCCATACTTGGATATGCTGCAATTTATTTATTATAATATTAATGGGTACTGGGGTTGTTTATACTATTGACTAAATCATACCACTATGAACATCCACATACATGTTTCTTCAAGCTCATGTATTTGCATTTCTATTCGGTAAATTTTCAAGGGTGGAATTTCTCCACTATGGGTTATACATATATGCAAATTTAGCAGATAACGTAAAAATATTTTCTAAAGAGGTTGTAGTGGGGCCAGCCTGGTGGCACAGTGGTTAAGTGCACATGTTCCACTTCAGCAGCCTGGGGTTCGCCAGTTCGGATCCTGGGTGTGGACATGGCACCGCTTGGCAAGCCATGCTATGGTAAGCGTCCCACATATAAAGTAGAGGAAGATGGGTACTGATGTTTGCTCAGGGCCAGTCTTCCTCAGCAAAAAGAGGAGGATTGACAGCAGTTAGCTCAGGGCTAATCTTCCTCAAAAAAAAAAAAAAAACAGGTTGTAGTAATTTACAGGCCAATTACCATGGTATGAGAGTTTTCACTGATCCACATGTTTGACAACATATTACATGTTTGTGTGGGTATTTTTAATTTTAGCCATTCTTATGCACGTGAAGTGATATTTCATTGTGATTTTAATTTGCATCTCCCTAATTACTATGTAGGTTGAGCACCTTTTCATATGTTTGTTTCCCACTTGGATATCCTTTTTTGTGAAGTGCCTATTCCAAGTCTAATTTCTTACATCTTTGGCCTGATAAACTAATAATCATAACTTTAATAATGCTAATGATATCTTTCATTAGTTTGGGAAAGTTCATAGCTATTATCTGTTCAGATATGATGGCTGCTCTTTTTCTCTTCTCTTTCTAAATATTCTCTTCTTACTGTGCATTTTATAGCTGTTCTCCTCCGCCTTGTACTTTCTTCCTTTGTCTCTTTCTGCTTCATTGATTATTCTGAGTTATCATCCAGTTCACCAATTCTTTTGTCACCTGTGTTTAACCTGCTGTTAATCTCATCTGCTAAGTTCTTAATTTTAATTGTTGTATTTTTATGTTAAGAAACTTCCACTAGTTTTCTGTTTTAAATTTCTAGATCTGCCAAAATTCTGTCAATTTGTCTTTTATCCTGTTGAACGTAATAAAGTGGTTACTTTTTAAATCTGTTTACTCTAGTGTCTGGACCATCAGTAGATCTGCTTCTATTTTTTATTGTTTATGCTAATTTGTTCACATAGTTTTGTCTCTTAATGTGCTTAGTTATTCTTTATTTTGTTGATTATTATTTTTGCAGAATTATTTGTAGAGATAATTTGAGGTCTCTGATATTGTTATCTTCTTCCAGACAGGATATAGGTTTTTCCTAATCTGTGGGAAATAGCAATCTTGGATTCAGCTCATTTGGAGATGAGCTGCAAGTCCCTGAAGGGGTCTATCTATTTCTCCTTTAAACTTATTCTTAAGACGTAGCAGTTTAGTATCCCTACACAAGGCAAGAGAGATTCCATAGGTTTCTTCTACCTGACACCTTATACACCAATAGCTGTCCGCTTAACCCAATGCTATTGCAAAAACCACAATCAGCTTAGAGCTGTGTGCTGTAGAATTGGCAAACAATTTTGAAAAAAAAAGGTGGCCTTAAATTCCAAGCTCACCTTCCTCAATCTCTGTCTTCCTGGTCCAGTAATTCTTTACTATTTTGTTAGGTGTTTTATGCATTCAAGCAGTTTTTAAATACATACTCATGTTAAATATTATAAATATAAGTATATATGAATTTTTTTTCTTCAGTGGAAGACTTTTCCAAAGTATTTAATACACCATTTCTGGAAGTGAAATTTCCTTATTTGATTCAGTCTATTTTCTACACTGCTACTATAATGATCATTTTAGAAGAGAAATTTGTGCCATTTCTGTTATTGAATATTTTCATTTCATTTCATTCATTCATTCATTCCATTCCATTCCATTTAGCATAACATCTAAGTGTCTTAGCTCATAATTTGTAGTTTTTTATAATCTAACCTTAATCTTATCTTCAACTTTATATAATACCATTCCCTACCACATGCATTATTATTCTACGGCTATGAAACTACATTGTTCCCTAGTGACAGGAGACATTCTAATGTTCTCATGCCTTTAACTCATGCTGCTTCTGCTGTCAGAGGATGCTTTCATTTTTGGTGGTAAAATCCTTTTCATCTTTCTAGACAGCTTTAATGTCAACTCTTCTGTGAACACAGGTCCTAAACCTATCTCAAACATAGACACAAAAACACACAACAGAACTATCATTCCCTCCTCACTTTCTGACATGAATTCCCACGTACTTTATAAATGAGCCACACTAACCTGTTTCCAGAATATACCCCACTCCTATACCTTCGTCCTTTGCTTATAATAATCTCTTTGCCTAAAGAAGACTCAACTCACGCCTCAAAGAGACTCTATTGATTCCTTTCTTTATTGCCCACAAGAGCTGAGTTAATACATCATTCCCATAGCACTTTGTCCATATCTCAATTATAGTAGACTCTTGTTATTATATTTATTTTCGAAAGTGCTGGTCACATGATTTTCTTCCTGGAGGCAAAGATCATCTTTGTTGCCCCAGATTTAAGAGGCTAATTGATATACACATAACACGTAGCAATTAATATGTGATTGATACAAGAATAAAATAAAGATTAAATGCCTAAATGAATACATATAATGTATCTCCATTTCACTAGTTGTGAGATAGTTTTCCACAAATGGATTCAGAAAATCAGTTTATATAATGAACCCAAAGTTCAGGTCATCGCATTTTTATTTTTCATGACAGTAAGGAAAAAAAATGGCAGGAATTAATAAAAGCCAGGCACAATTCCAAAAGTTCATTTAGCCAGTATTTTCTCTTGTTCCCACCAAAATGTGACTAACAAATAGAATGATGCTTTATTCTCTCCATTTGGGTTTTGCTTGTTAACCTATAGTGGAGATTTTATTGAGCTGTGAAATTGTTGAAAGCACTCGTCTCCAAACATTAGTGGACATAAGAATCAACTGGGAAAACTGTTAATATTGCAGATTTATGACCCCAAGTATCTGGTTCAGTAGGGCAGTGTTGGAGCCCAAGACTAAGCATTTTATTAAGTGCCTTATGCAATTCTACTTCAAGGATTCTGCTATTACCATGAAAAATTATTTGGTTTCCATGTAGTTATTGGCCTAGAAATAAAGCAAACTATGGGGTGCAAAAGTAAAGCATAAATAATAAGATGCTGAGTTCTGGAAAGCTGAATAGAAACTATCTTAGCTACACACATTTGACTTGGTGAGCAAAATTAAACTCTATCTTTCAATATCTAACAGCAACCAAAGGGACATAAATACTAGGCAACAATGGTAGTGGGAGAGAATTTATCAATTGCTTTAGAAACCAATTAAATATTGCTTAAGAAAAGCAACAAGTCAGAGAGAGAGACAAACTTATATTAACAGCATATGTTATCCTGAAAGGTATTTCTCTGGGCTAAAATCTACCCTAACCCCCACAAATACTTTGCTTCTAATAATTCCTTTCTCCTTTTGTCTGCTTGCCATTCTTCTAAAGGGTGGTACTTAAATAAAATTATAATCTGGCAACTGTGCCTTGACAGACCATGAATTTGTTTATGGAGTAGATGGATAAAATATAGAGATTTTGATTGACTCAGTGGAATTTATTTCAGAAATATTGTCCAAAAAGCTGAATAAATAACTTTATTTAGTGCTTTGAAAACATCTGATTCGTTTTTAATGGGGTATGTCAGCACTTTTTAACAGATTGCCTCTAGACTTCATGACCTTGATGAGCTTATTTGGCCAGAACAAAAAATACACATGTATTTGCAGGTATGGACTGACCCATACAACTCTTCCACCTAAAAAGAGAAAATGTATCATGGTTTTACAATTACAAGGGTTTTGCTATCTTTTTTTTTTTTAGCTTTTTATAATGTTACTTTTGAGCTCTATCTGTCTTTTCGTATTGGGAACATGTGTCAGTATTTGGAAAGAGTAACTAGTTGAAGTATGGGCTCAACTCACATGCTGTATATGTGAAGTTGTTAGCGTATTCTGGCTTTCTGAATTCACCAAGTTGGCCAATATGGAAACATTAATTGAAATATGTGGGTGTGTTGTGATTTTTATGGTAGATCCATAGAAATGACATGATTGGCCAAGAAAGCATGTTTAGGATTCATATGTTTTTCTTGAAATATTAAATTGTGAAATATTACTCTGTGGATCTCATTTTTGGCTCTGTTTATTATTTTAGTTCTTTAAGACCCTAATAGTTAGCATATATAGACATTCAGTGTTTTAATATGGGGCATTTATTTTTGACTTTTAGGGGTTTATCATAAATTAAATGCAAAAAGGCATCAAAAAAAGGAAAAGGTTTGGTGGTCATGTTATAATTTTTCAATGTAAATAGCAAACTCCTAATTTTTCATGGAAATAACCACTCTATTTTCTTTATTTTCACCATTAATTATTTAACCAGTAGGGGCCAGAGAGACCGCTTGATTTGTAATTCTCTTTTCTCCAAAATCCAAGTAAATATACTTCCAAAAATGAAAGCTAGAGCATGGCTGTTCTTTGTTTATTTTGTTAAGTTTTATTTGGGGACTAAATTTATTTTTACTAACAGCAGTGGAAAATAAAGTGCTAAGAGGGCAGGAAAGAAAGAGAGTTTGAATGTGGGACTGATGATCTAACAGAAATACTCACCTAAGAATTTTAGACAAGCATCAAAATCTGTGGGAACTTCTGAAAATGGCCTTGGTTTACATATTACTATAGTAAGCTCACCTTTCAGTAGGGAAACATACGTATATTTAAAATCAGAGGCTATAGGACAATCAAAATTTACACTGATACTTCCTTAGTTATCAGGGCTGTATTAGCGTGAAAATAAGGATGTTTATTGCTCCCGGCCATATATCGTGAAAAGGTGTCTTTATAATCATGACAAGCAGCACAACCACACTTTACACATGGCAGCCTGGAATGCGCACGGTCCCCACCCTGAGATGCAATACTCGATCTTTTTTTTTAAACGGAGGATATTTTGAAGGATAAGACTTATTTTTTGTATTGTGTCTGTCAACTCATTCCTGCACACAAACGCTGCCTTTCTTCCCCTTTATGTCTCTGCCCTACTATATAAAAGGATTGATGTGGGTAATAAAGCTGACCTACTTCCCAGATTTAAAACTGCATCTGTCAGTACCTTGCTAAAGAGTTTGATCTCTGATGAGCTAATCAAGGCTTATACTGTCACCCCAATAGGGCACACATGGAGTCATAAAATTGTTTCACCCTATTATGTGTAAATTGGAATAAAAAGGTACTAGCACATTGTCAGCACAAATGCTTCTAGAGCTCTTTTTCTTGAAGAAACCGATCTCTTCCTAAGATAGGGGACCAAAGTGAAGAACAGGACACCTAAAGCACCATTATCCA
The DNA here is from genome assembly GCF_021613505.1 of Equus quagga. Classification (NCBI taxonomy): domain Eukaryota; kingdom Metazoa; phylum Chordata; class Mammalia; order Perissodactyla; family Equidae; genus Equus; species Equus quagga. The sequence continues at coordinate 56,680,799 of NC_060273.1, read as the reverse complement.
CTGACTTTCTTAGAGGAAATCACACATAGACATTTCTCAGCCCCAATGGGTAAGAATAACAGGAAAGCATACAGAATTATTTTTTTCAAACCGGCACATCTTAGTATACAGTCAGCAACTTTAAGAGAGAAAAGAAATGCTTTAATTGGCCTTTTTGGATACATGACACACATCACTTTTTAAACAGAATAAAGCTCCCTGCAAGTGCTTTTTTCATTTTATTTTTTTTATCACTTATTAGATGAAATACCAGTGGACTAACTGGGGTACTGGCTAGGCTGGATCCTGAAACATGATCAAAATTAATCACACAGTCTGGAATTTAGTGACAAGTGTTCGAATGCCACATTGAAAATGGCAGCATCTGCTTAATAGCATGAGCCCATTCGACATTAACGTATAACAGCACTAAGATAGGACACGTTTTCCCCTGAAAGTGAAATAAGTATCCATGTGATTAAATGCTAAAAAAAAATTCATGAGCTTTAAAACTGAAGTAGCTTGGAAATTGTTAAATTGTATTATTAAAATGAAATTGTTATTCCTGTTTGAGAGAAGAAAGTGAAATTGTTAACTGTGAGGTTACTGGTTATAAATACCTACCTACATTTGATTCAACTTTTTATGTATCCATAGAGATGTTTAGACAGCAAGCTACTATTTATGTTTGGCAAAATTCAGCTAATTATTAGAAATGAGATATCAAATTATTAACAGAGAAAGAATTAATAGTAACCTTCTACTCTACCCTGCCATTTCCTAATCTTGAATAAATGTACAAGTTATATACTGGAAAGTGAATTGAATGCTTGTGCTACAAATTGAACTTTGGAAACAAAAAGGATCAATTGGTCTTCTTTTTCCTGTAACCATGAATTTAATTCAAAATTGGGACATTTGTACCTTCACGATATAGTCAGTTCTGCTGTAATGCAAAATATTCATTTCCAAAACTCACTTTGGTATGCAAAATCACACAACAAAAACCAGGGGACTTATGGGGAAAATGAGGTTAGGGCAAAACACTAAAAAACTTTATGATTAGCACTATTTATTATTATTATTATTGACATTAAAAAAGATAGGAACTTAATAAAAATGGTAGCTCAGTTTTACACATATTAAATGGTTGAGAAACATACACATACTATAATAAGTGTAGTGCTTTATCTCGAAAAAACCCCTGAAGTTTGCTTCTGGAAGTATCAGAAGATTGCGGGTTGCTCTGAAGTGGGGTTCTCTTATATCAGAAGGAAAGTGGTAACACGAAATAAGGATGCGTGTGGCTCATAACAGAGGCAAGTGACTTCAGTAGCTGGTAGATGTTTGGGGAATGTGCGTTTTGTGTTTTCCTACGAAGCTTGAGTCAGCTGGGCGCAGTTTTCTGTGTTCACCTAGCATTTCACCCAGATGGAGTAGCGTGTAAGCAGACCCGATTCACATCACATTCACTATTGTCTAGCACATCAATTGCATCAGACCAAATGTGCATTTTCAAAACAAGTGTTATCACAGAACTGACTCAACTGGAATCTGTGGAAATTTTAAGTATAAATTATATGCCCATTATGTCATAAATCTGTCATGGAAAAAGTCAAATATTCATAGAATTTACTTCTATTGAACACAGTTTTCCTTATGCTGATAAATTTTCTAGGCAAATGTTGTTGGAATTTTGTACTTCTGGCTTTCTCAAGTCCACTTACAGCCTGTGCTATTTGAAGGATAACAATATTTGTCAAAATACTTACAAAATTACTCTCAAAAGATACATTTTAAAAGTTGAACCTGTTAATAATCAAGTGATATTGATAAGGAAAATAGCTAATTTTAATTAGATACTATGTGCTAGGAACTTTGCTACATACTCTAACAGCGTTGTCTCATTTATTGTTCACTTTAAACCCGATGGTTGTTCTGTTAATATACCCATTGTATAGAACTGGACACTACAGCTTGAAGTGGGCAAGTAATTTCTCCAAGTTCTTGTAGCTAATAAGTGGAAGGCTAACTATTTTAGTATTCTGGTTTAGGCTTTTAGCACCACTCAGAGATCATTTTAAATTCTTGACAGAGATTTTGAGAGGGAGAAGTCTCCCCTTTCTTAAAGTCCCCCCGTCTTGACTCATAACTTCTATACAGTAGAACATCATGCCTATTAACAAATTTATTGTCCTCTATGTCTTTTTTGTGTAATTTTAGTTTGTCTTAGAGAACTTGAGAGACCATGTATAGAGAGCAATTAATCTTTATCCTTCCTTTAATTCAGAGCAAAAGTGTCCCTTGGACCAAGAAACTAATAAGGATGGGAGAGGAGTGGGAAGAAAAGGACTGCAAAATATATTCCAGATTGGGTAAAATTGTGGTCAAACAGGGAATCTTTAGTTATTACCCATCCTTTACGAAGCTGATAAAAGCGATAAATTCTCTTTTTTGATAAGTGCAATAGACTTCTGATTAAAGCCACTTAAAATAATGTATTACTCATTTCCTTCCTTCGTTCAACAGTGTCGTCCTCAAGTGCTGCCTGCTTAAGCACTGAGGGGTAGCAGGAGGGATGAAAGCAAACGTAGATCTGACCTGAGGAGAGGTCGGTTCCCAGCCCAGGAAACTTCCTAGGCCACCATTGAGGTTGCTCACTCACAGCCATCAGGCCTTACTTTGCTCTTTACAAGGTTTCACTCTGCTATTATTCTAACCTTTGCTCCACCCTATCAAACATCACTTAGAAAAACACAGCAGGTGCTCTGAACCTGGTTTTCAGAAGTATAGATGTTTACATAGGAGGGCCAGATTTCATAACTACAGGACATGCAGTTAAATCTGAATTTCAGATAAACAACAAATAATTTTATAACCGTATCCCAAATATTTCATGGGACATATTTACACTAAAAACTTATTTTTTTAACCTGAAATTCACATTTAATTGAGAGTCCTGTACTTTATGTGGCATCCTTACCTTTATAAGCAATGCATTCCTAGAGGCAGGTGTCCTCAGCTGGGCCCACTGATGGCCTTGCTTTAAGGATTGTCTTTCTTGACAAGCCATTGTCATCTCATTAAGTTAATTGAAAAAAATCATAATAAAATGTTTTGCTTCAGCTTCAGTCCTGGGAGTTATAATGTCCCATGAGAGGAGTTGTCGGCATCCTGAATTATTGCCTAGCTTCCAAGGAATGGATAAAGGTAGGGTTTTAAGAGCTTTTATTTCCTCTTCTCAAATTGAAGATAGAGTCAAAGATTCTTTATATGTAATGAATGCCTATTTATTTGAAGTGTAACATTCCATGTTATTTGACTCTTCCATGTTGCTCTCTTGGGAGCAGCATTCTTATGCTGATATCTTCCTGAACAAGCATGCCTCAATGCATGGCAGCCAGGACAAGTGAAAATTTTCAAATCAGCTCACTTTTAGCTAACCCTGTTGCACCTAAATATTTTTTTGAGACTTTTCAAACTTGGCCTTCCAAAAATATGCGTTGAATAATGAACTTCAGAGAGCCAATTCTTCTTTTATGGCATTTATTCATGCAATAAAGCCCACAAAGCTATTTTTAATTATTACTGTATAGGATATCCCGTTATCTTTAATTATCACCGCAGAATGGTTGCAAAATCAAATACTGCTGGCAATCAAGAGTCATTATACAATAGCATGATTGCATCTGTTCATATTAACAGATAAGCACACAAAATCAAAACAGTGTCTGATTTAACCACTAAAACTGTCTGAACAAAATATTGTATCTAGCACTCTTAATATCTTGCAGTGACTTTGATCTGATTAAAGTCCAAAGAAACATAACCACAGATGCAAATGTTCTGGTGTTTCTGAAATTAATATTGCTGAATTTCACTGGACTGAATTGCTAGAATCCTAGTGAAGCAGAAGTGATTATAGGCACAGTGCAAACTTATGATAGGAGGATATCTAAATCTCTGAGGCCGCAGGTGCAGGATTATAGCAAAACCCCGTTGAAACATTCAGTGTTCTGTCTAAATACCCCAGTACAAAATTAATTAGGCAGTTGATCACATAATAAAGCTATGATGGATGATCTAATGGAAACTAGCATCTCAGAGTCAATAACAAACTTGATTCTCTTATTAGATGCAGCTGATTTTCAGTTCTGCCATTTCCAAGATTGTGTGCATAATAGAAGATGAAAAAAGAAGGGGGGTTCTATTTTGAAAATGAGAACTCAGTTACAGTATTTATCTCTGTTGGAAACTATAATATGTAAGCAATGTAGAATTTGTAGATAGACATATCGGCGAGTAATTCTCTAAGATACTTGGCTGAAAAGCACATCAAAGAACAGGAAAATAATGAGACAGGCTCCAGCTGTTGGATTCCTACAGCTTTTGATTTGTGCTCTACTGGAAACTCCAGGTTTTGATCCTGTGTTGATTATTTCCATGGTACTGAAGTTGATTTGTGCATTATTTAAAAACAGACTGTAGGCAGAAAACAAGGAAGAGTTTGCAAACTACATCTTAAAGGACATTTTGTTTCTGTCTTGTCATTTCCTGCATTCTACTTATAGGCTCTGGGGATGTGCATGGCTACCTGTAGGGGAACACACATTAAAAATGGAGGAGGTGCAGAACAGAGCTAATCAAAGGTTTTACAAAGAAATCAGGATAAGATTGCAACTAAAATGACCATGGCATAGTGGGAGTAGGAGATATCAGAATGCCACATGTTCCATGTTGATTTTCAATTTTGTAGAACAGTGCAAATTATAAGAGGGTGAAATAGCTGCCCACTTTGAAATAAGGAGTTTTTACTCGAGATAGAAACCTTGTAGTTAAAAATTACAATTAACTGCATCAGCACTGGGCATCCCTCCCCAGACCCAGGGCTTCAGGAAGTCCTTGCTTAACAGGGAGCCCGTTTTTCAAAAAGTTTACCATTACATGTTTCCTTTAAAACGTTTCGTTTCCTAATTGCAAAACAATAGGAAATTCTGTAAATATGGTTTTCTTGAGAACACTGCCCAAAACTGTTTTTGTGTTCTGGTGATAACACAGTAATGAAAGTAAAGGAAAGGCCCATGGTTTCTGAAGCTATTCGCGTTTTGATGATGTATTATTTTTCCTCAATTTCCAATAAACCAAATGATGCCCAGAGGCCAATGTTTTTTCAGCTGGTGTTTCTTTTGGTGGAGAGCAGGATTATACGAGGTGAGCTGTTGTTTGATACAAGTGCTCATGAGAAAAGAAATCCAACTGGCAAGTGACTTCTTGATCTGGTGTGAGCTCCTTTCAACCTTTCTCCATTCCTTCATTCCCTTCTTCCTTCATTCTTTCCTTCCTGGTCCTATCACTTTCCAGGGGCACAGATATATAAACACAAACACATACATACAGAAAACAATTGGAACAGCTGCTTTCTGGACCAGTGAGAGAAATTATTTAAGGGTTATTTTTAGAGAAACTTTCACAACTGATCAGCTTATTGACTCAAAGAGATATCAATAATCAATACACAGTTCTCAGAGTCTCTTGGAGGACTGTTTGATTTAATATTGACTCAACTTGCTTCTCATCAAGAATCACATCACCCCTCCTCATTTGGTCTCTTACGTTATCAATGTACAGTACTTGGAGACTCCTTAATAAAATGTAATGTGAAAATTATATGGAAGATTTCCATGTTCATGGGCACAAAGCATGAATAATTTTGGAGTCACACTTATACTTGGTTTTATGTGAAATACCAAAAATTATGACAGGCTTCCTGTATTTGAAAGCTCTATATGGAGCTGAAGACAATAAAACAATGCCGTCAGAGTTTTCAAACAAAGTCTGAAATAAATTAAACAAATTCTGAAACATTTAAAGAAAACAATGAAGTAGCATGGCATTTAATGGAAAATTATTTATTCCGAGAAGGTAGATACAAATGTAGATTAGTATGGTTTTAAAAGACTTTAAGTAATGGGACAGAGAAACTGAGATTAAAACCTATGCTAAGCTGAGAAAGAGAAATTTGAAAAATTTCCCATAAAACAGTAGAGAAACTCTCTGAATTGTTGAGTCTGTCCTGATTAATAACTGCAAAAGATATCTAGGCAATTTTTTTAATAATTTAAATAATTACATAATAAATAGATATTTTTTAGAAGAAAACATAAAATGCAGAAGAGAAAAAGAAGAAACAAATAATCTCAAAATTAAAAGGGAAAAAATCTCTTATTTTGGTATATGTCTATTTCCCAAAAGTTTGGATAATTTGAAAACATGGAGAAATTATTAGTCAGATTGGCTAGGTTATGCTGCAGTGACAAATTCCCAAATTTCAGGGACTTAGCAGAAGAAAGATTTGTTTGTTTCTTTCTTTTTTTTTTTTTTTTTTGAGGAAGATCAGCCCTGAGCTAACATCTGCTGCCAATCCTCCTCTTTTTGCTGAGGAAGACTGGCCCTGAGCTAACATCCATGCCCATCTTCCTCTGCTTTATATGTGGGATGCCTGCCACAGCACAGCTTGAGGAGCAGTGCCATGTCTGCACCTGGGATCTGAACCAGCAGACCTTGGGCCACCGAAGCAGAACGTGCGAACTTAACTGCCGTTCTACCAGGCCGGCCCCAGAAAGATTTGTTTCTAATTTACATTGTCTATCTAATGCAGGTTGGTCTGCTTCCCATAGTCACTGAGAGTCCCAGTCTGTGAGAGGCTTCACCATCCTATAGCTTAATCATTTGAAACACATGGCCTCAGAGTTTGCTGTGGTGAGTAAGAGAAGACAGGCGGCTCAGGCAAGATGTTTCTAAGATCCAGGCATCTAAGTGTCTTATATCACTTCTGCCACATGGTCCCAAATTTACTCCAAAGTAAATTGACAAATATAGTCTTCCTAAATGCCCAGGAGAAGTACAATGAAAAAAGATTTGGAACAATATAGACTTCTTTCTGTCTCCTTCCACACTTTCAGTTTTGAACAAAATTGGAATCATTGTGTTTTACAGTTTAGCTTTATTTGAATTAATGAATTATGAACATACATTTCCAATGTGTGCAGAATATTTCATCATGTAAATATTGCATCCTTTACGCAGTGTAATCTCTATTGTTGTTCATTGAAATTCCAGATTATTTTTTATATCAAGTGTAGCAGTAAGGTTGGGGCTAAGAGTCTGGCTTTTCTGTCAGAAAGATCTGTTTTGAGTCTTTGACCCCTTCCCTAACCAGCTAAATGACTGCAGGAAATTCCTTAAACACCTTGTGCCTAGATTTCATGCTCTGTTAGATGGAGACAGTAATGTCTATCTTCTTTACTTCCTTGAATAGTACATAAGATAATAGGAAGTACTTACTCCATGGCTTGCTGTCAAGAGTGCAAGCCCAGAATACATGACACTACTGGAGGCATTTATGGTGATATTGGTGGTGGCTTGTGTTGTTACTGTTTTTTTCTCACTTTTACTCCTCAGTCTGAAAGTACCCATTATTGCACGGAGCTCTTGCATGAACACAAACATGGGAGTTGAGGCTAAGAAATTTTCCCTAACACAACCACTCTGAGGCTTACATTAAATTTGCTACAATTTAATTCTGAACAGAAGGATCATCTAGATTGCCAATACTGTCCAAGTAATTGTTTAGATTAGCTCCTATTTGTAAGGAACCTGAGTGGTCTCTAAAGTATGGAAAAGTATCATGATGATATATTGTGTTAACACTGTGCTGTTTCTCCGTAGCTAGCCACTGTCGTGTGAGAGAAGAAAGTATACTGCCATTTGGTGCTTTAAAACAAACAAATAAACCACATTTGAATCGCAAAGGCATATCTGTAAGGATGTTCATCACAGCGTTTATAATAGCAAAGACATGGATGCAATCTGAACAATCCTTGTTGGTGTTACACAAATCAAATTATGGAACATAACGCTAAATAGAATATGATAGGTGCATGTAAAAGGAAAAGGGTAGTTTGATCCATTGATGAAGAAATATTTCTACAATACAGTATATTGTTTTCTATATGTCTCCTACATTTGGTTCCTCTATTTTCATTTACTGCCTTCCTTGCATGAGGTGGATATTTTCTAGTGTAGTTCCTACTCATCCTCACAACACTTGGTATTGTCAGTCTTTGTTCATTTAAGCCATTCTATTAGATGTGTAGTAGTTTCACTTTCAAGTTTTTCAAGTTTTAATTTACATTTCCCAAATGAAAGTAACGTTAAACATTTTCATATGCCTATTTGCCTTTCATATATATATGTGTGTGTGTGTGTGTGTGTGTGTATTTTTAGTGGGGTATGTATTCAAATCTTTGTGTCTGTTTTTGTTTTGGGTTGTTGGTGTTTTGATTACTGAGTTTTCAGAATTATGCAGTCTGGATACAAGTCATTTATCAAAACTACAATTTGCAAATATTTTCTTCCAGGATGAAATTTGTCTTTATATTCTCTTAACAGTGTCTTTTGTTTGTTTGTGAAGTATAGTTTTTTTTGTGTATCATTTTATGAAACATTCTTTGATATCCTAATGGCAGATATTTGCCTAAGCTGAGGCCAGAAAATTTTCTTCTTTTTCTAAAATTTTATAGTTTTAGGTTTTACATTTATGTCTATGATCTTTTTTGACTTAATTTTTATAGATAGTATAAAACATGCATTGAAGTTCAGTTTTTGCATATGGAATGTCCAAAGATCTAGTACCATTTATTGAAGACTACTATCCTTTCCCCACTAAATTGTCTTTGTACACTTGTCAAGTTGTCCGTATGTGTTTGAATCTATTGCTGAAGATTTTAGTCTGTTCCATTTATCTGTCTATCTTTATGCTATCTGTCTTAATTCTGTAGCTTTAGAACAGGTCTTCAAATCAAGGAATGTCAGCCCTACAATTTTGGTCCTCTTTTTAAAAGTTATTTTGGTTATTCTAGGCCCTTTGCCTTTCCCGGAGAATTTTAGAGTAAAGTTTGTTTCTATAAGAAAAGCCTGATGACTTTCGGTTTAGGATTGTGTTGAATCTGTAGATCAATTTGGGAACAAATGACATCTGAGCAATATTGAGTCTTCTAAACTATGAATACATTATATCATTCTAATTATTTACTTCTTTCATTTCTTACAGCAATATAGTTTTTAGTTTTCTGTGTTTGGATCTTTTACGTCTTTTATCAGATTTATCCCTAAGATTTTCATGTTTTGATGTCACTACGAATGATATTTTTAATTTCAGTTTTTGACTGTTGTTGCTAGTACATAGCAGTGCAATTAATTTTTTAATATTGATCTTGTATCCTGCAACCTTGCCAAATTTGCTTATAAATTCTTTAACTTTTTTGTATAATCTATCATATTTTCACAACAGACAATCATATCATCTGAAGATAAAAACCATTTTTACTTTTTTTTCCCTGCCTTACAACACTGGCTAGAACCTCTAGCAAAGTATTTAATAGAAATGGTGAGAGTGGACACCCTTATCTTCTTCCCGATCTTAGGTTGAAAGCATTCAGTCTTTTATCATTACTATTGTGTTAACTATAGGTTTTTCATAGATATGCTTTTGCAGGTTGAGGAAATTCTCTACTATTCCTAGTTTGCTTTGAGTTATTATCAGGAATAGATGTTGGATTTTATCAAATGCTTTTTCTTAGTTTATTGAGATATTAATATGTTTTGGTCCTTTTTACCATAAAATCCTTTTTATAAATTTTTGGATTTGATTTTATAAAATCCTATTTAGAATTTTGTGACCTATAATTATTAATTTAATGGTCTGTAGTTTTCTTGTAACATCCTTGTGCAGTTTTGGTATCAAAGTAATAAAGGCCTCATAAAATAAGTAGGAAATGTTCCTTCCTTTACAATTTTCTGGAAGAATTTGTGTAGAATATTTTATTATTTCTTCCTTAACTGCTTTTCAGAATTAACCAGTGAAGTTCTCTAAACTTGAAACTACATGTTCAATTTCTTTAATGGATGTGGGGCTATTCAGGTTATTCTTAGTTGAGCTTTGATACTTTGTGTCTTTCAAGAAATTTGTCTTATTCTTCTAAGTTGTCACTTTCATTGGCATATTCTCTTATTATCCTTTCAATATCTGTAGAAATTACAGTGATGTCACCTCTCTCATTCATGATATCGGTAATTTGAGTCTTCATTTTTTCATTCTGATCAGTCTAACTAGAGGTTTATCAAATTTATTGATCATGTAAAAGAACCAGCGTTTGGTTTCATTATATTTCTCGTTTGTTTTCTATTTCGTTGATTTCCACCTTGATTGTTATTGGTTTCTTTTTGCACTTACTTTAGGCTTAATTTGCTCTTCTTTTTCTAATTTCTTAAGCTAGAAGTTGAAGTCATTTATTTGAGACCATTCATCTTTTTTAAACATGCACTTTTAGAGCTATAAATTGGCTACCTCAAATTCTTTGATATGGTTTATTTTCATTTTTATTTGATCCAAAATATTTCTAATTTCTCTTTTGATATCTGCTCTAACTCATAGGTTATTTAAAAGTGTGTTTTTGATTCCCAAATATTTGAGATTGTTTTTTAAACTTAGTTCATATTAGAGTAGTATTTGTATAACTTGAATACATTTAAGTTTACTGAGACATTTTTATGATCTAGTATGTAGATTCTCTTAATCCATTTTCCATGTACACTTGAAAAAAAGTATATTCTGCTGTTCTTACGTGGAGTGTTCCATAAAAGTCATGTTAGTTGCTATTGGTTTTCAATTCTTTAATTTCCTTACTGATTTTGTCTCTGCTTATTCTATCAATTATCAAGAGAGCTGTATTGAAATCTTTGACTACAAGAGTAAATTTATCTATTTGTCCTCACCATTCTATTAATTTTTGCTTCACATATTTTGAAGTGCCGTTATTAGGTACACAAAAATTTGTCATAGTTATGTCTTAATGCACTGACAATTTATTAGGAAAAGTATCAACATTGTTACAACTGATAATATTCTTTGCTCCGAAATATAATTTTCTGGTATTAAAAAGCCACTCCAGCTTTCTTTTGACTAGTGATAGTGTTGTAGATCTTTTGTCTTCCTCTCACTTTTACATTTGTGTCTTTCCAGTTGTATCTTTATATCTGAGGTGCCCTTCTGGTATATAACATATGGTTAAGTCTTGTTATTATTTTTACCTAATCTTACAGTCTCATCCTTTCATTAGAGTATTCAGATCATTTACATTTATTGTGGTTAATGAGATAGCTTTAAGTCTATCATCAATTTACTTTCTATTTGTTCCATCTGTTGTTTTTTCCTTGTATTATTTTTTCCTGCCAACTGTTGGATAACTTGAATATATTTTATAATTCAAGTTTATCTCCTTTGCTGGCTTATTAGCTAAAACTCATTGTTTTGTCATTTTAGTGATTGCTCTACGGTATATATTTTACATTTTAACTTACCACAGTCTACTAATATCATTTACTTTATGCCTAAAGGACTTCCTTTAATAATTTTTTGTAGTGCATATCTGCTAACAATGAATTATTTCAGCTTTTGTGTGTCTAAAAATGTGTTTATTTCACCTCTGTTTTTGAAAGATATTTTCAATGGATATAAAATTCTAGATTATCGTTTTTTCCATCAGTACTTTAAAAATGTTGCTCCATTGTCTTTTTGAACAGAAATAAGAGACACAAATCTCCTGTCATTCTTATCTTTATTCCTCTGTAAATTAGATGTCTTTTAAATTTTTCTTTTTATTACTGGTTTTGAACAATTTGATTATGATGTGCCATGATACAATTTTCTTCATGTCTCCTGTGCTTGGGATTCATTGTGCTTGTTGACTCCGAAGATTTATAGTTTTCATCACACTTGGAGAAATTTGTCTTATTATTTTTCAATTTTTTCCCTCTAGCTTTATTGAGATTTAATTGGCATATAATATCATGTAAGTTTACAGTTTACAACATGATGATTTGATATACATATATATTGTGAAATGATGATCACAATAAGGTTAGTTCACACATCCGTCACTTCACATAGCTACCTTTTGTTTTTGTGGTGAGAACATTTAAAGTCTACTCTCTTAGCAACTTTAAAGTATACAATATGGTATTTTTTCTTTCATTTTTTTTTTCAAGGACGATTAGCCCTGAGCTAACATCTGCTGCCAATCCTCCTCTTTTTGCTGAGGAAGACTGCCCCTGAGCTAACATCTGTGCCCATCTTCCTCTACTTTATATGTGGGATGCCTGCCACGGCATGGCTTGCAAAGTGGTGCCATGTCCATACCCATGATCCCAACCAGCGAACCCCGGGCCACTGAGAAGTGGAACGTGCAAACTTAACCGCTCCACCACTGGGCCAGCCCTACAATACAGTATTTTTAACTGTAGTCAAATGTTTTTTCTCTCTTTATCCCCTTTCACACATATTAGGCTACTTGCAGTTGTCTCATAATCACTGATGTTCTCTTTTTTAATTTTTTAAAATTTTCTCTTCTCTCTGTGTTTCATTTTAGTTTTTATTACTATGCCTTCAAGGTTGTTTTTGCATTTCTTTTGTAATGTCTACTCTGTCATTAAGTCCATCCAGTGTATTTTTTATCTTTACACATTGTAGTCTTCATCTGTAGGATTTGAATTAGTATTTTTCTTTATATCTTCTATGTCTGTACTTAATATTTTGAACATATGGAAGATAATTCTAATAATTGCTTTAATATCCTTGTCTGCAGATTACAACATATGTGTCTGTTCTGGGTCAGATCAATTAATCAATTTAACTCCTATACATGTACCATGCTTCTTTTTGTAATTTTCTACTTTTTTAGTAATTTTGCTTGAATTTGAGACATTGGAACTTTATCTTGTTGAGTGTTGGTTCTTTTTGTGTCTCAATTAATATTATTAAGCTTTGTTTGGTCATGATGGTTGTGCCCTCATGAATGAGATTAATGCCCTTATAGATGAGGCCTGAAAGAGCCTCCTTGCCCCTTCCACAGTGTGAGGATACACAAGAAGACTGCAATCTGGAAGAGGACCCTTGTCTGACTGTGCTGACACCCTGATCTCAGACTTCCAGGCTTCAAAACTGTGAGAGACAAAATTCTGTTGTTTTGTGGTATTTTGTTGGTGGCATTTTGTTACAGCAGCACTCACAAACTTAGGTAGTACTCATAATCCTCGCCTTATTTGTTTCCCATCTCTCAGGGATTACTGACCTTATCTGGCTGATATCCAGTGTCTTAAAATTTTTGTTTCATATATTTTGTCAACTTTTTAGTTGTTTCAGCGGAGATTGTAAATGCAATCCTTGTTGTTCCATCTTGTTCACAAGTGAAAGTCCTACCTACTTAATTTTAATTACATAGTAAACCCCAAGAAATTTTTGTAAAAAAATAAAACAGTATGGATGAATACAGCAAAAGTCCCCCGTTAGTACTCTGCCATGTCAGTCTCCTTCTCAGAAATAACCGCTGTTTTGTAAGTATGCTTCAAGACTATTTTCTATACATTTTATACATATAGGCTTTCATGTACAATAATATATTTCATGTGTGCATTTTCAAAACAAATGGTGTCATACCTTCCATACTGTTTGGAAACCTGCGTTTTTCCTCCAATCATATGAAAGATATTTCCATTCCCGCACATAAAAGCCACTTCATTCTTTTTAATTTCTACAGTATTGATGAAATCGATTCTATTTAACCATTCCTACATTGATAAAGTCTTCGGTTGGTTTCAGTATTTCTCTACTGAAAACGTGGATGCAATGAGCAACCTTGTACATTCCTCTTTGTGCATTTGTGCAAATATTTCTCTAAGACAGATATATACAAGTAGAATATCTAAGCTTAGGGGTGGGCACTTTTTGAAATTGGATAAATACTGTCAAGTTGCTCTCTAGAGTCCTTCACAATGAAATTGTGTTTATCACAGAACTTCTTCCTCATTTTCTTCTCAGCTATTATTCTTCTATATTTTCAAATTTAACCAATTACATAAGTGTAAAATGTTTTAATTTTATTTTACTTTCTATAGTTACTGGTATGGTGAAACATATTTTCATATGTCAGTCATTTATAGTTTCTTTCCTGTGAATTACTTCTTTATATCCTTTGCCCATTTTTATAAAAATAGTTGTCTTTACTTACTGATTTGTGAGTGTAGAGTGTTGTGTATTTACAAACTTTTGTAATCAACCAAATGTCTCATTTTGGAGGGGAAAATATCTGAAGCCTATGTATATATAAAATCAGTCCACGCCCCACCCTACCTCTGCACCTCCCATGAACTATCCAAACCATCACTAGGCCAAGTCCAGGGAAGTGGCCCTCCTCTTGCTCCAGTCATGCATAGCTTTTAGGCTATGTATTATTTTATTATGATTACTTTTATCCTTCATATTAAACTTTAATAAGCTTATTCTGTTTTTTTTTCTTCATGGATATTTTGGATGGAAATTAGATACTGTGGTTAATCTGAAAACTTTGATTAGCATAAGGCCTGTTTTGTGGGTACCTAGTCTGAAGTAGAAATGTGGTAAGTAAGGCAAACTCTGAAATCCAGATTAAATTTTCTATTTTTCCTTTGCAAATGGCAGAGGTATAGCTACAGATCCGAGTATACAACTTGAATAGAGTTACACAGGGATTTGTTGTCTGAGGGTGTGCCTCTGAGGATGGAGGTCAGACTGGGTCAATTTATCAAGGAAAGAATACAAATCCTTACTTTTAAATTTTAATTATAACCATCCAGTGTGAGTTTACATAGGAGAGAAATGTCAGCATACAGGTGAAAACTCTTAACTGGTCAGGTCTGGGTGGTTATATGCACATGGAATAATTTTGTTTCAATTTCTTTGAATTGACAAGGTGTATATTATATGATTCTTTTCACTCTCTATAACCACTGGCCTTTCTATGTTGATGTTTCTGGTAAGCTCCTTGAAAGTGGAGGGTTGCTTCCTTCCTCTTCTAATCCCTCTCAGCCTTTAGCAGTGTCTTCCATGTCTCTAGGGCTGCCATGCTCAAGGAAATATTGACTCCTTCATCCGTAATAATATTAGAGAAACTGAGATTGACAATAATAATAGTAGTAGTGATAATAATAACAAGAATTGAGTTCATATTATGCATTAGGCACCCTCCTGACTGCTAATTCTCTGGCTTCTATAAGTGAGGAAACTGAGGCAAATAAAAATGAGGAAAGTGGTTGAACCTGGATTCTGACACAAGTGCTGTATCATAATGTGCTGGACTCCAGATTTTATAAAGCACTGCTTCATTTGCAAGTCTGTTTCCTCCTACCAGACCTCACGTTCACTGGGGTCGGGTCTCCGTCTTATTCATTTTTATTCTTCCAGGCTGTAGCACAGGATTTGGCACAGAGGAGCTCTCAAAAAATCTTATTAAAATAATGAATTAGATGAATGTTGTGCTCTTCCACCAGAATCTTCCAGAGCAGTATCCAAATTTCTATATCTTTTGTGGCTCCTCAGAATTCGTATTTCTACATATAAAGAGTACTATATAAATGTCAATTGATGATGTTACTGAAGTTGATGTGTTTTTCTCCTAATAGTCATAAAAGTAGGTGGTTGTATTAGCTATTGTTACATAATAAACATTCTCAAATCTCAGAGATTTAAAACAACCATCTATTCACTCCTACTTGTGTGTGAGTAGGCAGAGAATTGGCTTTCTTGGCTGGAGTGGGGCCCAGGGTGTGGGTTGAGTACAAATACATTTTTGTATCTCTTATCTTCCTTGGCCACATGCTTAAAAGGGCAGTTCTTTTTCAAAGATTTCAGAGGTGCTAGACATGCTAGTACATTGTAAGCCTTATTGGTCATAGAAAGTCACGTGACTGAGCCCAATGTCAATGTGGAAGTGAATACTCCAACTCCAGTGGGAAGAACTGCGAAGTTCCATGAGAAAGGGTGTGAATTGTGGCAGTGGTAAATAATAGAGTCAATGATTCAATCTACCACATTTGTACTGATGGAGCAAGCGATAGAGAAAAACAGTTAGAAACACCAACAGCAAAATTTTGATTAAGCCCTTGAAGTAATGTAGTAGAAGTTTAAAGCAAAATTCAAGCCAATTTTTATTTAATCACAATTTTCTTCCACCCTCCTAACAAATGGTGGATAATGAGTATTACAGTCATTTCTAAAGTAATCAACTGTGGTATCCCAAACAGAAGATTATGACTTCAGCTGGAAATTGAGCAGCAGGACAGTTGAAGGCTTAAAAACAACAACAAAAAATTGCATTTAGTCTCAAGTGATACTTTGCAATAAAGAGAGAGGGTAGGGGCAGGGAAATTAAGAAATTAGCAACATGAACCGAATTGTACCCCAACAGAAGACTGGACTTGTCATTAGATGAAGCACCAGAGAGAATTTCATATCAGGAAATGATACATGAACTAAATGTGACTGGCCCCGACCAGTAAACACTGAAAGATATATGTAATAAAATGTGAAGGTAGTAAATTAGGAAATTAAAGCAGACAAAATAAAGATTTCCTTTTGCTTCACACCAAGAGCCTCTTTTGTAAGTTTCTCCTACAGCTTCTTAAGACTATGGCACGCATGGTGCAGAGCAGTGTAGGAGTGATTACTCCAGCAGTTCAGTTTTTGAGAATCAGAAATGGGCTGTTCATCTACAGGCTCTGTGCTCCTTTGCAGAAAGGCAGTTGGGTTTGCCTCATACTCTCTTGAGACTGCCCAACAGCGTCTGACAGCAGTATCAATGGATGGGTCCAAATGAGGATCAGAGAGCAAAGCTGAGACATAAATTTGTATGTAAACACAGCACTGCATATTCTACTTAAAGATAAAAGTAATAAAGGAAAATGCCTTATGAAGTAGCAATCCTTCTGCAATTGCTCAACATTTCCCTGCAACTTTTCTGTGTTTTTCAAGCAATTTTCTTTATTTTCTCTTACAAGAAGTGACACAGACCTGCAATTTCCCACCCCTTGGTTCAAATTGTGTGTCATTTTCTAGTGACTCTGGCATTTACTGTTTTATGTCTCTATAAATGTGTATATACATATGTATATACACAAATGGGGCAAAAATGTAAACTTTGTTTTGACGAAATATTCTTTACACCAAGTTTAACAGAGGGAACCATAGGTATGAGATGAAAAATGCATTTTGAAAATATAGGTATAAAAACAAGATACAGCAACTGTTTCACCAGAGAAAGTGTTCCTCAGTTCCCCACCATTACCACACCAAAGGTAAAGTTGCTATGAAATAGGATTAAATTTATCAAAATGTGCTGGATGTGAATAAGACCGCAGTCTCATCATTTTCCCTACTTCTCAGGCCGAGAATACTTTAGATCTGCTCTTGCATTCCTAGTGGAAAAGCAGACACATATTTAAATAGTAGAAGCCATAGGATCATATATTTTTTTAAAAAGCCATTGTATTTGCTCCTGAAAAATCTGATTATGATTGTGGAAAGGCATGGCGTGGTGACACCGGGAGGTAGAATGAATCCTCTGACGTGACTGCTTTTCCAACATTTTGTAGACGTAATTCACACTCTTCTTGTCTTTGCTGCTCTTTGTATATGTGAATCATGGGAAATACAACTTGTGAGAATATAACTAGATTGGTGTAGAGTGACCCACGAGCTAGTAAACTCAATGGGAGATTACTACCTCCTGCCCAAATCATTGACATGACAGAGGGAAACTTTGGCGTTGGACTGATGAAATGCATACTGCATTCCATATCTGAATTGCTTGCATTTATCTACTTATTCATTCAAACCTATGCTTATTTAATGAATACCTTGCAGGTCAGATATTCTGATAAATGCTGGGGATTAGAAGATGAAGGAGACAAGGGCATTACTGTTGAAAAACTCATAGTCTAGAGTAGAAGATAGCCACATAAACAGGTATAAAATGATGAGAAAAATACCAAAACAGTGCCATGGACAGAGTACTGTGGAAGCAGGAAGCAAGAAATGAGCGCTGCCTGCAGTAGTCCAGAAAGGCTCCACAGAGAAGGTGGCACTTATGTTGTATCTTGAAGGATGAGCAGAAATCTGCCAAGTACAGATAAAATAGAGGATATGACAAGAGAAAAGAGCCTTTGCAAATTCACTGAGGCACTCCCACCTGTTGCTTGCTGATAGGTTACCTATAGCCCAGATGTGATTTAAAACACTGCCATGGGTAGTTATTGTTTTTCGTGGAAACTGTCTCCCCTTCTCTCTGCCATAAATAAGGCTATGAAACAAGTCAAGCAGCATAGAACAGAACCTGAATTGTATTTAAAAAAAAATTTATTTTTGAGGAAGATTAGCCCTGAGCTAACATCTGCCATCAATCCTCCTCTTTTTGCTGAGGAAGACTGGCCCTAAGCTAACATCCATGCCCATCTTCCTCTATGTTATTTGTGGGACTCCTGCCTCAGCATGGCTTGACAAGCAGTGCGTAGGTCTGCACCCGGGATCTGAACTGGCGAACCTGGGCCGCCGTAGCAGAACGTGCAAACTTAACCACTCTTCCACCAGGCCGGCCCCAGATTTTTTAGAAAGTTTTGTTCTCATACGAATAAAGAACATTTCTTTTTCTTTTTTTTTTTAAAGATTTTATTTTTTCTCCCCAAAGACCCCCGGTACGTAGTTGTATATTCTTTGTTGTGGGGTCCTTCTAGTTGTGGCATGTGGGACACTGCCTCAGCGTGGTTTGATGAGCAGTGCCATGTCCGCGCCCAGGATTCGAACCAACAAAACACTGGGCCGCCTGCAGCGGAGCGTGCAAACTTAACCACTCGGCCACGGGGCCAGCCCCAGAACATTTCTTTTTTAAAAAAATATGATTTTAATCTTGGGTCAGTTCAGTTTGTAATCATGTGAGAATTTGTTATAATTGATGCAGCTGATAACATTCTGAAGTACATATAAGTAGACAATATTTGCAAATTTGCCAATTTGGCTTTGAACTGAATCCCATCTTATTGTGTGGCTTGGGAGAAGGGGATAGAAAAGAGTAAATTATTTTTTGTTATTAAACAAGGCATTTATTTCATTGCAAATAGTGTCAATGGGGGCTTCCAGAGCATGAGTTCTCATTTACAGTGAGAGATCATCTTAAAATTCTCCATATTCCCTATTTGTCATATTCTGTTATGTTTCCATTAAATGTAACAGAAATAGAGGGTTATAGCTGTAATTTTTGTCTATCATCTTGGCCTGTTCCCAAAGAGAATGAGCATCATCTATGTGCCTCCCTTCACTTTGTAGCAATTGTTATCTTCTGTGGCCCAAGAGCAAAGTTACCATGGAGCGTGTTTTTAAAGGGCAGAAAAAAAATGACCCTAGACTTAATTATGACCTTTCTGCCAGTTAATTTTGCCTTTCTGATCAAATATAATCCCCTGACCTAAACTTAGATTAGCACCTCTTCCTCCTTTTTTTTTTTCTTGTCTTCCTATATCCCATCTATTGCATTTATCCAATATTTTTATTTTTCCCTAACATTTTAATACACAGCATTTTGCCTGCCTGAACTGTAAGACCTCTCTTTTAACCAGACTTCCAGTCCTGGCCTTATCTGGCCAACTCTGTCCCTTGGTCACTTGGGACCAAGCAGGTCAATTTAAGAGCACTACAACTTCAAGTCTCGGCTATTTCTTCAGAGTCTTAATTGGATATCTTCACTGGCAGTCATATGTGGGATTCCACTAGCTACCAGCTGTACCAGCTTCAAGACCATCATGGCAGGAGTCCATCATGGAAATCGATCATTTGTACCTTGTCATTTAATCAGTCCCTTCCTACCACAACCCTTACCTTCCTTACCTTCACCCCCACAGATACTGCTTTTCTCATGTGGACCCCTAAGCAGCATGGTTCATTCTGACAGAGATTTCACCCAATTTAGGCCTCCAGTCTCAATCTCTCTCGCTTTCTCAATTTTTGTTATTTTATTTTTTACACACATAACATTTTAAAGTGTAGTGTTTGTTCATATTTAGTAATTAAATGATTACACACGCATACAAATTCGGATTTCTATTTTTTCTTGAAAATTGTTTTTACAAATTCTTCATTGTTTCATGTTTGCTGCAGTTTCTACTACTCACTTTTGTCTCCTGACACCTAGTTGTCATTTATCAGCTCACTTGCAGTTTTGTTTTCTCTTATGTCTGACCATCTTCATTCACTGAGGTTACCTGCTTGATCTCTGAAGACATTTGAGTTTATGACCCCAGGCATAGATTTATTTATAGCCACAAACAAGGTAGGATTCAGTTTTAGAAAACTGAGGCCAAATAATTAAGTAATTTTCCAAAGGTCATGTTATCCAATGCCCAGTCTTTTAATTCAATCCGATATTTTTCTCTTATACCAGTGTGTCTCAAACTTGAGTGTGCCTCAGAATCACCTGGACGTATTGGTAAACAGATTGTTGGGCCCCATCCCAGAGTTTCTGATTTACCAGGTCTGGATTGCGGCCAATGAATTTGTGTTTCTAACAAGTTTTCAGTTGATGCTAACCATATTTTGAGAACCATTATGTTTTGCCATTGTATTTTTCAGGTTTATCTTCCCAAAGTCCTTTAGTTGACATTTAAAATGAGATTACGAGTATTTATTTTATCTTTCTCTCATGGTTTCTGTGAGTTTCAAATGATTGAAACCTACAAAGGATGCTACAAAATAACTATAAAGCTTGTCTCCTTCACTAGGACATAGGCTCTGTGAAAGCTGGAGCATGTCTTGTTCATTTTAATATTTCTAGTTTCTGATAAAAAGTGAGTACTTAGAAATTTTTGTTGAATAAATTAATGAATAAAAGGTAAAATCCAGGGCTTAATTAAAATTAAATAAAAAGAGAAAAGGAAAAAGTAGAGACCTGGTCACTACCAATCAATGACTATTTAAATTCAGCAAAATAATTCTTAAGGAATGTCTACACTATTCTGATTTATTTGGTAGCTTAGTTATGGTCGTGTTAAGAATGCAAAAGGAATCAGTGTATCATTCACTGATAGAGCTTGTTGTAATAAGTCTTCCTCTGGATGGGAAGAGTTTCTACAGAAACATTCAGAGGATTGTAGTCACTATCCAGAGACCCAATCCTTTTCCCTGACAGTTGGAAAATGACGCTATGCACTGACAGCCCCACAGGATGGGAAATGCAATAGCTCTGCTAATGCTGTGTGATGTTGCTAAGCTTAATTGACTATGTCCATAAATAGTGGGAGAAAGTGAGAGTGTGTAATGCATGCTTCTCTTAAATTATTGCATGGGACCAACTTGCAGGCCTCCCAGAGAATCTCTGTAGTATAAACCATTGGTTGTTTGGATTTTGGTTTTTCTTGTCGTCCAAACCAAACCCAACTCAGATTCACTCACTTGCTCTTTCTTTTTTCTTAAGCCTTGTGTTCTTACTCTCTCACACATACTTCCCTGTCCTTTTAATTTCCTTTGTAGCTTTCCTTTTTATTTTCCTTTATCCAGAGCCACTCTTATTCCTCTATTCTGACCTCTCCTTCTTACTGTATTCTCTGATCAGCATTCAAACGTTAATAATTAAGACACAATGTTTATCTTTGCATTCTTCTCTTGCTCCTGCACTATCTACTCTAATTTACCCTGAAGCTTTTCAAAAATGTCTGTCCTGACTGTCACACCTTTACCATCACATTACTTTACTACTCTCGTCCTGTTTCCGTACCCTTGACTACAAAACAGCTTTGTTAAGGACGCCAATGACTTCCATGTTGGAAACCTCATCTTGCTTAACCTCTCACCACATTTCACAAAGTGAATCATGCCTCCTTCTTGAAGACTCTCTTCACTTGGCTTCCATTCTTTTGTTCCTTCCTCTCTGACCATTTCTTCTCAGTCTCCTTCACAAGGTACATTCTCCGCTACACTCCTAAATATCAAAGTTCTTCTCTCTCCACAGTCTTTTTCTAAGTGATCTTCCACACCCATGACTTAATGTTGTCCAAATGCTAATATTCACCATTTCCTATCACTCATCCATGCCTCTCATCTGACAGATATGGTTTTGGATCCACTATCTACTGAACAGCTCTACTTGAATGCCTCTCAGTTATCTCAAACTTAAAATGTTCAAAATTTTACTCTTGAATTCCTTCCTCTTAACTTCACCAACATTTGACATTTTCTCTCTCTCCTCTGCTATATCTAACCGGCAAATTTGTGCCAACATTTATCTTTAACCTATCTATTTATCCCCAGCTACTCCATTTACTCCCTTGTGTGATTTATGATCATTTCTGTCTTTGGATCTTTACCCCTGTTAGTTACCTGCCTGAAATGCTATTCTCCCTACTCTTCATCCGGATATTTCCTATTCCTCTGCAACTCTTGATTTGAATATCCTTTCCTCAGAGGTCTTCCCAGACCCCTCAATCCCACTGGTAGACTCTCAGAGCATTTATCCAGTTCTTTGTGGCACTTGCCATGATTCATACTTCTGCTTTTATATAAATGCTATTTTATTTTATTTCCTTAATATACTGTGAGCCTTATGAATGAATGAAGCATCCTTGACTGTTTTTCTTTCTTTTTATAAGCAACGTATTACCAAGGTGTAGCTGAGTGCATAATATATGTTAGGCCCTGAGTAAATACCTGTTGAGTAAATGGTCTCCCTTAGAATTTTGCTTCTCACCAGATTTCCCCTAGCTCCCATCTCCATTTTCTGCTCTTCTCAGATTCATTCATTTCTTTATTCCTTCCTCCCTTCTTCCCTTTCTTTTTTCTTTCTTTATTCCTTCATGGAAACATGAACTTGCTAGTTAAACCTAAAAGTTCCCACCTACTTATCTAAAGTTCAGTCTTATTTATGATAACTAGTTTAATTCAGATACAGAAATAAATGCTCAATAGCAAATTTTTATTTTCCCTTATTTCATTTGCCCCTCTCTTTTCTTTAAATTTGGCTTTGTAAACCTAGACAATTTGGAAAAAAGATATCTGTTGGATGGCCAAGATACAGAATTCTATGTTAAAATACTTGGGACTAACTCTCTATATTGATTCATTCAATCACTCATTTATTGATTCATTTAATTAATCAATTATTTATTGAGCTCCTACTGTGTATTATGCACTTTCATAGCTTAAATCTTGGATTCCTCACTTACTTGCTGAGTTATCATGACAAATTCATTATTCATTCCTCAGTTTCCTTATGTCCTGAAATGGTTAAAAATAGAAACTAACTCATAGAGATATTATGAAAACTAAATGAGTTATACGCAAAAGTGAGTAGCACATAATAAATTCCATGTAAGCATTAGTTAGCATTACTTTTAATATCACCATTAATTAATCATTACTTTTTGGGGCATTGAGTTTTATAATGTTGGACAAAATAAAGTTTATACCTTCAGTAGCTTACATTCAAGTGCAGGACAAACTGTAGCCCTTTGACCAAATCTGGCCCACTCACCACTTTTGTAAATAATATTTTATTGGAATATAGTTAACTCAATTCTTTATATTTTGTCTAAAACTGCTTTGTGTTGCAACAGCAACTTCGACTAGTTGCTACAGAGATCTTATGCACCACAAAGCGTAAAATATTTACTCTTTTTCTCTTTACAGAGAAAGTTTGCTGACTGCTGTTCTAATGCAGATAAACACATTTTCTTTAGAAGATAGCCAAGGTAGTAGAAAATCCGTTGAAGTCAGGGTGATCTGGATTAATATTCTAATTTTTCTTGTGTACCCATGTCTTCTTGCATGGTTTGAGCATGCTATTTATCTTCCCTAAGCATCAGTTTCCTTGATTCCAAAGAGAGCTCAATGTCTGTCCTGATGTGTTCTTGCAGAGTTAAATAATAAAATGTATATACAGTACATGGAAGTCTTGGTGTTCAATAAAAGTTTTTCTCTTTCCTTTTGGAGAATAAAGAGTTTATTTTAGGTTGTTATTATGAGTATTAATATTTATTACAACTTTACAACCACATGAAACCATTTTAGATCAAAAGTCGAAATAATCATGATCTGTAATAAAATAAGGTTCAGTAGAAGAAAAATAGATTTTAATCGCAGTATATGCAAAGGAAAGATATGTTCAACTCCACTTTCCACTCTAGTGCTATTTCTATTTTACCATTTTAGTCTTGGTTTAAATATGCCATAGTTTTGTTATAGGTTCAAGTCCTTTATATGCTAATGATTTTCTACTTCTAATTAGGTTTTTGAGGTGCTTCAGTGCAACAACCTAGTGGAAATACTGTGTAAACTAAACTACTTAGAAAGGACAACAATCTTGCTCTTTAAGAGGGAAATAATTTGTTTTGTTTTTTTAAGGTACCTCTTTAATAATAACTTAAAACAATAAATCTATGAAGATCTGTTTTTTCGCAATATTTAACTAGTCAGTAATGTTGCCTACAAATTCCAATTTAAAAAATGACCTGTTAAAGATGCCATATAAAATTAAATTTTAATGAGTGATAATAAATGGTGATACTTTTCACAGGAGGAAACACAATGCTTGCCTGGAGCCCTTGCTACACTCATCCATGTTAGTGCTCTGTTATTGTGTCTTCCCTTTCATTATTTTCAAGGAAAGATGATGGGAAGCACACTTTGAAGAACTGGAAACAGTTTTAATATTGTGCTTACCAAAGGCAATCTTCGTTGCTGGCTAATTAGGCAGATGGACCTCCATTGGTTTAGTGATGATTCTTTTATAGAATGCTGCTCTGTCCCTCCACAATGACAGTTTAAGATGTTTAAGCATCCCTTTGATTATGTGACCTGATTGAAAAATAAATCTTCATGATTGGACTCAAAAAAAGTGTTTTCACCAAATGGGAACTCTACTAGAGTTCTGTAGCAAGAACAGAAAGGTCTTCACAATGGTCGGCTTTCATTTTGAAAACACATTTGGCAACCAATCAAATTGAGTCTGGGAAAAGAGCATAAGGACAAGGGGTAAAAGAATCACATTGTACACTGACATCTGCACATGGCTTGATGGCTTCCTTAATAAAACTGGAGTGGTCACCAATGCTTCTTAGGCCAATATAAGCAGTCTTTCATTAATCCTCTGGGCCACTCGCATTCATTGTTCAATTTACTAAGTGAGAACAATTTATCATAAATGTGCAATAATCATGGCAAACATAATTATTAATTTATTGTTTCTGGCTTAAATTTCAAAAAATTCTGAAGCTTTCTGCTTTTTATGTTGTTGCTTTCACCACCCTTTTTGCCCTGAGGATCCTATTAGCAGAGAGCTGAGAAATTCGGTTTCATCCAAAATAAATTATGCCTTCGTTCTTAAGATATAAGTACTGAAGGACTGTAAAGATTAGAAATTCGTTTGAAGCCCCCATCACTTGAAGTTTTTTCCTTGATGTATAGAGCTTCTGGTGTTAACGTAAAACAACACATCTTTCTAAAAGTTCAGAGCCAAGTTGCCTTAAAAGAGCCCTGACCAAGATTGTGAGGGATGTACAAAATGAAACACATTACCATGGAGGGCGGGAATGTTCAGGTCCTCAGAAGCTGTTTCCAAGACAGGCTGCTCATGTATTACAGAGTGGGGAGGTGACTAAGCTTGTCACCCTCCCTTTCAAAATGATTAGAAAACCGCAATTCCCAAGAAACAGGAGGTAAATTCTCACTTTCCTTACCAAGGGTCTGGGGATGAAATGACACCTTTAATTACGAAGGACTGTTGGTACCACTCTGGTAACAAGCTGTTATAAATGAAAACCTTAATTGCCTCAGAATCCAGTATTTCATGTAAGTGCATTTTCATCTTAAGTACAGTTGTTGGTGCAGCTTTCATTATTTTTTCCTGTCAGCATATGATGGAAGGAAGTGGTTGTGCCAACTTCTTCTTTTACTGAGACTTTATTGTCAATTTTGCCCAATGGCTAGAGAGCTAGTGTGTTTTTGCCAGCCATAACTTGTTATTCTAATACGAGTGGGGCCCCGTGGGGCTGCTCAACTTTGACTTAAATACAATTGCAATTAGAAAAAGAGGTGACTCTCCAGTATTTTGCAAACCTCCATCTTTACTTATTTCTCAGAATTACATCAAATTGCAGCAGGCATCAAGCCATTTTTCTCTGACTTACTATTTTTAAAAGAATTTCAAATGAATAGAATCCGTTTATCAGACTCATGCTTAAATTCTTAACGTTAACTCTTTATGATATCAACATTTACTCAGCTATTTCACCTTGGAACCTTCTTCTTCCCTTCATTTTGAAAGATGAGAATATTTACTCTATGTATGAAATTCCCAGTATCCCATTTTTTTAGCAGACGTTGAATTTGGCTGCCTGATTGTTCTAAATTAGTTTAGACGTATTTAGAGATGAGACAATTAAAGAAATAAGCCTATATGAGATGGAGGGCATGGGTTGACCTAAGTAAATGACAGGAAAGGGAAAATTTGCTCAAGTATTCTCTTTCCAATCTAGTTAAAGAAATTTTTTAAAATTCCAAAATGAATTACAGATCAAAAAGCTATATTTAACTCAAAATCTAAGGACAGATGTATTCTGAAGAAAAAGGGAGCAGTCTAGGTTTCTTGAACAGATGTGTACTGGTCTACTTTGGTCTATAACAGGTAAAGTGAGTGCTTAATGATAGCAAACATGAAAACAATTTTCAGAGGAAACTTCTGGAAGTGATGGATATGCTTATGGTATAGATTGTGGTAATGGTTTCACAAGTGGGTACTTATCTCCAAACTCATCAAATTGTATACATTAAATATGTACAGGTTTTTGTATGTCAATCATACCTCAATAAAGTGGTTTAAAAAGAACCAATTCAACAACGTGTCAAAGATTTAAAAAAAAACTGCCATTCAGCAGTTAATTTTTGAAGAATTATATTCTGGATTAAATTATGTAACTGGTAGGTACATGAACAATAAGTGCTTCTTGCTTTTTCTTTCTTTAGAAATGAGGAGTGAATGAAGGCAGGAGTTACTGGAAGGGAGGTCAGGGTAAGTCATATCATATTTATTTCTTACTTTTGAAGTGTGCAGAATACATTGTGTAAAACTTGTTCAGGAACTCTCCGGGGCTCGTGTCTCAGATAAATTAGACAAATTGAGTCTTTTAGGAGGAAATGAAACGCTTGCTATAGCTCTGCTGCACAGAAATACACCACTTGTCCCTGACATTTTGAGACCCGTGTTTTCTGCATGCCAACCACCTTACTGTTCCATATTGTTAAGTGGATCATGGCCAAAGTGGCAAGAAAAACTCTGGATGAATTCTTGTTTTAGAATCATGACTCTCATCTCTCTGTGCAGTTTTTTTTCTTTTAATTTGTTATGGTAAAGGTAGTGCTTAAAATCACAGGGCAGTGTCAAGCTAGGCATCTGAATATGAGTCATATTCGGGTTCAGGTGCAAAATGTCCTAGACTAGAGTTGATTATAGTGTAATCATGTTTTTGTATTTTAGTGTCATTTAGTTATTGATTTTCTATGAATTTTAAATGTATTTGACTTTATGAAAGAATAAAACATTTGTTATATTATAACCAATCCTGTAAAATAAGAAGACATGGTATTCTTATGGATGACTTACATGGTACATTTCACTTCTGAATGTGAAATAGATAGATAATTGGAATCATCTTCTTCAAATAGAAAGAATTAGGTCAAAGCGTTTTCAGAAATTTTCTGAAGTCACTCTGAATGTAAACAAATAACAGAGTTAGAGCAAATAATTTTTTCCTGTGTAATAAATAATGAAATCAAGAGCTCCTTTAAAAGGAAAGAGAGAGAGAAGGAAAAAAGACAAGGAGAGGGAGAAAGAGAAAAATATGATTGTATTGTAGACCCATTGTTCCTACTTGTGTATTCAGAAGTCTAAATTCTAAGAAACTTTGAAGTAGTAATATACCTTTGATTGTCAGTGCCTTATTGAATTTTGCCAGTTCAATACTCAGTAGAACCCTGGAGATTTTGGGGTGATAGTGGTTGTACAGAGGGTGGAATTCTGAGCCTTTCTTCATCTTCAAACAATTCAGTTCCACATGGGCTTTGCATATTTGGATCTTCCCTAAAGATTTGTTTCAAGAAAGAGAGAACTTGTATGGCAATGTATGAATGTCAATTTAATCTAACTAGTGGCTACATGGGTATCTGTAACATTGATTATCCTGGTTTTCTCTATTTTGAACTATTTCCTAATTAAACATTAACAATTCAAAATGGTTTTTTGAAATATCTTCACATATTTAAAAAATGTCTTTGAACTTCATTGCTGTGGCATGCCACCAACAGCTTAATTGAGAATGAGTGAAATTAACAACACTTTGTCTACCGGACCACTTTCATTATAGTGAGAATTTGTAATGGATGTGAGAAAGGTAAGAAAGTATCAGTGTTAGAGTTACCCTCTTTACCAACCACATAGACAATGCCATTTGTCCTGGACATCCCCCAATTTACGTTCTACTCTTCTTCCAAAATAAAATCGAATTTTTAGATGCGCAAGGAGCAAGCAGAAAGGGATTATATTTCCAAGACTCCTTATCAGCAAGTTGTAACCACCTGACAGAGTTTAGGCCAGTGGTATGTTTTTGGAATATCAGGTGATAGCTTACAGGAGTCTTCCCCAAGAGATAGCTGCTTCATGTCTTTGCCCTTTGGGAAGAAGAAAGATCTATCTACATTGCAGAGAAATACCCCACTGTCTCTGACATTGTCAAGTTCCCCTATACTGCTTCCTGAAATGAGGATGTGACATCTGAAACACAGTCTTGGACAATTACATGTGAGCCATTCCTTAGGGAGGGGGAAGGCGAATATTTTGGATTTATGTTTTTTATAAGCTGAAAAAGAGCTAACTTATTTTAATTGATTTTGTAAGGAGTGAAATTTCAGCTAATATGCACGTCAAGATTTGAAAAACTGGTATCCCCCATATTAATCTGACTCATAGACATTACTAAAACAAAAAAGGAGATATTTTACCTAAATATTTAGATTTGGATCTTCTCTGGGAAAAATTAGTAACTCTAGTAACACTGAATACATGTTCTCATATGGCCTATTTATCGTGGAACTAAGGAGCAGCAGCCCCATTTGGAAATGGCAGGAGATTCCAGGTTCCCATAGTCCCCATCATCTCCTAACGTCTCCTGCCTGCCGCATTTCACTCACTTACTTTACATGAACCCTTGAGGTAAGGAATTTTTCACACAGTTCATGTGCCAGCTGGATCTCTTTCAAATGCACGTTATCCGTTGCATTCCAGGAAAAATTGGTATGATCCCAACTGCAATTCCCATTCTGTGCAATTCCAAAGTTCTCAATGAGATTTCTGTAAATCCCTAATGGGATCAAGGTTTTCATGATATATTTTCATGCAGTCTCTGTTCTTTACCATGTTGACACAGACATGAAACTCATCTCCACAAATCAGTCAACTTAATACAAATATAGCCATCTTTACAGCAGAGTTGCTAATAATAGAGAGTATCATATGAGGCCCTATATAATAAGATCTTATTTTTTGTACTAAACTTTAAAGTTCTCCGAAAACTTTCTTGCTCCCCTAAGGGGCATCTTTCATTGTAACCTTGCCATAGAGTTTTGCATTCTTGCCTGTCTTCTCTCTCTTCCTCACTTTTCTCCCTTCTGTTCTCTCATATGCCTTCTGCTTATCCAAAAGAAACATGTGCACACACTCACACTCACACACAAACATGCACCACACATGCTTCTCTTTGGGCTTTTTACCCATATAGAGTAATTCTGTCCTCCTCTTGCCATCAGACCTGAAACTCTCAGCGTTTCATCTTCTGTTTACAAATACTTACCAGGTGTGATGTATTTATTATCATTCTGTGCATTAATTTATTTTCTTCAAGCAAAATGAGCCCATTCTATGATGAATGCAGGAAGCAGCTTTTAAAATGATATATGTATTGTTTTCTCTTTACTTTTTAAAATACAAAGTCATAGCTTGCCTTTGCTACGTGACCAGTTGTACACATAGACTACGTATGTCAATAGCCACCATTAGATATGGTAAAATTTGAAGACACTTTGAAATCCCTGCTAAAAGGGCCCATAGAGGGAAAACCTCAATTCACGTGTAAAGAGAAGTCAGACAGGGCGTGACCACATGCAAGGAGCCATGTGTGGTTGTTTTCTTCGCCCTTAGGTGTTTATGAAGAGAAAAATCATGTGACATCTGAATAAGATGTAGATCCTAAAAGAATGTTATGTATGAGAGAGTTTGAAGCATAAGGAATTACAGAAAGGAATGCTAGACTTAAACACCTTAGCTTGTGACATTTTGTAGATGGAATTTCCTATTCTGTCTTTGAAGCAATGATTGTGATTTCTTAATCTTGTATCTCTAAAAATGTTCATTTTTGCCAGCAATGGGGCAGCCTTTGGATATGATGATATGTATGTGGAGCTCAGGAATTTTATATTGGTGACTCTTGACAAAACCATTTGTCTGATTTAGCTAAAAGCAACTGGACTCTGTCTTTCTGAAACCTGGCATGTTGTGAGGAATGCCAATTTAAGACCATTTCATTCTCCACAGTGTTCTCCTAGGAGCTAAGATAATGAAATATGTTCCATTTGAGTCTCTCTACACAACAAAACAATCTAGCCAGATTGTAAATTAAGTAGTGTATTATAAATTATGTAGCATGGAATGCCAAAATGAGACATGGCCATCACATGTAACTAACCTGGAGTGAACACTAAGAACATCTATAGTCTCAATTCAGAAACTTCAGGGGCCAGAGATGAGAGGAAGAGTTTTTTAAAGGATAGTTTTATAGTTGAAAGTATTGCGCTAAACCTGAAAGTTCACATCCTATTGTCTAAAGACATGTAATTAATATTTTACTGGAATATAAATTTACTGGTCGTTTAACCCAACTTCTGAATTTAATACCAGTTTTATAAAATATCTAATTAGTATATATGATAGTTGATTTTTTATATGGCTCCCAAATTAGCAACTGAAGAGAGGGCCCATCTTATAAACCTAAAAATCTTGTAGCAAATTTGAGAGGATAACAAAACATTAGGATGTTATGGTGTACATTATAGCTCATGTTGATATTTTCTTTATTTCCTCTCTCCTACCTTTCTTCCAACTTTCTTTCTTTCCTTTCAAAATTTGATGATTAACCCTCACTCTATCTTTAAAAAAAAAAACTTACTGTATGTACTGGTATTTTTCTGTTCTTTAATCTTAAGATAATTTTTCATCTCCTTACAGACATTTGTGCTTTCCCAAAATGACTCTTTGTTAGCATGTGGGCACAAGCACCGTGCTACTGTTTTACACTTTGTGAGAATGAATACATTGCTGACTTCTGACAAAATTAGGAATTGTTTCCAAATATCAAAATGTCTGTTATTGCTTCTAGTATGAAACACATTTCAATAACTTTTTTGCCCTATTCTCACTTGCTTGTAACAGAATATGTATAAACTAATGTCTGAGAGTTTCCTTAATAATTGATGAGATGGTTTGATTTGTTCACCTGGATTCATGATCCCATCTTTTTAATTTCTATTACCATAGGGATAACTCTCACACACTTGGCTAAAAAATATAATTATGTTAGTCCAAATTCTAACAACTCTATGCCCAATAGCAACTATTTGGTGTGATCCCTCTGCATTTTCTTTGTATTATTCAAGAAGTAATTCAGTAGACTTTTTCTCCCATTGTTGACTCTCATGTTCTTCTTGAATTTGTTTTGTATGCATTGAATAAATATTGGTCACAGTATTCTAATTTCTAGTCAAACTTTTTTCAAGTTCTACCTCCAGCATCTAGTAAGTTAATAAGATGAGAAAATAAGTATTTAATTCCAAACTAATATTTAGCTTTGCCATATGTATTTCTTAGCACTAAATTTTTCTTTTCTCCTTAACTTTTTGGGTAAGTGGGAAATAATGTCCAAAACTTCACTATAACCGAAACCTGTTTTTGAGAAATTTGGAAAACAGTAGGGGAAGAATTTATTGAAATTCTATCTTCAATTATTGTGTTAATACACTATCAGGAGGCATATATAATTCATATTCTGGAGCCCTGCTATTCTGCTATGCTCGAGATACACACTACAAGACTGAAAAATATTTATAGGAAGTTCCTTCCAGTATCGTGGGTAATAGGCCCTATAGACATGGTTCAACAGAGACTCTCCTTCTCTTGAATTCTCTATTTAAAAGATTTTGAAATGCTGGAGCACCAATGCAGTTTGAACACATTTTTCCTGTTAATAAAATATTTCTACTTTCTCCCGGAGAGCTGCTCGTCATTATTAAGTCAAGCCAGTGCAATAGTTATAGGAAACGTATTTTTACATGCTCTACCCTATTCATTAGTTAGCAGAATTTTTGAATTCGATTATGATTATAAGAGAAAGAATTTCAACTATTTGCCAATGTCTTTAAACCACACTATACATGCTAACTTGTGGATGCTCTGATACAGAAAATAATTCAGAATTATGACATATAAAACCAATAGGTACCTTGTATTTCTTCCTAAGCCAAGTGATGAAAACCTCTCCTCAAATTCAACAGGCCTCTGAGTTAGAGTTACTTAGATCTGGGAGGACCTTGAAAATGTGCAGGTATAAATCTGACCCATAAGAAAAATAAGGCTCGCACCCTTCTTCAGGAAAGTGTTATATTATTAAAGAGGTTCATGAAACATGCCTTTCAAGGAGTTAGGATTTCACTAATAACAGTGAACATATCCTGAAAAAGATTACAGAGAACCTTCAATGCAATTATAAATCACAATAATAGTTGCTTAAAAAATTAAGAGAACATTGTCTGGAAATGGCACACTCTACAGGAATGCCTTCCCCACTCAATTTCCGAGAAGAGAATCTCGTTAGTTACAGTAGAGTTATAGGATGTTAGAGAATCAGCAAATATGATGCTACCTTATGCTATTGTAGAATATAAATGACAGGGTTACCTATGCCTTGATTTGGAAAACGATTTACAACCTTGTTGGATTCAGGCCAAAATAAGATAAGGTACCTATTTTGCGGTAGTTCTACGGTCTCAGATAAAAGTTAGTTGTTCAAGGGAAACCAGCATTGAAAGATAAGACAACAGCAACAAAAAGAAAACACCAGTAATTCAATTGCTATTTGAAAGAAATAACTAAAGCAATATGAGTAAAAAGAGAATTTAAATTGATTGGATTGCCAGAATTTTTTTTAACATAAATTCAACACTTGATCCTAGATTTTATTAATGAAAGTGTAGTTAAGAGAGAGTATCTTATATTGCTACTAAATCTAGAATGTTTGTATTTTTCTCCTCTTTTACCATACAAGGAAACTGAAACATAGAACAATGTTAAGCCTAAATATAACTAAGCATCATGTTAGTAGTCATAGCTTAATACCATAATACTTTATTTCTTGAGCTGTAGAATGGTCATCAGCACAGTTGTCCATTGTAGTTTATTGCCTTTTCATGTGATACGTTGTAGCTTTGAACTAAGATTTCAAATGCATAGAAAAGAAGCAACATATCTATCACCAAATTGTGAGTACATGACAATCAAAAACATCTCTGGATAGTTGGAATCAATAAACCATTTTATTTTTGAACTCATGAAAATATGCCCATCTTTCAGGGCTTCAAAATTATGAATGTAATAGACAGTGTATCACTTTTCTCATGAGTTGATATCAAATTCACAATAGATGACAATGATGGTCAATTTAAAAATGTCAGCATAGAAAGAATGAAATCCAGGTAATTTTTTTAAAATTTAATTTGTAAGACTTACTGTAAAATTACTTTGTTATTATCCAACCTGACTTAAACATGTGTATGAAACAAAGACTACTTAATTTTCTCTTACTTTCATCTTTTTTTAATAAACACTGAACTTGGATATATTTTAACACATTAGTGAAGTGATGTCCTGAATAAAAATTCTTGTTTTCTCAGTTTTAAAGATAATCATCTATGGATGAAATATACTGAAGTTTATGATCACAGTGGGTGACACTTCAGCAAAGGAATCCATTTCAGAAGAAAACGTAGGGACAAGGAAGAATAGTCTCAGTAAAATAGAAACTAAGGTGATCTCCTCAAGAACTTGCTTTTAATTATTGTGATAGAACATAAGAAAGGAGAGTATGAATCAACATCTTCATGGGAATTCATTAATTTTGTCAGTCAACAAATATACATTTAATACCAATTATGTACCTAGAACTGTACAGAGGCTTAGATGACCAAGGTCCTTGTCCTCAAGGGTGATGAGCAAGAAATAGATCAATTGTTCCAAATAGTAAGCAATTCTGAATATATCAATGTCTCCCTACTCATTACGAACACATTTAAACAGGAAGGGCAGCTAAGTGTTGATGGGTTAGAATATGAATGTCTGCATAGGGGCAAGTGGTATAGAAAACG
Organism: Equus quagga; assembly: GCF_021613505.1. Taxonomy (NCBI): domain Eukaryota; kingdom Metazoa; phylum Chordata; class Mammalia; order Perissodactyla; family Equidae; genus Equus; species Equus quagga. Next base: position 56,646,394 of record NC_060273.1, on the reverse strand, counting down.
AAGGCCATAAGTTAGCCGGAGCCAAGATGAATAGAGAACTATAATGTGACCTTGAGAAACATGGCGTGCAATGTCTTTAGGAGGAAAATAAAAGTATTTGGAACAAGGGAATAGCATAGGCAGCATGTTATCCAACCATCTAACAAAATATCAGTTCCTGTTTCCCATTTGGGACTGCTCTAATTTGACAGAAAATTGAATTTAAAACTCCATTGGTATCTCAATATTCTGCTCATTTATTATGTATAGACAGGCCACATGAGTGTTTGAAACCACACTGTATTGATTCTGATAGATTTTAAATTCTAAAGGACATTTTTGGCGATGAAGAAACTATTTCAATCTGGTGTCCAAAGTCAAGATACCAAATTTCAAATTAGACATGGCAAGACTAATATAGATGACATGTACTTCTCTCTTGAACTTGAATATATATTTAAAGCCATCTGTGCAGACAAAGGGAACGGTATTTATTTTAAAAAGGAAAAAGAGAGAGTAAAAATATGTTGGAATAATCAATGACTAAAATAATATAAAGAAATTGAATAGATTTGTCAGCATGTCAGTCAGAAATGAATTACAATTGTGGAAAAGAAATCAAGGTAAAAGGAATTTCTCTGGGGAAAAGTGGCATGCAAAAGAAAAGCATTAGTGTGCACACAGTTTACAGAAACTCTCTTTGTGGAGATTAAAGTTTATGTTTGTTGACAGTACAACAGGAACATGTCACACAATGTAAAAATGATCATGTCATAACCACTTCTTAGTTGATCGCTTGATTTTACATGCAATGATCGACATTAGATAGAATTCAACATGCGTTTCCATCTACTGACATTAGCCAGAGGAGGTGCCGGCATGCATGGATGCAATTATTTGAGGCCAAAACATCCTCCCCCGTTAGGTATTTTAGGCCATCATACCACAAAGACCAGTCCTGTTGCTCATACGTTAGAATGACTTTAGGAAAAATGAACAGAAATTGAATTATTTGTATTTTATTTTACAGATATCACTTCTTTCCAGCCATGGAGCCTGACATAGGCTTCCTGGATTCTCAGAAAATTGAGGCCTACTGGAAAAATTAATAATTATGTTAGTTATAGCAGAATTAGTGGGGATGATGGTTATAACATGCATAAATTTGGTGCTCATTGTGTGAAGAGTACTTTCTGTGTTTAATCTCTTTAAGTTGCATAACATTTATAGTGCAGAGATATGTTGATAATCTTTATTTTAAAGAACAAGGAGTGAAACTTAGAAAGGATAAATATAAAAATGAATCCATACCCAATGAAGAACAGATAAGAAACATGACCCAGCTTCAAAGACTGGCTGGCCCTAAACAAGAGAGGTCCAAGCCGTTGTGTACCAAAGATGTCACAAGTTCAGGTGTCACTCAGGTGGTCATTGAAACTTTAAGTCACTTCTCTTGCGTAGGTGCTATGTTTCACAAAAGATTGCAGAAAGAGATTACAAACAGTCTAATGGAAGTCTTAAGTTTAATCATCAAAGCTATGTAGATTTATCCATTTGTCTAGTTTTCTCTTGGGCTCTAGTTTGCTCATCATGTACATTAATGCTAGTAGAACTAGGAGGAGTATAGTTCTCACCAATCTGAGGACTTGGTAAAATTTTTCTACTCCACTCTCTACATATTTTGGGTTTACATCATCATGCTGTCAGAGCTTACATTTTCAGTATATGTACTACCATTTGCAGGAATATTTACAAACTTTAGGTGTTTGGGTAATGGTATACCAGCCAAAGTTTAACAATTAGCTTTCCAGAAAAAAAAGCATGCACGTATATGCATACATAAGTTTATCATAAATTTTATAATGTGTGGGACACCATTTACAAAAAATTACAAAATATGCAATACTATTTATGTAAATTCCACATGGCCAATTGATTCTTGAAAAATTTTCCCTTGATTTTTGCCATACTCTGATATCTGTAGCTAAGTAGCAGTGGCGACTGATTGATTAATGTCGTAGTTCTGACAGAAATATTGGTTTTTATTCTTATTTACATTAATGAGTAAGACAAAAATACATATGTTAGAACTTCCCTCAAATTCATCAATGACTTGGGCAACTTCTTTGCCAAATTGAAGAATAGCTTTCAAATACTTAAGTAATATTTCCTCAGTTTTTTTGTGTGTGTGCTATTAACAATGTAACAACGATAGATGTAACACACTTTGAAATTTGTCTGCCTTATTAATATTTTATACATTACTTTCTTAAGTCTAGACTAGAGGTCAGCCCACTATCACTCACAGGATAAATCTGGTCCACCACCTGTTTTTGTAAATAAAGTTTGATTGGAACACTGCCAAGACTATTTATTTATGTATTGCCTAGGTCTGCTTTCACATTACAATGGTAGAGTTAAGTAGTTGCTACGGAGAGTGTATAGTGCAGAAAGCCTAAAATATTTACTTTCTGGCCTATTAGAGAAAACATTTGCAATCAGCAAGATGGCAAGTCAAGCCCTGATTTATAGTGTTGCCAATTTTTTGTAGTGGTTGCTACCATGTAAATATTTCCATGGTAAACCCAAGAACACAAGGTAACAGTAAAATGGAGTAAAATAATTAAGAAGTTGTGGGTTTAATTATGTCCCCAAAGAAAGATATGTTGAAGTTCTAAAATTGTTTGGAAATAAGATCTTCATAGATATAATCAATTTAAGATGAGGTCATATTGGATTAAGGTGGGACCTGAATCCAATGACTGGTAAAGATTGGCACCTGGGCTAACAACTGTTGCCAATCTTTTTTTTTTTTTTTCTTCTGCTTTATCTCCCCAAACCACCCCTGCACATAGCTGTATATCTTAGTTGCAGGTCCTTCTAGTTGTGGGATGTGGGACGCCGCCTCAACGTGGCCTGACGAGCGGTGCCGTGTCCGCGCCCAGGATCCGAACCCTGGGCCGCCGCAGCAGAGCACACGAACTTAACCACTCAGCCACAGAGCCGGCCCCCAATGACTGGTATTCTTATAAGGAGAGACAGATTTGAAGACGCAGAGGAGACATAGGGAAGAAAGCCATGTGAAGATGGAGGTAGAAATTAGAGTTAAACTGCCACAAACCAAGGAATGCAAAAGATGACCAACAGCCACCAAAAGTCAGAAAAAGCAAGGAAGGATTCTTCCCATGAACCTTCAGAGCAAGTGTGGGAACAGCTTGACTTTAGACTTCTAGCCTCCAGGACTTGTGGCATCTTTTTGGTAATTGGTTATGGCGACCCTCAGAAACTGATGCAAAGTGTTGAGTTTTGAGTATTTACCATCTTTGTTTTCCATATAATCAATTTCATTGTAAGTTTATATAACTTAATTTTTAATGATGACTTTGTTTAACAATAAGTTCACAAAGTTCCTGGTAATGTAACCAAATCAAGAGCCAATTTGGGCCTGTTCCAGCACATCACTCTTAAAACAAATAGCAATGACAAAGCTACGTCCTTCTCTGGGGAGAGGGAGCATATTCAGAGCCCAGGTTTGTTTCTAGCCTTCCATGTTTCCAGAAAAACAGTTTTGTAAAAGTGGGACATAGCAAGGAGAGATTTCAAGAAACAAATAAGTATGGAGTCTTTCTGTTGAAGCTTTACCTTTTGGATCTAATTTGCCTGAAAGGAACTTAAGTGAGAGCCTGAGTCATGGGCCTGAGGAATGAGGTTTAATTCTGAATCCAGGGGCCGGCCCCATGGCCAAGTGGTTAAGTTCGTGCGCTCTGCTTCAGCGGGCCAGGGTTTCGCCCGTTTGAATCCTGGGTGCGGACACGGCACTGCTCTTCGGGCCACAATGAGGCGGTATTCCACATGCCACAGCTAGAAGGACCCACAACTGAAATATACAACTATGTACTTTGGAGCTTTGGGGAGGAGAAGGAAAAATAAAAAATAAAATCTTTAAAAAAATCAATCAATAAAAACCATAATTCTGAATCCACCTGACAGTGATGCCTCAACTTCTGATGTATTCATCAAGACCAGCTTAGGTACTGTCTGGGACGAAACCACAGGTGTGAATATGAGTTGTCCCAGTCTTGAACTGCAAAATGGAGCAGTAAAAGAAATGAAGTGGGATCTATTATCAGCCTTAAATTAGAGGAAAATAAAAGGTTTAGGAATTTCTAGTATGAATTATCCATTGCCTAATTATCTTACATATTTCCAAAGCATATTTTTCTCACACTGTGGAGATGTAGTAAATCTTAGTAGTATCTATAATAATTTTTTTATTAGTGCCGTCCAGTCAATTCTGACTCCTAGTGCCCCTTTGTACAGAAGAGTGGAACCCTGCCTGGTCTTTCTGTGCCATCCTCTCACCTTCAGGCACTGTATCAGACTGAAAACTCTGCCATTCACTGGGTTTTCAAGGCCAGTTTTTTTGGAAGTCGGTGGCCAGGTCCTTCTTCCTCCTCTGTCTTAGCCTGGAAGCTCCACTGAAACCAATCCACCATGGATGACCCTGCTGGTATTTGAAATACCAGTGGCATAGCTTTCAGCATCATAGCAACATGCAGCCACCACAGTATAACCGACAGAGGGGTGGCGTTGTTCCCTGACCTGGAAATGAAACTGGGCTGCAGGGGTGAGGGCACAAAATCTTAACCACTAGATGACCAGGGCTGGCTATATATCTCGTAAATGCATATGTAAACTTTTAATTTTAGTAGTACTTTGTATTAAAGCTGTCCCCTCCTCTGCCAAAGGAGTGCACATTCTATGTCTCATTACATTAAACATGAAGAATGAACTGCTAAACATTGAGTAATGGGAAGACATGTTTACTAATAGAATCACATTAACCATAAAAATGCATTAGATATGAAGGTCAGTTGAGTAAAAATTAAAGTTTCTTATTATTAATTAAATGAAAGATGCAAGACTTTTGTCTCACCTTTTTATCCCTTTCCATGCAGTGACGAGAGTTGATATTTGCTGATGCTGTACATTCACCTGACAGTTAGATTTCTGGTTTCCTCTTGACCAACCAGGTTCTAATTCCACAAGGTCAAGAGCACTATTTTACACTCTGCCAGTTACCATGGGGTATTCTGATCTATAGGTTATCTCCTTACAAGAAAGTCCTTTTGTGTACTGAGTGATTGGACCCTTGTCCTTTTTCTTCACTTTGGTGTCTAACCAATAATATCATGAGTTCATCATCATCATCTTCCAGGTTGGTTCTTCCAGCTTAGTTTGGACATTTATTGGAACACTCCTTCAGTTGCATAAACATTGCCTGTAACAGAGTCTGCATTGTCTTCATAATGAGAGACCTCTGTCTTGTACTGCATATTGTATATTACTCTTCCTCTTACTCACTAATAGCAATATTATAGCCCTAGGTATCAAGTCCAAGTTAGTCAGCAATATTAGAGGTGAAATTGTGTCACCTTTAAATATTTTGATGCATAGAATGATAATGCTCCATTTCATGGAGTGGATAAAAGTAAATAACCACTATTTAACATTTAACATTTTAGAGTTAACTTGCAAATTAATGGGAAAAGTGCTGATTAGAAAAACAAAAATAATATACTTTGTCTTTGAGTTGCACAGCCAAATCCATGATATGGAAAACAAGGCTGAGAAAGACACTCTTTTTACAGAATTGTTAACTGATCATGCCACAGGCTATTTCAAAGATTGCCGAATAAAGTGATCAGGGGGAAAATCTGATTGAATATTTCTCTATTTTTAACCAAAGTAGGAATAAAAGTGATGGTACTTTTAATATCATGAACAACTTGTGGTATTGTGTTATTTATAGACTGAAATTTAATAATGGTATTCATATGAGGGCATCAAATTGGTTTTCATACTTTAATTTCCATTAATCCATTAATTTCAGGACTATTAGGAATAAATAAATGGGAAATTATGCATAGACACACACATAACATGCACGCACACACATACACAAACACACACGTTTCCACCCTTCCCCAAAGATACATTTTAATCAACTTTATCAAGTCTCTCTTCTACTCATGTTTGGAGTGTATTATCCATTTAATGTGTTAGGCATGACTTCTAGGCCCTTTCCCATCATTTTTCTCCATGTAGAGGGAGCCCAGAGGGAAGAAAGCTGCTATTTGGTGAAGCTTATACTCAAGCCTTTTGGCAAGATATGTTCCCCTTTGGCAAAAGAGACCATTTTCAATGTGGAGTGCAGCTTCTTAGAAAATAATATTTAAATTCCTCTAGGTTGAATATGAAAATAGCCTTGACTCTTACAGTCTATGTTCAAATTAGATTTTTATAAAGTAGCACAGTGCTCCTAGGACTTTATCTGAGAGAAATGAAAACGCATGTCAACAAGAACCTTGTACAAGATGTTCATGGCAGCTTTACTCATAAAACCTAGAATCTAGAAACGGTCCTGTTTTTTGTCTAACATGAAAAAAATACATAACCTAATTAAACTACTTTTAATCAAGGAAATACTACTCAGGGATAAAAAAGGAACAAACTACATAGGTTAATCTCAGAGACATGTGAAAGAATCCAGACACAAATGGCTATGTACTCTATGCTTCTATTTCTATGAAGTCCTAAAATAGGCAAAGCAAATCTGGTGATGGAAATCAGGAGAGTGTTTGCTTTGATTGAGTTATTTGTGTTTTGCCATTGAGTTGTAGGAGTAGGGGTATTAACCTCTTATCAGATATGTGGTTTCAAATATTTTCTCCCATTCCATAGGTTGCCTTTTCATTCATTTGATTCTTCCCTTCACTATGCAAAAATTCTTTAGTTTGAGGTAGTCCCATTTGTCTATCTTTGCCTTTGTTGCCCATGATTTTGGTGTCATATCCAAGAAATCATTGCAAAGCCTAATGTCAAGAAGGTTTTTCTCTATGTTTCTAGGAGTTTTACAGTTTCAGGTCATAACATTTAAATCTTTAATCTATTCTGAGTTGATTTTTGTCTATGGTGTAAGATCGGGGTCCAATTTCAGTTTTTGCATGTTTTCCCAAAAACATTTGGTAAGGAGATTACCCTTTCTCTAACGTGTTCTTGGTACCCTTGAGAAAGATCAGTTCACCATGGATGTCTAGGGTTTTTTCTGGGCTCTGGATTCTGTTCCATTGGTCTATATGTCTGCCTTTATGCCAGTACCATACTGGTTTAATTACTGTAGGTTTGTAATATATTTTTAAATCACATGGTGTGAGGTCTCCAGCTCTGTTCTTCTTTCTCAAGATTACTTTGGCTATTCTGGGTCTTTTGTGGTTGCATATAAATTTTAGGATTTTTTTTTTATTTATGTAAAATATGCCATTGTGATTTTGATGGGGATAATGAATCTTTATTTTGCTTTGGGTAGTATAGACATTTTAACAATAATAATTCTTCTAATCTATGAACATAGAATGTCTTTCCATTTATTTGCGTCTTTTTTAATTTCTTCCACCAACGTCTTGTAGTTTTCAGTGTACAAGACTTTCCCCTCCCTGGTTAAGTTTATTCCTAAGTATTTTATTATTTTTTGATGCTATTGTGAATAAGACTGTTTTCTTAATTTCCTTTTCAGGGGGTTCATTGTCAATGTATAGAAATATAATTGATTTTTGTATATTGATTTTGTATCCCGAAACTAGTGAATTTGTTTATTAGTTCTAACTGTTTTTTGTAGAGTCTTTAGGGTTTTCTACATATAGGATCCTGTTATCTTCAGTGAGAAATAATTTTATTTCTTCCTTTCTGATACGATTTCTTTTATTCCTTTTTCTTACCTAATTTCTCTGGCTAGACAAAGGACTTAAACAGACATTTCTCCAAAAGACATACAAATGGCCAACAGATATATGAAAAGATGCTCAACATCATTAACTATCAGGAAAATGCAAATCCAAATTACAATGAGATATTACTTCATACCTATTAGTATGTTTATTATTTAAAACAAGATAAGTGTTGGCAAGGTTGCAGAGACATGTACACTGCGTACACTTGTACACACTTGGTGGGAATGTAAAATGGGCAACACCTATGGAAATCAGTGTGAAATTTCATCAATAAATTAAAAATAGAACTATCATATCATCCAGGAGTTTCACTTCTGGAAATTATCCAAAAAAAAAAAAAAACAGGATCTTGAAGATATATGCACTACCATGTTCATTGCAGCATTGTTCACAATAGCTGAGATATAGAAACAACTGAAATGTCCATCCACAGATGAACAGATAAAGAAAATGCAGTATATACATAAAATGAAATGTTAGCCTTAAAAAAGAAGGAAATCCTACCACTTGTGACAACATGGATGAACTTGGAGAACATTATACTATGTAAAATAAGCCTGTCACAGAAAGACAAATACTTCATGATTATACATATATGAAGTATCTAAAATAGTCAAACTCATAGAAGCAGAGAATATAATAGTGGTTGCCAGGGGCTGGAGGGTGGAGAAAATGGGGAGTTGTTGCTGAATAGGTATAAACTTTTAGTTATACTAGATGGATAAGTTCTGGAGATGTGCTGTACAGCATGGTGACTGTAGTTAACAATATGGTAGTTTGCACTTCAAAATTTGCTGAGATAGTGGATCTAATGTTACTTATTATTATCACAAAAAAACCCAAACAAACAATTAGAAAAAAAAAACCAGAGGGACACAAGGAAACTTTGAGGAATCGTTTGATATGGCTCCTACCTTGATTGTGGTGATGGTATCATGAGTGTTTGCATATGTTCAAATTTACTAAATTTTGCATATGTTCAAACATTAAATTATACACATTAAGTATGTGCAGTTCTTTGCATCTCAAATATACCTCAATAAAGCTGTTAAAAAAAAGAGAGAGGTTGCTTTGAGTGAGTGGAGGAGACTGGTTGGGAAGGGCCATAAGGGATCTTACTGGGATGATGAAAATGCTGTATGTCTTGAGTGGCATGTAAGTTACCAAGTGTATAAATTTGATAAAATTGAGCTCTATTCTTAAGATCTATGCATTCACTTTGTGTAGATTATATCACAATAAAAAGTAGCCAGGTACTTTGGAGAAAATAATGACTTATTAACACTTTTTTTTATTCATAGTAATTTGCCTTCCTCTAATTCTCTTAATTTTTCACAACATGATCCCATTTCAATATCATTTTATACTGTGGTTAAGAAAGCATGGATAGTATCTCTATATTTATGAAAGAAACCAAGTCTTTGAGGAGCCAGATGAATTGCTTATATCATACAATTCTAGCAGAACTAAAGATCAAATTACAATTCCTAGATCTCTGACTGGCACTTTAACCTAGACTGAATCTGCTAAAATGAAGATATTTCAGGTCCAAGTAAACAGTAGGAACATAGAGTAGTGCTCTTTCTGTCTGACTCAACCCACACCTCTTAGTTAAAACTTGAGAATACATGCAGCAGTATCAAAAAAGGTTAATTTAATTTATATTCAGCTCAAGGTGTGTACCTTAATTTAATGACTGAAGAAGTTTTGTTGAGTAAAAGTATGCAAAAATCCTCGAGCTAAGCTATTGAATGATTCCAGCAACAAAGTTCAGTGGATTAGTGGTGACTAACAATTTATTTCCTGCCTTTTGGTTAGAATACCATTATTCTTGATTACTCGAATCAAAATACCTTATGTTTACAGTTTTTATGTGTTTCTTTTTTTAGTTATAGTTTTGTATTTAAAATCTAAGTGGAGAATTTTCCCTGAGTTGAAATGCAACTCCTTGGGAAATACATACAGGAGCTGTCCAAGGTATCCATTCTCAAATAAAATTCTTGAATGTATATTCTGATGCTTAGCAGAGGAAGCTCATACATGTCTGTTCTTACAACATAAAGAGCATAACGCCTCCACACAAGGATGAGGATATATAAATGCAGTATTTTTTTCATACAAAAAGTTAACTTTAGGAATGTTGATCAAAGATGTTAAAAAAATATGTACACCTATATTTCACTAGCTATTTGTTCTATATACCATCATTTAAACTGCATCTTAAAGAGTCATTTCTTAGATGAGATGTGTTGACTCCAAACCATTTAAATGATGGTCTTGCTTCTATATGTCATTTCTTTTATTTTTAAAAACTAATGTGTTGAGTATTCTGTGTGAATTAGGAAGTTTGCTAAGTGCTTTACATATATATTATCTCATCTTCCTCTTAAACTGCCTGGTCAGCTTAGTAAAGTTACAACCCAAATATTTCACATAAGAATATTGAGGCTTTAAAAAGTTGCCACTTACTGCAAGTTAAACAGATGGTAAGCTGAAAGACCAGGACTTATACCTAGGCAGTTCGATCTCAGAGCCATCACCCTGAAGTACTATTTTGTACTATCCCATGGACAGAAACCTTATACATAAATAGAAAAATAGGAGGCATTTCCTGGGAGAATCTCCTTCTATCACTCCTTTTTTTAAAAGGAGGGGAAGTCACCAGTCACCATATTTCACTCTGACTCCTAAAACACCACAAACCTTGATATTTTCCTGATCAGGATTTGTTTCAGTACATGTCTGTACTAGGAGACAGAAACTTAAACTCTGACCAGAGCCTGATAAGTGACTAATAGGAGCAAAGCAGACCAGGGCATGTGTCTGAAGACATGTTGCTGTGGCAGTGTGGTGATGCATGTGTGGCGTACACTTGCTTAGTCACTTCTGTTCATTCAAAGACAAGCAACAATCAGCTGATGTGAAACAGATGAAGTAAAGGAACTATTGCTAACAAATAGTAATTCTAGAGGTAGTGTGGGATTTTGAATTGATGCATTTTAATGACTCTTTCTCTGTCTCCCTGAAATTCCTCTGGCTCTGTCCCTCCTTTGTGTAGGACTTTATCTTCAAGATGGTAGCAAGATGGCTACAGTAGTTTCAAGCCTCAAAATCATGGCTAATAGTATCCAGAAGAAAGGAGAGGGAAGGTTTGGGAAGTTTCTCAAAAGATTCAGGAGGAAGGAACTTTTTCATAAGCCCCAGAAAATATCTCCTAACATCTCATTAGCCCATATGTGGTTACATATCCTTGAAGAAACACATTTCTGGCAAAAAGGAAAATTGAGAAATTGAGGGAGTCACTTTTCCTGGAATCATGAAGTCATGTGCAGTTGTGTATCTGAAGCGACATAGTTCTGTCAGGAAAGGAAGAGGAGAGAATGTGTGCCTGTCAATGGGGTCTCCTACACCCCTGCTTAGCTCCAGCCAATTATTGTTCTTAGGAACTCAAAGGTCAGATCTTTTGGTGTTCTTTTCCAAGAAAAACTGGAAACTTGAATGTTTATGAGAATGACTTTTGTGTTTAAAAACTGCACACCAAAGCAACTTCATCTTCAGATCAAGAATAGCTTAAAGGCCACAGCAACATCTGCTCTAGGTTGTGGTCTAAATGAATAGTATTAAACCCAGGGTTATTGAAAACCAGAATGCTATGAAGAGGCATAGCATTCCGTGTTTGATCCATGGCATTGCTAAGGGAGGGATTCTCAGTAAGGCCAGAAATGACACTGAGATCAATACCTGCGGGAAACAACCAGAAAGACTAGATGGAATAATGTAACTTGGGGCAAATTGACAATATCAACAATGATGATTTTCTCTAGGATACTTTTAAATAGGCTACTTTTTCCCCACTAAACACATCACTCTGTATTTAACGTATAATTCATAAAAAGTTCTGTAGAAATTGAAATCAATTCTTATGCCATCAGTCATTATCCCAGGTCAGTTTAATAATCCACTTTTCCAATGACTCACATGGTTACCACCACGCTTACTACCCTCCTTCTATCATTTATGCAGCTTCTACCATCTTCTAGGTACTGTCCTAAGCTTAACACATTTTAATTCATAAATCTTGTGGGAAAATTATTTTCCTCATTTTATGGATGATAGCACATAAGTTCAGAAAAGTCAAATAACTGTCTAAGGTCAGAGGCCTAAGAAGTAATAGGGCCAGAATTTAGTTCCAAATCTACTGGACCTCGAAACATGAATATTTTATTAGAAAGCTATTTTGCCCTTATTCCCACAACAAGCGCCATGTAGGAAATGAGCATGATCCCACCAAACTATTTGAGATGAACTAATGTTATTAGCACCACCATGAAGTCCACCTTCTGAAAAGAAAAGTGTATCTTTTAAAAATTTTTACAGCTAGATAAACCACACTGTTGCATTTCGACTTAGACACGTATACCAAGCAAGCATATCTCCTTTTACCTCACCTGTCTTTTTTCTCCATACTTGTCTTTGCCTTGATTAATCTACTCCAGGGTTAACATGGTAATTAAGTAGTTGAACAGACATTTGTTGAAGGTCCAGTTCTCTCTAAGACTGAATTATGATTTTCCAATCTTCATTTATATATTTCTGATCTTCCTGCTTCTTGTTGCCCAGAAATTTTGGACATCTCCCTATCTGCTTTTTTCCCCTTCCTACCTTCAAATTAAGATATAAATGGGAAATTAAAGAAAAAGAAAAAGTATCAAGAGTTGAGAACATTCTCTGGGGCCAGCCCAGTGGCACAGCAGTTCACAGCAGTTAAGTTTGCAAGTTCCGCTTCAGTGGCCCGGGGTTCGCTGGTTTGGATCCCGGATGCGGACATGGCACCGCTTGTCAAGCAATGCTGTGGCAGGCATCCCACATATAAAGTAGAGGAAGATGGGCACGGATGTTAGCTCAGGGCGAGTCTTCCTCAGCAAAAGAGGAAGATTGGCAGCAGATGTTAGCTCAGGGCTAATCTTCTTCAAAAAAATAAAAAAAGAGTTTAGAACGTTCTCCTAAATCCAGGGTATTTGGGATTAATGATAAAGTATAGATCAAATACCTGGACTTGGTTTTTGTTTGTTTTGTTTGTCTGTTTTTATATTGACCCCCATTTGGTGTTTGGTTAATATTTTAGTTATGATATGTGAAACAGTCTGGGTTGTTTTTCATTTTCTACGTGTTTAGTATATATGTGGAGAGGGAATCTCATTCTGGTAAATCCTCCTTGAAATTAGAATATATTTCCCTCATCTCTACATCTTTCCAGCACTCAGCACAGTGTCTTGCCCTTTGTAGATTCTGAAGAAATATTTGTTAGATGGTTGGATTTCTTGTATTTCAAAATTTGTGAGTTGATTATTAAAAATATCAACTGCACGATAGCATTCCTAATCATACATTTTCTGAAATCTATTCCAAAAATGTGCAAATTCTCTTTTTCCTTCAGTGTTTTTTGGGGTGAAATAGTACAATGGAAACTATGAGTCATTTTTGCTGTGAAAAAGGAAGACTCACCCTGCAAGGAAGCCATCCAGGGACTCTCTAATGAGAACAAAATAAACCACCTCATCCTGGGCTCTCAGCGTCATGGCTCTTGATGACTTAGGCTTCCTTCACAATCAAGTACAGATGAGTCTATGTCTTTAAAAAATAAAGCTCATCTTTTACGTGAGACAGTTTGTAGTTTATCAAAAAGCTGCATTAAGATGTTTAATAAATCATGCTGCATATAACCCAGGGACAAGAAAGCACGACTGTCTAAAATAAAATACTTTAGAAATACAAGAAAAACATAGATTCTTAGTATGATACTCAGCGTCCTTATTAATTAATCAGAAAAATTTATTAATTGCCTACCAAGTTTAAAATAGTGAAGGAATAGAAAGAAAACCTGACAATCTTTTTCTTGAGTGAATCTACAAGGTCTGGCTGCTAGGGGATTTAGTGTGAATCTTTGTATTTGACCAATTTTAATTCTTTTTGTTATGATTTAGTAATACATGAATGAACACTTTCAACTACAAAAGCAAATTTATTTGTCTTAAGGCAAAGGATACTCCTTGTATGAGAACTATTGTCAAATCGGCAGAGGTGAATCCTAGCTTTGTACTCTCTTCAGTACACCGACGGTGGCCCACTTTACACCGCTCTGGTTCTGCCTTTTCCTGCACCATCTCAAGCAGACTTCCAGAAGGTGGGTCTAAAAAGTATTTCTGAGGCTGGCGCTCTGATAGTGAGGTGACAAGGGGATTCATACTCCTGATCTAATGACTCTATTGATTCATTGATTAGGTCAGACATAGAGTTTCTATAGAACTGGAAGGCTGTCATTCAAATGACCCCTTGGACCCTTCTTGTTCTAGATGAACCTCAGCATGTTTTACAGTTTCTCCTCCAACTGCAAGCGAGGAGAAGATGAAGAAGTCAACAGTTAGGTGGATTTCAGTCAACTATGAAAGAAAACTCTGGTGGTAGCTGCTTCATTTAGTACACTGTTGGTGTCACAAGAGGGCAGGGGGAGAGGGAGTGAAAGTTCCGATGGGATAGGGGGAGTTAGCAGAAAAATACATTCCTGTTTCTGTCTTTTCTACGAGAACATCTCTTCAATCTCTCTTCAGACTGAGAAATAGAGACACTTCATTGATGTAGGAGGCATTTAGAATGTCAGCTGCCAGAGACTTGTGTGTATGTGTGCTAAGCCTTTGAAGTGGGCCTTGTGGGCCACTCCAGGGAACAAGCATGAGATGGAAGAATTTGTTTTGGCTTTGGGGTTAAACAGAGCAGACCCAGCTTATCCACCTATTAGCTCTGTGATTTGAGACAAGTCACAGCTAAGAATTTTAGTTTCCCAAGTGTGTAAAATGGGAATAATAACAGCTATATCTCAGTGTTGTTACCAGTTGCCACGGAACCTAGCACAGAAATAGAAGCTCAGTGAATAGTGGCTCCCTTCAAAAAACCTTTAATCCTACAGCGCCCTGCCTACAATTCTGCATCTCTCTGGTCCTGTAGAAATATGAATTACACCTATGGATTTAGATGCAGACTCCAGGACTCAACCCATTCCTGGAAAGACTTAAGAAGCCACCAGCAAGAATTTGTCAGCTCACGATCAAATCAACAATGCTACTAATGCTATTCTAACTTTCTAACCAGTAGCTAAGTTTTTTCTTCTTCTTTGTGATCAAAACCTGCACCTTACCTGTCCTCTTTCTGCCTTCCCATCTTTGTCTTGATTCCCTACTCTAGGGCTAATGTTTTAACTAAGAAGTTAACTTGGTTTTCCAAGTTTAACTTGGAAATCTTGGACATCTTGCTAGCTGCTTCTTGCCTACCGTTAGGAACTGTTCCATTTTCCGGTGTCACCTCCCTTTGTCAGCTATCTCTGGGTCCTGCCCATCTGCAATTTGATCCACCCTGAACTTAAACAAGAACCTTTTTATATAGGCTATTTGAGAAGAGAGATCATCTACACATTACAAATGTTATAGTACAAGAAAACCCATGACAAGAACACTCAGTTAAACCTCAGAATAGTCTTTAACTCTGCCTTATCTCTCAACATGTGCATCCTGTTTTTTGCTAAGTCATGCTGCTTCTACACAAGCTTCTTTTAAATTCACTGTCCTCTTTCCATTCTATTTGCTACCTCATTTCTGGCTCTTTTTCCCTCACACCTCGACTCTCAGAGAACCTACTCCCTGGGCTGTCTGCTGACAATCACTCTTCTTGATTTCCACTAGATTTATCTTTCTAAAATCTAGATATAACCACATTACCCTTCTGGCCATCTCTTGTAGAACAAAAGAGTTTGTAAGTGTGGAATTGAAGGCCCTTTAAAATCTACCCTATCAACTTTTCTGGTCTCAGTCTCTGTCTTTCCCATTTTGCATTATTCACTTTTTCCTTAGACACACCATATGGTGTCATTCTGTTGTGCTTTCTCCCTGCTCTGGTACTTAGAAAAATCCTACATTCTCTGCACTCCTGCCCTATTTGAAAATCACACATCTGGTTGATTTACTCTCCTAGATTAGTTTCTCAGTGGCTCCAGATACCTAATAGGATAACATTTTATAGTCCTTAGTAGAAAGGACTACCCCATAAAGGGTAATATGTTATACTTCTTACCCAAAGGCTACATTGATCTTGCCCCAGCCCGACTAGACCCAAGAACCTCTCCCCACTTTCACTAAAGCCCCAGCTTCAGCATACCCATATATGCAATGATATTTCAAGCCTCCATGCCTTTCCACATGCTGAGTCACAAATGAACTTCACTCTGGCCATCTGGCAATTCCACCTTGTTCTTCAAGTCTCAGTAAGACTTGTCTTTTCCTTGTGAAGCCATTCCTCACCCACCCAAGCAGGTGCCTGACTCCCTGTTGCCCCCATTCCATATGTCTGTTGCTGGACTCATCTCCTTGTTAATCATTTATTTGAGGCTGTCTTTCCTACTAGACTGTGAACTTTTTAAAGGGAGACATTGTGTCTTATGCGTACGTGTGCTTCTAGTATTTAGGATACTACCTAATTCATAGTAGGTATCTAATAAATATTATACAATAAATAGATAAAAGTACTTTCTAGGAAATTTCCCTCATCCTCTCATGTATAATTAATTCATCCTTTGTCCAAGTTCCATAGCATCCGAGTACCAAGGATTTAGAATCAGACTTCTGGGTTCAAGTTACTGATCTTCCACTTACTAATAAACAACTTTTTAAGTTGTTAATTTTCAATTTCCTCATCTCTAAATAACATATACCTATGATTTAGGTTATATGTTGGACAGGATAATGCTACATAGTAATTTGTTAGCAAGTCCCAGACATTGTAATTTTACTAGTGGTAATGGTGGAAGTAGTGATTATTGTGTTATTAACTCATACTAATTCCATGTCCCTGTCCTGCCAGGTCATGACTACTTGAGGGCTACTATTTATATTCAGCTTTGTATTCACAGAATCTAGAACACTGCCTGCTAACAGCTTATAGATATAGATTAGAAAGGAATTGAAATATGATATAAAATCTAAGAATAAAATTAATTCGACGTATATTTAAAACACACAGTGCTAACCACATACTGATGACCATTTGAGGATCTAACCAGATCGAGGAGACAAAACAATTTGACTTATGGAAATATTTTCTATGAATATCTGTAGGACAGAAGTGTAGAGAAGAGATATAAAATGTACATAAAGGGAAATCAAACTATTTGAAGTTCAGATACTTAAACCTGTACTGACCAAGGGAAGGATTTCATTGTGTTCAATTATGATCAAGTAGAGAGTCATAAAAATCTGTCAACTAGGTTTAGAGTTGTGGGAAATCTCACTTACTTGAAACTGAGCTCTTGGATCAAAATGTAAAGTTTATTGGTGGATAGCTTTGACTGTGACAGTGAATCAGAAAGAGTCTGCATGGCTCTGCCCCTCGGCTCAGAAGCTCTCTTAGAAGCCCTTGGGATGAATTTGTACATCTTTAGTCAGAAGACCTATATCATCTGCCAAAACAAGATTGCCTAGGTTTACTTCTAAATATAGCTTTAGTTTGGGTAATTTGCTATAATCAATTTTGAAGAACATTTAAACTCAATTTAATGTTTATTTTCTTTGCCAATTCTTGGCGCCTGCATATATGATGACTCTCATTCAAACTAGAAGATTACACACCTATTAAATATGTACATGCAAGTGAAATCACGGTACATCATATAAGCACAAATTTAACTCTGGAAGATGTATTGCTTCCACTGATGCATTTATTCATTTGCTGAGGGGTTTTTTGAAGCATGCATGTATTAAATATAACATTTAGAGAGCTTCACTTTGAAAATTCCTTAATTTCCTAACAAAATAGTGCAATTATGAAAATTTCACTAATCTTATATTTACCAGTGCCGCTACATTTTATACTCAGCTTTGAGATTTGCAGTAGCTTTATGAGGGCCATATTTATTTATGAAATTGTTCGCCAGTTGTGTGTTTACTGATATAGGACTGTAATTATTTTATGTTTGCCAATAGTCTTATAGTTAGTAAATTTGACAAAGGTAACTTTCTGCCAAGAATAAAAATACCAGTTGTAAAGCTCTTCTTTTCTAAGCACCCGTCATTGACACTGAGATGTTAGAACCAGGAGTGCAAAGGTGAAGATGAGGGTGCCTCATTTGCAGTGGACTGTGGTAAGACTTACCCTAAGCTGGGGCCCAGAAGTGGATGGGGCCAGAGAGGAACTGGGAGATAGTGGAAGCATTTTCAGTCTCCAAATATCAAGTTTAACGAATGGGATGGGTAGACATCATGTTCATATGTACTGGGGTCAAATTAGGGCATCTAAAACAAACAAGGGGTAAAGGGAACAATGTGTCAGAAACACATACTGGGAAGAAGAACAAGATATAAATACAAAGCTATGTAGTAAGGCTGCATACTAGAGAACAGAGGGTAGGATCCGGCTGACAGATATAGTTGAGTGATGGGTTCGTTCTTTTGTTTTAAACATGATTTAAAAATTAAATTATCAACCAATGTTTGAAAATTAGAAGGTGTACCACAAAATACCCATTTTTTATCTCTTCATGAATCACAAGTTTTTGAAGATCCTGTGTGAGTAGTTGCTGAACCTGAGCATTCCTTACCTCTGAGGATGACCATATATTCAAGTTTGTCCCCTTTTACACTTATTAATCTAGTGTAATTAATAATAGCACTCTTTTTCGTTTTCAAAGAGTTTTGACTTGAAAGATAAATCTATCACTCTCTTCTGAGTGGAGTTGTATGCTATTGCATGCCCCACATGCAATATCTACCTCTATAACAGTCTCTATCTCTTCCTAGCCCTTTATGTCCAACCCACTTGAAATATGAGCTTTAAATGCCTTGCTTCTGGAAGTGTTTGAGTTTGTGACTCCTATTCTTGGCCAACAACCAGGAGTCATAAATTGGAAAGTTATTGAAAGATACAACTATTTTGATGACCGAAAACGTGCAGGTGGAGAGGAGACAGTTGAACTTTAGCATCGAAAAAGCAGTGACAAGACAGATCTAATTCCACTATCATGAGGTTCCCAAAGGTTGGATGGAGAAAACTGGGAGCCCACAAGTCACATCTGGCCGGTATGCCTTTGCTATTTGCCTTATACAACCTTTTTCTTCTTAGTTTATTTAAATAGGGATATTTCACATTTAAAAACTGATTTCTAGCTTGTCTTGAAAAACTGGAAGGTCTGGCAATTCTAGGCCCATATTCTCAAAGAGGTAACTAAGGATTGGGCTTGCTAGAGCCTGTCCCCATTTAGACGGGGCACACATTCTCCTGATCACCACAGGGTAAGCAAGATGATTCATTCATTTACTGTACCTGCCTGGTGGCAGTAGATCTGAGTTTTCATCTCCTGAGGGAAGGCAGGCATCAATCCCTATGCATCACACTCAGACTCAAAAGAATTGTTTAAACTCTGATTGAGATGGAAGGGTGGGGTTGGAGGTAAAGAAGGAGAATTTGGCAGGCCCACCCTTGCATGCCACCATGGATGCTATCCTACTTTTGATAGTAGAGATGATGCATTAACCATCAAGAGGGAGTTATAATAATAACATTACTTTGAAATAAATTGTTTTTCTCTATTTGATCTGATAACATGCTGCCACATGAACATTACCTTGTCTCTTACGTCAACACTCAAGGGTAAATTCTGTTATTACCCCAATTATACAGATGAGTCCAGTTGTTGATGCCAGAGCCAACTCCAAAATCCAAGCCCTTAGCCATGATTCTTAGAGGAGTTTCCACTGTATGTAAAATACTGGAATGCTCCACACAGCCTAGATTTTTTTTCTTATGGATTCTTTCTCTCTTTTTCTTAAGTAGGACTTAGTACAATGTTCTCTTCAATTATCTGAGCAGTTCCACTACACTGCAGCACTGTACGGTAGTCTGATAGCCAAGAGGAAATTAAGTCCTGGGTTTGTCTGCATCCTCACACCTAATACACTCTAGAGACTTTCCATTGTTCCTTCTTTGGCAGAAGCCAAAGGCAGGGAAGTGGAATTCACTGATTGTTCCTGACACATTGCTCTTAAATTTATAGTGACTCACCTCTGTGCAATTTGTCATCACCACCTCCAGCCTAGACATCACCATTATTTCCTTTAACTTAGCTTCACATTCTGTGCTACTATTTGGTCTACAATTAGTTAAACTCTTTTCTATGTTCTATGTGATCACTTTACAAAATTAATAATGTTGTACCTGTACTCTGTGTTAGATGACAAGTAGGCTGTGTTCTTGAATGTGCCCTGTAACTAAATGTAGTAGCATTTTCTACCCACCTGCCCTACCACTTTATGATACCCACAATGAAATTAAATGGCTCACAGCTTCTAAGATGCAGAAGAATTGGAACATCATATTTATTTTCCCTAAGTTCATGATAATTTTCTTCTTGATCCATACAATTTGATGAAAAATTATACAAGAGAAGGAATGGAAATATCTTGGCAAAATTTAGAGTTAATACTATATTCTAGCACAGGGAAGTGATTTAAATTTCTATCTCATATCATTTTCTTCAGTACTGGCTACTAGAATTGTCTCCCCAGAGTGTATTCTACCACTGTTCTATTGTGTAGCAGCATTACCTTGGGGTATGCTGGACCCCAGCTCTGGCTCCAGGTGGACCCTGATTGGTATAAGTTGATCAGTATAATCCCATCTCCCCTACCCAGACATTGGTCCTAATTAGACCTTGATTAGAGTGAAGTACAGAAATATCAGTCAATTTGGGAGATAAACATAAGTCCTTTCCTGCATGGTAAGTTTTAAGAATATAACGTGAAATTGGTGCAGCTATTGCTGATGGAATTGAAAAAGTCATTTTGAACATAAAGTTGACACATGGAGAAAGGCAGAGTTAAGAGAGACTATAAACCTCTAGGTTGAACCAACCCTGAAGCCAATATTACCACCATATTACTTCTCAGGCATAGGAGCTAATAAACTCTTTTCTGCAAACTTCACTGATATACTTTCTAAAAGCTAAGATAATGATCATTAGTATTAAAAAATATTGAGTGTCAATAAGAGACTATAAGAAGCACAAAATTAAGTACAGTCCTAAACTATAGGCCCTTAGTCAAATATTTTCTGTCAGCTTCTTTATCAATCAATTATTTTATATGTTAAACAATGTTAACACAATACATTGGCCTTCGTAATATTTCCAATGTTAAAAGAAAAGAAACAAGATTAAAAATTGCATTTTGGATCAGTAGTTCTCAAACTTTGTTGTAGATAAGGATTACCTCAAGGGCTTGTTAAAAATACCAAGACTTTGCTTCAGATCTGTATAATTAGAAACTCTGGAGGAGCGACCCAGGCATCTGTATTTCTCAAAGAATATCATGTGCTTCTGAGATGCATAAAAGTTGGAGAATCTCTGTCTACATTTACTATATAATATCAGGGTTTTATAGAAGGTATTGAATTGTGTTTCATTAGAAGTTTGGGATACTGCTGGTTGTGGTTCATTACTATAATTCCATGAAGGAGGAGTCATGCTTATTTTTCTCTACAATATTCATCTGGAGATCTAGCAAAGTAAGTGTTCAACAAATATATGTTAACTAAATTAACACTTATTTCAAGTGAGGATATTCCAATTTTCACACAGCTGACCTGAGAAAAAGTGTTCCTCAAAAAAATATGTCTTCTAAATGGAATCCAGTTGACATGGAAGAGTTGGATGACATTGCCATATATCCAGTTTTAGTGATTTTATTTTCTTTTATGAAAACAAATTTGGATTAGTCAAAACGCCTTGGCAAGGAAATATATGAAGAGAGCTTAGAGATAAACCCCAGAATGCAGATGGTTTGTACTTAACCCTTGTCAAAGTGACTTTTGAATTGTTCCTCATAATCTTTGTTTCATTTAAATGAAGACTAAACCAGCTAACCAAAAAAATGAATGGTTTCTTCAATGAAATATTTTATATTTAATGATTAAAAGGACAGTCAGAGGAGGCCAGCACTGTGGCCTACTGGTTAAATTTGGCATGCTCTGCTTCAGAGGCCCAGGTTCGGTTCCTGGGTGCAGACCTACACCGCTCATCAGTGGCCATGCTGTGGCAGTGACCCACATATAAAATAGAGGAAGATTGGCACAAATGTTAGTTCAGGGTGAATCTTCCTCAGCAAAAACAAAATAAATAAAAGGACAGTTAGGAAAACCTGATTTATGATCCTGACCTCAGAAATCTATTGCCACTGTCCACTTGTGAACTAAGCACAACATCACCCACATTTAATATACATTTTTAAAATATTTGATAATATTTAAAATAGCTGGTGGGGTTTTCCTGTACACATTTACTCAGTAGGATAAAAATAGATAATTTAAGTATCGTGCAAATATATGTACATTCCATGTAATCCTCCCCTTAGATTCAAGGAAGAATGAAGACTATTATTTTAGAAATGTCTCTCTCTTAAAAAATCAGAAATATTTGAACATGTTTTTTACACTACAGATATATTTTGAATAATCGACAACTTTTCAGAAATGACTACATTAGAGCCTTTTAAAATATCCTTAGTGAATGTAACATACAATATAATGCTAGTAAGTTTGAATTTTATATATATGTACAAAATACATATGTTGTATGTGTATATATCCAGATATATACGTATACATACATATATATAATTTTGTATAAAACAAGGGAGTTGAACCTGTTCTGGTTCCTGGGGAAATGTCCACAAACTGACACTGCAGCTCCTGGGACAGACACAACCACAAAGCTGGAAACCTTTTATCTTTCTGTAGGAATTCTGTCACTGCATCCAAAGGATCCCTTTGTAAACATCCTCGAAGAAAAGTTAGTAATGCCAGATGAGACTTGAATACTTCTAGCAGTACCACATGAGAGAAGGTGGCAATTTGTCTCCCCTTTTTCCTGCTGCAGAGATAAAGAAGAACTTAAATCAATCCACTCAAGCATATGAGGGAAAAATTTAGTTTGACAAGTAAAGCAGTCAGATTATTATACTGTGTCTTGTACTGCTATACCACAAAAAACAAATTTCTGTTTCTGTTTTCAAACTGAAATATTGCAAAAGTGAAATTCTCCCCACCTCCTCTCTTCCTACATACAAACACACATGCACACACACGCATGCACAGAGACATATATATATATATATATATATATATATACATACATATATAATGATTGCCAATGAAATTTCCATTGCAATCACTGTACAAATTCATTTTCCAGAAGAATTTTGAAAGCAAATGGACCCAGACAATTGTCAGAAGCTTGAATCTGACACATAGCCATGTTTCACACTTAAGGGGGTCAAGACTCCAAGATTTCTGCCTTGCATTTATGGTGAACTTGAATTACAACTGAATTGAAATAGTATTTTTCTGGGAATCTTGTAATATATATTCTGAGTGGGAAAGATGGAATAGGTCATTATTCAGAACAATTTACTCTTAGATGATGGATCAAAGGAATCGTTGCTGAGCAATCACTCATTCTCAGCCAAGATGGGCAGCATTTGGAATACGAGTTGACAAGAAAGTCTGAAATGACATTTGTGCCCCGCCAACGCCACCATCATCATGCGGTGCTCCTTTCTCATTTTCTTATAGAGGTCATGGAGACTGAACACAAAGAATAAATGACTTGAGAGAAATGAAAAAGCATGTTGTCACAGTACCAAAGCTGGAACAGGATGCATAAGACAAATATTAATGTATTCATTCTGCTGGCACAATGAAAAAAAGGGACTGATTCCAAAGACTTGGGATGTCGTCACAATATTAGGAGGTTAAAGTCAACAAGATTAAAGCCAAAATTGCTGAGAAACACACGAAAAAAAGTAGATAATTTTGTAAGAAAAGACCTCCTCCAAAAAACCCTTCAGTCCCCATTCTATGTGAAGAACAACTTTTGGAGCAAAACTCAGCTAGAACCAAGGGTTCAAATCCCAGCTGGGTTAATGCATCTCTCCCTTTCTGCCAAATTAGATAAATTGAGTTTGGCATGGTATACAGGCCTTGTGGGAAAGGCCTTAAAACCCCATCTGTTCTATCTATTTCAAAGATCTCACTACAGTTTTTAAAAGAGTAGGCATTTGTTCTGAGGCAAATTTGGGGTACCATGTGAGAACTCAAGCCTGATAGCCATGGCCCTAGTGACACTCATATTGTAGCAATATCGATATTTATTATTCATCATTGCCACCACCATCACCACTGTCTTAGCATGCTTAGAAATTAAAAAAAGAAAATCATCAAAAGCAAGCAGATTGGAAGAGAACATGCCCTCTTAGATATAAAAAGACATGAACAAAAGTAAAATCAAACATAAAACTATTCATATTGCTTTTGTGTCTCATTTTATTATGCTTATAAAAATCAACTTGTTAACCAGGCTGCACTTAAGGGGAGAAGAAAAGGAAACTTTAAAAGACTAAGTGTGCCCACTGCTTGTGTGGTTTTCATCATCCCCCTACTTCCTCTGCTGAGGTAGAGTAGTGAATAGTACATATTTTAACCCAAATGGAGCTTTGAGGTGCAGTGGCACTTACAGGACAAAGCTAAGAACGGCTATGACTTTTCATGACATCTCTTTGGTACACTTCAGCATGACCCTGTCAAAGTTAAAAGCTCATAAAATTCCTATTTACTTTTTATGGCATTACGATTCTGCATAACAGTGCTTAAAACAAAAACACAGTATAATTATACTGTCAATCAAGCAGCTAAGAAAGGCATTTTCCACCAGCCTCATACCTAGCAAACTGTAAATAATTTATAAAACTAGAAGTCATGACTAAGTGGCAGTGTTTGGGGGCTAGTTAAGCACTTGTCGTAGCACCGTGGTTTAAGAGAACCGGGCAAAACACTGCTTGTTTACTTTTTCCTGTGAGTGTAAAAAATTGTTGCTTGTGCTTGTTGTCTTTCCATGCGGGCTCTAATAAAAATATCAAATTGTCAATAGAAATTTGAACAGGTGTACAGTGAGAGTAATAATGATGTTTTATTCATATGCATTTCCAGCCCATTTAACTTCATCCAACAAACAACAAAAAATATTTTCTTCATTACCTCCAATTAATGTAAATGTCAAATGTGTTGAATATATTATCACACTGATAATTTGTTGTGTTGATTGATTTGTGGAATGTTTTGGATTAAAGTAACAATTTTTCTTACTTGACTCACAATTGCATGTTGTTATCCGTCACCTCTGGATTATGTAAATAACAAATTTGTTTCCATTAGATCTAGTGCTAATTCTGGTAAACAAGATTTTCAAAGTGTCAGTGATTTTTGATATTTCCAATTCCTTCATTATTTTCAGGTTTTTAAATTAATTTTTAACTACAACTTACATCAGCTCTAAAAGGAATATATATCTCCTTCATGCTAATCACCAGATAACCCTTTGCAAACCCTTTGTATTTATAAAAGCACTAGCAGAATAAAATCCAAATAATTAAATTCTAGGTTCCATATCCCTCTTTGTGTTTTAAATTCTATTTTGAATGCCAGAGTCCAGTGCTTGTCTCTCATAATAATCAAGATGTATATTGTGAACCATTTCTGTAATTGATTTCACGTTAGTTTTATTTTTAACTCTTCTGGCCATTATTTAATCTTCTTATTAAATACATTTAGAAAGAAAAATGCATGGCCAATTTTCAAAGGCAAGATTTGATGATACATTTAATAGATTTCTTAATGTGATAGTGGAGAAATATTTTTTAATTTAGATATCAATATCTTTTATGTTCATGTTTAAAGTTAAGTGAGAAATTAGGTTATTTTCCTCATGATTCAGGAGCAAAATCCAGCGTATTTTTTTTTTTTTACTATCCTTCCATTATCTGGTTATTTCAATTAAACTTTCTTTTTTAAGTGGGAAATTAAAAAAGAGCTTGAGGAACTCTGAATATACATGAGCAAAGTACTAAATCCTAGCTCGATCAGTTTTTAACAACCCTGAGGAATATGCCTTGGTTCTCTATTCTGTGAAATGGGGATAATATTATTTATTACACAGGGTACATGAAAATACTAAATGTTTGTCAAACACTTAGCACAGTATTACTCATGGCAAATAGCCAACAATTTATTTTATAGATCTTTCTTCCTTCCTCTCTTTTATTTTTCATGTGTAAATATCATATAAATAAGAAGGACACTGCATTCTACAAAAATGTGATATTTTAAAAAATGTATTCTTATGTATGTAGCTGATAAGGATTGCAAACTAACTCCTCAGATGGGTAGCAAATAATATTTATTTTTTTAGAGCCTAGCTTAATTGCTAATATGAGCTTTTGTGTGAGTTTAAGCTCAGTTGACTCTTGATTTTCCTTCACCTTCCCGCATGGAATAGGTATAAATACCTGAAAGCTTATGTAGACCTATTGGGTGGCAGGAGTGTGTGTGTTGGTGGTGGGACTTTTAACACCATGGGCAAAAGACTTCTCACTGCAAATATTGTCATATGCCTACTATCCTCCCAGTTTACACATCAGTTGTCCATGCTGAGTCAGCCTTCAGTTCTATCTTCAAGGATTCTTCTTTCAGGTCCTTCATAGCCATATTAATGCTGCTGTTTTACTACATTGGCACAGGGGCTCTTTCAGGCCCTCCTTCAGGCCCACTTTATCTCAACACTCTATACCGCCTTATGATTTCTGGCATCTCATCAACTCTCCTGGGGTTCTACTTAGGAAGTAAAGTGCAGGTTCCCTCTAATAGCAGATCCCACGAACTTGGGGGTATTCCTCTCATCTCCCCTCGGCTTGGGGGTTGGTCCACAGAGTAGGGAACAAAGCTCCCTTTCTCATATTAATTTACTCATAGCATCTTCTACTGCTTTCCTTTTCCTCATGACACTGGGAAAGGTAGGTCACTGTTTCATATCATGTAGTGTCCTGAAGGTGTTCCTTAAGCCATACATTTCATTCCAGTCTTCTAAGGCCTAGGCCTTTGAAACCCAAGGGTAAGAATTGCCTCTTAGCTTTCTTCTCACTTGCTGGGGTGTAAGGTGGCCTTCCTGAGGTTATTCTGTCAATTGAAGCAATGATGTAAAATATCTAGCTGATGATGTGGGGAAATCGCCATATGCCATAAGAAAATACAGGGGAAAATGGACATATTAGACATTATCTTGCCATATAAAGTTTCAAAAATAATCCTACAACTAGAAACGTATAAAGGAGAATTGCAAGAGTGAATAATGGAATGACAATATTCATTCTTAAGGAGTCATTCATTCCTCATCCTACCTTACCTCAACCCGAGAACCACAGGGTAGTAACCAGATTGGGGTCAAGACTGATAGTTGTAAGAAATGAAGAAGCAAAGAGACCAAGAGAAGGAAGGAATTGGAACAGGCTGGGCAAATAAAGGATGAGGGATCGAAAGAGGAATCTCTGGGCAGCAGTGCAGAAAAGAACCCTCTAAGGAAGCACACACTGATTTTCTTGCCCAGGACATCCTGGAGACATGGCATTGTACACCACAGTATTTCAGGGACGGATAAGGCAACAGTCATTACTTGTTTTCCATAAATACCACCCAATTTGAAGAATGGATTCTAAAATTGTAAGAAAGCTTCTAGGTTCCACTAAATAAAAATAAACATATTTAGAATCATTTAAGAGCCCACTAGCCTCCACATTTCATGTTGACAAGCATATCTCAAGGCGTAACTATTGTAGCCCCTTTCCTCTGAGACATATTGCACCCAATAGGCTTACGTTTAAGAGAAGGACTGTACAAACGGCAAAACCCCACGGTTGCATGGCAGAAAACTTCTGTAGTGGGCATAGTGGCTTTCATGACTGGGAGCGGCATCAGAATCTTGTCATCAGTGTGATTTACAGCAGTCTGGTCAAATTTTGTGTGTCACTGACTTAGCAATCAGAAAAGCATTCTGAACACTTAGAACCCTTATGAACATCATTCTCAAGGCCATATTCTTCTAAGGCATTCTAGAAACAGGCCAAAGTCATAAGCCCTAGTAAGCAGTGTAACACTTACAAGAGCATCAGATAATGAGGAGGTTTGTCTCTGGTCCATATCCTGAGATAAGGGATGAACTAAGAAATTCAACTGCATGTTAAAAAAAAACTGCACACACACAGACATACGTGCACATATATACCCATGCAAGCACACACATAATTATGAGCATACAGTTGAGACTTAGTTAATATTTTTTTCATCTTAACAGTACTTAATAATACTTTATATTTTTTCTACATTCCACACCATCATCTTGTTGCTCATTAATCTAGGCCGGCATATGGATGCATCCAAGTAAATAGATGGGCTACCATACATTATGTCTGTCTTCTGTATTCTGAAAATCTTGTTTACAAGAACTTGCTTGCCATAAGAAGTCTAAAAATAATCAGAGATTCTGTAAAAACAAGTATTCCTTTGTCACCCTGAAATGGAAGTGGTGAGTAATCAGTATAGGTTCAAAACAATAACCAAAAGCAATTTGCCTGTGTAAATAAATAGAATAAAGAGTGTCTGATAAATGAACAAGCAACAAGTGGCTTCTAGTTACTGCTAGGGTTTGGGGAGAAACACAAAGTTTATCTGGAAATTGACTATTACTGTAAGTTTTCTATTATAGCCAATCAAATGGAAATATGCAAATGCTGAAGCTAGGATATCAATAAGCTGGCCTACAGTTGAGACTTAGTGTTATATAGAATTACAGTTGAAGTGCAGTTAGAAGATACTCTGTGGTAATAAATATTATGTTCAAAGCTTAAGCCAGCACTTCAATAGGCTCTTGAGACCCACTATGAGATTGGCAGACCCTGGTGGCTCCTCACTGGAGGGCCATTCTGTCAACTCAAGAAATATTTTAGAACAAACCAGGAACTTCCCTTTATTTCACCTTCTACCTCCAGATTAAAAATAGCCTGCAAGATTTGGAATAAGACAAAATGGCCTTTAGAAGCTATTACTAAGTCACAACTTATTCATTAGGCCTGGGGCTATATATTCTCTGAGTGTTTATTATAAACTTTACAGCAGTCAAAATTTCCACTAAGGAAAATCAGATTAATTAGAAAATTTCCAACATGACAACTAACATAAGATGTATTTAAAGGTGATCAGCAATTGGATCTAATAAGAAATATGATGATAATGACCAAAGCAAGCTCTCTGAAAATTACATTTACTCATGGAAAGATTTGGAAATTATTTTTCCCGACTTGCATATCATGCTAAATATTTTAAGAAAAGAAATTGCGTGTAAGTCTGAGAAGTCAACCATGTACTGAAGAGATTCTATAGTTTCTTAACAGCATAGTACTTTGCTTAATAAAGAGGAAAGTGCTTAATTGATTCTTAGGATTTTTTTCTATTCCTCAATCTATCCATCAGTAAAAAGATATTAACCACACAGTCTGTGCTTAGCACTCCACTAGAGCTTGTGGTGGGACCAACATAAAATAAATAAAAGGGCCACTTCTTTTGAACGAATTGCCATAAGATGTCAAAAGCAAGAAGCCAGTTCAGGAGGGAAAAACATTAATATGTAACATATAAAAAATGGTAGATTATATGGTATTTCATATGAAAAAATAATTTAGAGAAGTAAAGATTATAATGACCTGAATATGATCAAGAAAATTTTCAGGAAGATTTATGTTAAAAGATATTAAAGAATTAAATTTTCAAAGAGGTAGGTGGGACTAGTTTAATAAAAGGAGAACAATACAGGCCAAAATATTTTTTTTTTAAATCGTGTTTTATGGCAAATATGGCAAGGAGATCCTTAGTACTAATTATGCTCTAAATATGCTTCTCCCCAATTTGTTGCCACTAGAAGAGGGGAGACAAATGTGGAGTGGTGAAATTCTGCAATTGCATATGATTCCACATATAAGAGAAGGAGAAATAAAAATAAAAAGCTAAAGAAATGTTTTCTGATAGAGCTATCAGTAAGAGTTGGTATTGATTTGTTATAAAGAGTAGAACAATTACAGACATCACTGTATGTTTCCAAGTTTGGAGAACTAGGTGAAATGTGATCCCACGGACAAAAATAGAATGATGACAAGTTAGTGTTACACATGACTTTGAGAAATATTTCCAAGAACCTGGTCTGGGTAGAGTTGAATACAGGTAGAAGCCTTCCTAGGCAACAAGAGTATGATCAATGTTCTTATTATTTGAACATTTTGCATCTAAAATATGCTTGAATAATAAAAAGTTAACAATTATTCAATGCTTATTCTTTACTTTAACCCCAAGCTAAACATTTCCCCATAATATTCCATTTAATCTAATTATACTGTCCTAAGGATCTATAGTAGAGGAGGAGTAGAAATGGCTTTCTGGTTAAGCCTGATCTTAGTTTTAGAATAGGCTGCCGTCACCTAGACCTCAGTGTACGTGATTTGATTCGCATATGGTGGTGATTGAGATGGGAGGACAGGGAATTTATGAGCAGAAGTTTGTACTTCCAGGTACCTAGAGTCTTGGATAAAAAAAAAAAGGGGGGGGAATAAAGAGAGTGGTGTGAAGTTTGTTCTCCAGTTTCGACCCTAAGAATGAAGTTTGAGCCCCATTAAAAGAGAGTCTTTATGTAGAAACGGAAGGAGTTGTTTATACAAGAGTGTTCAAGAAACACAGGGCAACATAATTCCACTTAGGTCTTGTTATAATAACCTGTGACCAAGAATGGGAAGGGATGAGCATTTCACTCACTTCAGCTGTGCATGTAGAGCTTTCTGGCACCATGGTAGTTCTAGAATACCTCAGTCATTGCTTGATTCTGGAGGAATCACAGCCAAGCACTGGTGGAGATGAGATGCCAGTATGAGATGACAGATACTGGGGCGGCAGGTAGCATCCATTTGGTGCCGCACGAATTATCAGAGGTGCTTAGTGGGAGCAAAATTTTGTGTGTGTGTGTGTGTAAGAAATGCCCTCTTAGGGCTCCCAGAGGCACCCAAGTGGGCACAAAGAGAAGAGGACTTTGCAAGGGGATAGAAATTCTGTGTTATTCAGCTAAGGGCAAGAACAGGCGAAATTTCATCTATCAGCAATTAATTATTGAATACCTGCAATGTTTCTGAAATTATTCTGGGAATCAGAGCAAATACAATGAGCAAGAAAGATTTTTAATGCTCAGCATAGTGGGGATACAAACCAATAAATAAATAAATGTTGATATAAAGAGCTCATACAACTCAATAGCAAAAAAACCCAAAGAATTCTATTAAAAATGTGCAGAGGAAATGAACAGACATTTTTCCAAAGAAGACATACAAATGGCCAACAGGTACATAAAAAGGTGCTCAACCTCACTAATCATCAGGGAAATACAAGTCAAAATCACAGTGATTTACATTAGATCCTCAAAATCACAAAATCATACCTGTTAGAACAGCTATCATCGAAAACATGAGATAAGTGTTGGCAAGGATGTTGAGCAAAGGGAACACTTATGCACTGTCAGCGGGATTATAAATTGGTGCGACCACTATGGAAAGCAACATGGAGGTTCCTTGAAAGTTTAAAAATAGAACTTCTGTGTGATCCAGCAATCTCACTACTGGGTATATATCCAAAGGAAATGAAAACAGGATATCAAACAGGTGTCTGCACTCCCATGCTCACTATAGCATTGTTCACAATAGCCAAGCTATGGAAACAACCTAGTGTCCATCAACAGAATGAATGAATATATACACACATACACAACAGAATATTCTTCAACCTTGAGAAAGAAGGAAATCCTGCCATTTACAACAACATGCATGAAACTTGAGGGCATTATGCTCAGTGAAATAAGCCAGAAAGAGAAAGACAAATACTGTGTAGTATCACTTACATGCGGAGTTTTTCAAAAAAAGCAAACTTATAGAAACAGAGTAGAATTGCCAGAGTCTGGGGGGTGGGAGAAATAAGAAGAGGTTGGTAAAAGGGTACAAATTGTCAGCTATATGATGAAAAAGGTCTGAGGATCCAAGGTAAAACATGGTGACTATAGTTGCTAACACTGTATTGTATAAATGAAATTTGCTAGGAGAGTAGAACTTAAATGTTCCCACCAAAAAAAAAAGACAACTATGTGAGGTGATGGCTGTATTAATTAAGCAAGTTGGGGGAATTCTTTCACTATTTATATATATATCACCATGTGCATATATATATCACCATATATATATAAAGCACAATGATAGACACTTTAAATATCTTACAATTTTATATGCCAATTATATCTCCATAAGAATAAATAAAGAAATAAATGGTAAAAAATCAGAATGGTCATTGCTAAAGTAGGAAGCCCAGAAGACAGCCAAAAACTCCAGCTTAGGAGTACACATGATGGATTCCTGAGGGAAGTAACATTTAAACTATCTAAAATATGAGTAGGAGTAAGCTCGGTAAAGCTGGGAAGAGGGGAGCACCATACCCTGGGAACGGCTTGTATAGAGTCTCAGAGCTGATGCTTTGAAGGAATCAAAACCTGGATTAAATGGCTGGAGTGTATGATGTCAGTAAAAGGAGACATGAAGCTAGAGAACCCAGTAAAATATAGATTGTGAAGGGCCTTGAGTTTAGACTTGATCCTGAAGGCAATGGAAAGTAATTGAATGACTTCTCATTTATTTGACTTACATTTCAAAAAGATCCCTCTGATTATCATAAGAAGGATGGATTTAAGGCATGACAGACTGGAGGGATAGAGGCACTGGTAAGACTGGGGGTTTCCTTCATTATCCTGGACCTCAATGATTGCGGCCTGAACTAAGATAACGGCAAGAAATGAGGAAAAGGAAACAGATTTGAGAAACACTTAAGCAGTCAAACAGAAAGGACAAGGTGATTGATAGAATGTGGGCAATTAAGAAGAGTTCAAGAATGGCAGTCATAGTGTTGGCTTGGGCAACTAGGAACAAGGTGGTGCTGCTAGTCCCGGGGCTCGGCCCCATTGGGCAATGGCGGGGGGAGGGCGGGAGTTGATTCAGAACTGGAAACCAAACCCCCAAGACTGTTCAGTGCACTACACTCACCTGGTTTTCCTCTTAGCATTTTTCGTAGCTGCTTGTCAGTTTCTTTGTGGGTTTCTTCTCATCTCTCTGACTTCTCCATCTTAGCATGCTCCAGGAGGTCCAATCCCTGGACCTCCACTCTTTTCTGTATACACTCACTACCAAGATAATCCACCAACTCTCATGACTTCAAATGCAACCTGTAAACTGATAATTCCCAACATCATATTTCCACCCAAACTTCTGCACTGAATTCAAGATACATATATCCAATTGCCAACTTGCATCTCCACCTAGATGTCTGATGGGTATCTCAAACAGTTATCTGAGCTTTATCCAAAGCTCAGATCCCTCTACAGCTAA
This sequence comes from Equus quagga, assembly GCF_021613505.1. Lineage (NCBI taxonomy): Eukaryota > Metazoa > Chordata > Mammalia > Perissodactyla > Equidae > Equus > Equus quagga. The sequence continues at coordinate 56,613,195 of NC_060273.1, read as the reverse complement.
GGGAATCTCAGCATTGAGTAAGTAAGGAGACCAAGTGGGGGACTTTGCAGTAATCCAGGAGACTGATGCTGGCAGCTGAACCAGCCTGGTAGAAAAGTGGTGGTGAATTGTGGTTGGATTATGCATATAGTTTGAACTTGTTAAATACATTTCTGCTTCAGAGCTTTTGCATGATCGCTTGGATTTAATGCTTTCCCTGCAGATATTCCCAGGGCCAACTCCCTCACCTTCTTAGAAAGGCCTCTCCAGGCCTCCCTATCTAAAATTTCACCTTACCCCAACATTTTATATTTCCTTTTCCTAACTTATTTCTGTGTCTGATCACTAGTCTCTCTTCAGCATGGTATATATTTTACCTACCTATTAGGTATTGGTTGTACTTCAACTGGAATGTAATCTCTATGAGGCAGGATTTCTTCTACTCTTTTGTTCCTTACCCCATCCTAATTGTGTGTATAATAGTGCCTGAGACATTGGAAATGTTCAATACATTTTGGTGGCATGAATCAGTGAATTAATTAGTACCAAAGCATTTGAGTGAAGGTATAATGCCAGGAAATAATATACCCACTATCACTGCCAGGCGCTCATTTCCCAGGTTTTGCTGGACCATTTTGAAAGATATACTAAGACATTTTTGTACCAAGAAACTCTAGAATGGTTCAATGAAATCTAGCAGCTATTAATAACCTTTGCCATGTTAAGAGAATCCTGAAATAAAAATAGATCCAAAAGTAAGGAGAAGCTTTCTAGGTAGTATAATTATATATTTTTCCACAAATACAAGAGAATACTTTATATATATTTAGAAAGAAAGTGTAAAAACTCTTGATCCCAGGGCCAGTCCTCGTGGTTAAGTTCAATCTGGTCCGCTTCGGCAGCATGGGTTCAGATCCCAGGCATAGACCTACACCACTCATCTACTAGCAGCCATGCCGTGGCAGTGGCCCACATAAAAAAAAAGAGAGGAAGATTGGTAATGGGTGTTAGCTCAGGGTGAATCTTCCTCAGCAAAACAAAATGAAACAGAACAAAAAAACCTTTTGCTCCCAAAGCAAAGTAACTGCTTAGAGAAATAAAACATTTCTAAACATCCATGCAATGATGCTATCATTTTGCTTCCATGAGACACTATTTCTCTCTTACTAGCAATTCAATAGTGACAAAAGTGCTGCCCTCAATCTACAGTATAGAGATATTTTGTATTCCAAGGACTTTGTTTAATGAAGCAAAGTTTTTACTATTTACGAATGTTAAGAACTTAGACTTGGTCCAGAGAAAGTAAAACCATTGATGTGATACTTCATTGAAAAACATATCAAGGAAGAATCAAGATTTTGGTGTTCACTTCTTTTTTTTACCAGAGTTTCCTTTGAGTGCAAAAAAGAAAAGTGTGGAAAGAGCAAAATGTGTAGAAAACATTTTTTTAATTTCAAAATCATAAAATATATGTTTACAAAAAAACTAATAGCGAATTAAGTATATTGAGCTTACAAGGAAAACATATTTGAGTGCTACTCAGGTAGTCGCTCTTTCTATATCGTGCACAGATAATGAGTCTCAGTTGTTTTCTGTTATTCTCTATCATTTCCCAGGGATTCATAAATTATACAATACTCTGCTTAATCTTCCACACCTTCTCTTGCTTTTCTCTTCTCTGTTTACACATTCTGAGTATATGTCAGCCAATATCAGCATTTTGATTATAAACAGAATGAAACTTCTTCCAAAGCCTGTTAGTGTATAGAGCAACATATTTTGTAATAGTTTCTGTCTCTTTTTTTCTCTCTGCAAATCCATAAGTGGTATAACATTTCTTTTTGCCATTGCATGAACTTGGCATTTTTAACTAGCCTAGGATTAGCTTTTCTGTGTATTCATGAAGCATCAGAGCTTTGCAGAACAAAACACCCTCTTTGACCTCTGCTAAAAAAAATAAAGTATCCTTAAGCATGCTCTTTTTATTAATAGATTTTTCCATTTGTAATTCTCTCCCCAAATCTCCTCCCCATAGCTCATGCTGTTGGCCCTGCTTATGTGATTGTGTCTAGCAAAATCATTATTTGTGTCCTGGAAAATTTTTCACTTCAATAAAATTTGAGTTCACAATTAAATTATAGTATACTTGGTTAATTAGTAAATACTTTAATTAGATAATTAGTTTATAGAATCCAAAAGCATCATGGCCTGGCCAACTTAGAATTAAAATGGGATCCAGCTGTGTTTCACATTCCTCTCCAAGAGCTGGGAAACATTAAAATTGTTATAAAGATACAAAGCATTTTAAAAGAAGCCAACAAAACAGTTCTTTAAATATCGTGAATGAAATGAAAAAAGGATAGATACTTAAACTGGTGAATGAGCAAACAAAATACGGTACCTCCATACAATAAAAAAGAACAAAATACTAATATATGATACAAAATGGATGAACCTCAAAAATATTATGCTAAGTGAAAGAAGCTAGACACAAAAGATCACATATTGTATGAATCTGTCTATATGAAATCTCCAGAGAAGGCAAATGTGCAACACAGAAAGTAGATTAGTAGTTGCCTAGGCCGCGAGTGGGTATGGAAATTAGCTAGAAACATGCTTCAGGATCTTACTGGGGCCATGAAAATATTCTAAAACTTGATCATGATGATAGTTGCAGGACTCAGTAAGTTTATTAAAAGCCTTTCAACTATACACTTAAAATGCATAATTTTATGCTATAATAGCATAAATTCTAGGCCTCAACAGAATGGTTAAAAAAGAAATAGGTGCTTAGATCTATGTACTATTAAACACCCCTATGCCGTCTCTTAAGGTCCTCACTTTTTTTTTTAAAGATTTTATTTTTTTTCCTTTTTCTCCCCAAAGCCCCCCAGTGCATAGTGGTCTATTCTTCATTGTGGGTCCTTCTAGTTGTGGCATGTGGGACGCTGCCTCAGCGTGGTTCGATGAGCAGTGCCATGTCCGCACCCAGGACTTGAACCAACGAAACACTGGGCTGCCTGCAGCGGAGGGCGCGAACTTAACCACTCGGCCACGGGGCCAGCCCCTTAAGGTCCTCACTCTTTCTCATGGCAGTAGCATGCCAAAATGTCAGCCAAAAACTACCACCGAAAAAGATAAGGCGTTTAAAACATATGTAATCAATAGGAAGTAGTAGACAATTATCCACCCTAAAGAAAGCAAAAAACAAATAAAAAAGAATACTGACAGTTATCCCTGACCATTGAGTTTCAGAAACCTACTATTCTGTTGCCTAAAAGCATAAATATTATCTTCATTTATTCTATGCTAACAAATACTAGCAATAGTCCCATTAATACTTTTTCATATTTTCTCCAAAATCTGAGTTGAATAAATATGTATTATACCTTCAGAAACCACACTAGTAGTTGTATCTCTTCTAAAATACCAAATGAAGAAATAAATGCATTTTGTACATTCAAATAAATGATGCTAGTAAAAATTTCCCTTCCACTTTCAAATATCTTAGTGGAATTTGACCATTTCTTATAAATGAACTAGTTGAGGGAATTGTATTCAAGATATGGACAAAGTCACATAAATATTTGAAAGACTTTTTCTCCTTTATGCAACTATGTATCAGCATGTAGTATATGGAGGTATCTTTTCATAGAGCTATCTTTGGCATATCTGTGCTCGTTTGGAGCCCCTTTCTTTACCCATTTTTAAGTATGAGTTTTATTCAAGGGTTATCTTTATATTTTCTGTTTACTTCCTTTGTATTTATGTAGAAATTTGAATATTAACATGAATAATAAACAACTGACTTTGAGTATTTCATTTTGAAATTTATTTTTTATTGTGGATGATAGTTTAATGGTAATTATTCATGTGTAATGATAGCCATAGATCAAATAAGCTATTCATTTGTAATGACAGCCATGGATCAAGTAAGCTAAATTTTGTCCAAGGAGATAGCATTTGTGACTTTGATCTCTTAGGTTCTAGTCAATAGTCCACAGAGGTCCTCTCATCCAAAATGTACCTCCTTGATATCAAGGACAGATTTGCCCAATATAGGAAGTATTTGGAAAATCTATCCCTTTGGCATATCATCCCCTAGCCAAGAATCTCAGGTTCTAAACATCTTAATGCCGTTTAATGTTAAAAGTAGAAAAGTTATAATATATGATTTGCCTTGATCATAAATTTCAAAAGCCTAAAGGATTCAGGAATACATCAATAGGAATTTGAGTCTGGAAAAGAGATAAGCCATTTAAAAAGGACACTCATCACCTAGTTCTAATTAAGCTTTGCTATATGGAACAGCAGACCTAGCGTGATAAGGTCTTCTGAATTTAAAAGAGAAGCTGAATATTCACGTGAAATTTCCCAGTTGTTAAATGTCAAGAAGTAACTCTAAAATTTTAAAACATTGTATATGGCAAAATTTACCAAAGGACTGGGTCTCCTAGTGGCCAACTCAATACTTCTGCCTTGTAGTGCAATCTCAGCCATTGTTGTGCTGCAGAAGACCCTTCATAATCAAGTACCTGCATACACGGCCAGCTCCTGCCAGTGTTGCAGCCTATCATTTGCCTTTGTGTATGATGGTCCTTTGGCCTAAAATGTCTTCCTCTCTCCTACTTACGTAACAAACTCATAATTTCCTATTTTTCTATGAAATCTTCCATTTGTATTTCTGGTGCTCCTCTGTTATAGCAATTATTGCTTGATTAAAGCAATTTTTATGTATAATTATTTTAATGACTCTCTAGTGAAAAGAATTCCTCAATGTTTCTTGAAGGCAGGGTATCATCTGTTCTCATTTTGTGTTTGCAGCAGAGTAACGACAAATAGTTAACACTCAAATGTTTGAATGACTGAATGAGTGAATAAATTAATTATTTGTATTAAAAAAGATGAAATTACACCTCAGCTTCACTACTAACTTGTTATATGATCTTGGACAACTCATTTCCGCCGCTAGGGCTTCAGATTCTTCACTTGCGTAATGAATTTGCTTGTCTGGATTCCCACTGTGGTCTTCAATATTCTATTTTGATGATAGTGAGATAGTGATAATAATATCAATAGTAAATGAGTAATGTCCATTGAACCCTTATTATGTGCAAAGAACTGTGATAAGTGCCTTCAAAACAGTATCTCATTTAATCTTCACATTGTAAGATAGGTATTTTCCTTCCCATTATATAGATAACAAAAATATGCTTGGAGAAATACATTTTTTTCTCATTCATCAAACTAGAAATGCAAAGTTTATTCTCCAATTCTCCATTACTTCCTTCTTCTCAGGGGTTTGTGAATCATAATAACTGAAGTTGCCTTCGTTTAAGACTTTAATTACAGTAACTGACAAGTCCAGTGGTTGTCTGTCTGGTCCTATGTAACTCTGCATCTCTGCCACTCCAAGTCACACAAAGCCACGACTCAAAGTTGGTCCATGGACAAGCAGCATCAGCATTACCTGGGAGCTTGCTAGAAATGCAGAACTGTTATCCCCAGCCCAGACCTGCTGAACCCGAATCTGCATTTCAACAAGATTCCCCAGGGCATTCCCATGCATATTAAAATTTCAGAAGCACTGATTTAGAGAAAAATTGTTCCTGTTTTCTCACCATGATCCTACCAATAGGGAGATAGATAAATAGTGAGTGCCTTTAAAAAGCAGGTTGAGAACAATAAAATGTAAAAAGAAGTGTCAGTGACATGATCCTAAAATCATGAGACTATATCTAAACAGTAGTCAAATTTACATTTGAGAGAATACTGAATTTCCATTCGTGCCTATTTCTACTTTACATTGCGATGTCTCTCTTCATGAAACAGTTCATTTGCCAAGTTCAGCATCCGGTTGTTGGGTACTTATTTTCCTTGAGAGTTGGTACTCCTATTTTGCTGAAGGTTTTACTTATTATGATTTTATCCTATGGAGCGTTGTGAGTCACAATAATTGAGTTGTGTTCTCTTCAGAGACTTTAATTACATATATTACAAAGAATCAGACTATCTGTTTTGAAACCAGATCTTCTGGAAGTTGTTTTTTGCTTTTTTTTTCTGCAGGCACTTGTATATCCTACAGCAGTAACAAAAGGTCTTCGGTTGAAATCATTACTAATAATTGCCGTTGTCAAGCCCAAACAGATACTTTCTTGAGTGATAACAGGACAAGAAAAGGTTAGGTGCCTCACTGTATTCAGTAAGTTAGAGCAACTGGTATAAAGTGAACTCTAAAAAATTGTCTCTCTTCTCAGTGAGCAGAATTTTCTCTGTTTCATATTTTGAAAAAATGGTGTCTAGCTAGCTGAGATGAATAGAACAATGGAATATGTATCACCTCAGTATTATGTTTTCCAAAGAAGTGATTCTTCCTTTATTCTTTGTTTCTTCTTGGCTAATTGGGTATATAGGGAAGACACCTCTCAGGTATAACTCTGTAGGCTTTAAAAAATGTTCTCAGTGTTGTATAAGAACCTCTTTCTCCTGGGGATCACATCTCATGCTTATCATTGAATTCCTCCTGGACACAATGAAAGGGAAGAGATTCATTCAAGGGAGGTCCCACTCTCAGACAGAGTAAGGCTGACCTTATACATTTCTATTCTTCTTACGTTATCCATAAGAAATATTAATGGATAAATCAAAGCAATGTTTCATTGAAATTGGTAAATGGCATCAATATCAGCTGGACGAAATCTGGAATAAGAGTAGCTGTAATTTTTAGGGATTCTAATCAATAAAAATGGTCAATAGGAATTTGCCTACAGCTGACCATTGGAAAAACATTGGTTATTCCTCGAGTATAATCACTAATGTGTGGTCAGAGGGTCGGGGACGGTTATTAACAAGATATGTGACAAATGGGCAGGCAGAGTCTGGGTCAGGACACTGACCTGAAACACCAGCAAAGAAGATTCAAAGCTGAGCTCGCTCATCCCCAAAATTTTCACTATTACTTAATTTGCCTATTTTAGAGAGTTTTGTGTGGTAAATGCTGGGAGAGTAAGTTTTCCATTCTGATTCCTTTTTCTTCGGTGATTCCCGGTTCTTCCAATCCAATAATAAGCTTTATTGGTGAGCTCTAGATGAGACTCTAATAATTTCTTTGTTTGCCTAATAGTTGGGTACCTATTTTTCTTCCTTAGCAATGTAGCTGTTTAAGAGCCATGAATTTTCAAAAGTGATATTTTAAAACAAGCACTTGATACATGCAAAAGCCTTCTTATTCAGCAAGTTCAGTTGACTTTTCTGAAACATTCTTCAGCAAATCTTAATATTTGCCTATTTGCTCTTTCTTATGGTGATTATACCAAGCTGATACTCCCTGAAGAATAATATCATCCTTGTTTGTATCAAAAAAACAGTTCTTCTTACTCTTGATACACCAAATCTTAAGTTTTTGAGAAGTTAATGCCTTTACCAACACCTTCCCTTTGCTCAGAAGAATATAGGTGTGTGGAATCTAAGAGTATATCATGCAATCCGAAGTTTTCCTTCCTCACCATTCATGCCATTATGTACACACATGCACATATACATACGTATGTACATGTGTATAGATATAACTACATGCGTGTGTACACCACTGCTGATTGTGTCCATCTGGTACTCTCCACTTTATCCATATTTTTGAAAATATATTTGAATACATTTTTGCTTTTTAAAATTGTGCTTAGAGTGGAAACCAGCCATTTAAATGGTAGTCTCTCATTCCCAAATACTTTTGCCTTAAAATAGAATGTTTGTTTCCAAAATTTTCTGCTTTCATGACATTTCTGTTGACATTCTGAGCATTAATTTTTTCCACATACAGTGTAGAGTGAAAAGGAATTCCAGATTTTAAGAAAATTTACAAAAATCTGATAGCAGTTTTGAGAGTAACTGCATCTAATCAACTGAGTCAAACTCAGCTCTCCACAGTTTTGCCAATAAAAACCCATCATTGACGCATGAATTTAAAGCCTTGAATGTGTTTGGATTGTTGATGTTGATAGGTCTTATTTAAAATAAAGACTATAAAATCAGGAAGGGACACAATTGCCACTCTGCTAATTATAAGTCAGACATTTCCTGCGGTGATCATGTTACTGTTATCTCTCAAATAAGAGGTACCTATCCATGTATGCATACCTGTGGAGGAAGTCAAGGGAGGGCATTTCTCTTTATCTCTCTGTATTTTACTTCCCACAAGAATAAGAGTTATTCATTTATCTATTTATTAATATTTTGCTTCCTCCTATTATGAGCCGCTGTGCTAATGTAAGGAAATACCTGAAAAATAAGCTTGAGAATAATAATGAAATTTATTTCAATCCAGTACATCGAGTAGTACGTGCATGAACTGGTTACCAAACTATGTGTTAGCCCTGAAGTAAGACGGATGAATAAAGTATAGGATCTTTGTTAGAGAGATCATAATGTCCTCAAAGAAACAATGCAAGAATCAAATGCCAACAGCCAACTGCAGTGTTCTCCTGGTGATAAAAATTAAATGCACACAAAAAAAGGAGTCACTAATTCTTTCTAGAAGTGGAAAATAGGTAAGGTACAAAGTGAGGAAGAATTTCAGGGCCTGGCCCAGTGGCACAGTAGTTAAGTGCGCACATTCTACTTTGGCCACCTGGGGTTTGCTAGTTCAGATCCCGGGTGCAGACATGGTGCCGCTAGGCAAGCCATGCTGTGGCAGGTGTCCCACATACAAATTAGAAGAAGATGGGCACGGATGTTAGCTCAGGGCCAGTCTTCCTCAGCAACAAGAGGAGGATTGGCAGCAGATGTTAGCTCAGGGCTAATCTTCCTCAAAAAAGCATTTCATGGACATGATGAGAATTTAGCTAGGACTTGAAGAAGATGCAATACCAAGAAAATTTGGGGTAGTGACATTTCAGATGTGGCAGCTTGTACAAAAACATACAACTGTGAGAATGCAAGATACGCTCAGATTATTTCCTGTAGTCCATTAAGGCTACATAAAAGTCTGTGTAATGGGGAGAGAGGTAGAAAGCAAATTTGTAAAAGGAGATAGGGATGTTAGTGAAAACTCTTTAATACCTTGCTGAAGAATTGTCAGGTATTCTGTAGAAACCAGGGATAATTTCAAGTCAAGTTGCCTTGTGATCTAACATTGATAAACAACTTCAAGCAACAGTGGGAAGTTCTACTTAGACAGCTCTAGGAAATAATCAGAAGCAACTCTAAGTGTCTTTGAGTGTATAAGAGACCACAGATAAGTTTTTGGCACTTATAGTAATGCTGGTAGAAATGAGTATTGAAATCATCAAATCTATAGTCAGATCTATAACCAGATCTATAATCACCTCACTAGCATGAGGACGATTAAAAACTTAAGATTACCTTGGAAATCATGAATTTTATCTTAAAGGACAAAACAGAATGCTATGTTGACTCCAGACACGTTTATTTATTCCCTAATATATTTATAAATTAGGTTTAAGTATGAAGATAACTAATGTGATTATTTTTTCTAATATTTCCATAAATATTTACTCTATACAACCAAATAGTGCTGGATTGATACATTTTATTATAAGTGACAAATTTTAGAAAAGTCTTTGTGATATAGGTATATAGCTTATGTTTCCGAAAGTTGTCACCTAATAAGTTTCACACTTAATGATCCAGGGCACTTCCTTAACATGCTAATATAATTCTCATTTTTATTTTCCATTGTGGTAGATAGATATGATACAAATGGTTTTCTCTTCCTTTCCCATATTTTGCGAGTGGTAATAGATAATAATATTAATAAGGTAACAATAATAACAATTCCTCTTAATTCTATAATTGGTAATAACGAGCCTTTATTTTGTGATGGGTCCTGTGCTAAGTGCTGACCTATATATGTCGAAACTCTTTTAACCTTCACATCAACCCAGAGGAAAGTTCTTTGATTTCCTTCATTGCACAAATAGTGGGTCAGGGATGTTTAGTAACTGGCTAAAATCATGTAGTGGGTAAATGGCAGGACAAGGATAAAAACCAAAGACTGTTTGACTCCACCAAGGGTTTAATCTTCACGTTAAGAGAAGTGTCTCCACCCTATCCTAGATAATTGGCTTTATCATTGAAATCATTCTCATCTCACATGAAATACATCTAAGAATTACAGTCTATTTCAGCATTTCTGAAGTATTTTTCATCCTTGTCCTCCATGTTTTGGTTTTGTTTTGTTTTGTTTTACCATTTGAGTCTTTCTTCAACTCAATTTACAAAAGTTATAAAACTATAGATTATTTTGTCATTGAGGATATTGTCATAAATGAATAAGAGAATCATTCTTTATATTATTATATTTCAAAACATCTTAGAAGATTAAAAGTCTTTCATCTTAACACCACTACTTAATTCTTAGTTCACAAGTCTGTAACTTTAACTCACTTATAAATTGTTGATTTTTCTTTATATATCAAGTTTTAACATTTGCTGACTTTGATAAACCCTTCAGCTTTTTAAATGACAATAGGAAATTTGATGGAGATCTGTGTCTTATATTCTAATCATTAATACTATGCTGTAAGGAACCTAAAGTTGGAGAAGACATGAGATAATTCAAAACACTGGAATAGCTGCTTCTTTTTTTTTGTTTCTTGAATGTTCCTGAGATGACTTTGCTATCTATTAGATAAAGTCAGCCCCCATAAGTCTGAAACAGGTGCAAAATTACGTAAGGACAAATTCGAAATACATGTTTGAGTGAAGTTCATTACATATCCAAGACATATCTATTATATTCTGTTTACTCATAATCATTTTAATAACCTAAATATACTAACAATAATAACAATTGTAAAATACTTGTCATTTTTTTAAAACACTGAACTCTTGTGGATTATATATACTTTTGTTAATTTTGTTAATTTTTGTTAATTTTGTTAGTTTTGTTAATTTTATTAATAATTCATTCCGCAAGTATTTACTGAGCTCTTACTAAATGCTAGGCACTATGATACCCAGTGTGAACAGGAGAAGTATAGGACCCCCTCAAGTATACATTTTACCATAAACAAATGGAAAACTATACCACTTGGTAATTTAATAATATATCCAACAAGTTTTTAAATAGAGAATAAAGGTGAGGAGTTATCTACCTCACAGTGAATGATAAGAGAAAGCCTCTATGGGGAGGTAACATTGAAGCTGAGAAGTAAAGAAAGGGAAAAACTCTGAAATGCAACGACCAAGAGAAGAATCATTTAGGTAGTGCATTAGTTATCCATTGCTGCAAAACAAATTTTTCAAAACTTATTGGCTTAAAACAATGCATATTTATTACTCATGATTTCTGCAGGTCATGAATCTAGGCACAGCTTTGCTGGGTGCTTCTGACTCAAGGTCTCTTAGGAGTTTGCAGTTATGCTGTTGGTCTGTGCTGTGGTCTCTGAGGTCTCAACTGGGGCAGGATTTGCTCGCATGCTCACTCACATAGATATAGTCAGAATTCAGTTCCTCACCAGTTGTAGGACTGAGGACCTCAGTTCTTTGATGACTTTTGGCCAACGACCTCCCTCAGTGCCCTGCCACATGGTCTTCCCCATTGGGTGTCTCGCAACACTGCAGCTGATTTCTCTCAGAGCAAGCAAGAAAGAGCACTCAGTCTTTTGTAACCCAATCATGGAAGTAACATTCCATCACATTGCTATATTTTATGCATTAGAAGCTGATCACTGGATCCAATCTATGCTCAGGGGAGAGGACTAAACAAAGTGTGTGAATATCAGGAGTTAGAATCATTGGGGGCTATCTTAGAGTCTGCCCACCATAGGTGGAAAGAGTGGTATGGTACCAAAAGTCTTGAGTCAGGAAATAGCTTGGAATGTTCTAGAAATTGTCTAGAGAACACTGTAGTTTAAAAGTGGAGGAGGGATACAAGAATGTGTAATGAGATTGGAGCAGTAAAGAGAAACAGATAATTTAGGGCTGTGTAGGTCAAGGTAGGAAGTTGTAAGTGTTAACGTAAGAACACCCTTCCAGAAGATCTGCCTTTTAATGAAAGATATGGGATTTTTTAAAAAAAGAATGTTGAGTATATTCAAATTTATACTTTCAGTGAACTAGGGTAGCAATGTGTAACCCTGAATCCTCACACACATACATCCAGCGAAGAGGGAGCTATGAATTATGCATGTAACATTTCTCAGCTTCTCACAGTTTTCACTGGAGCCTGCATTTCAACACTGATTGCAAACGGTCCATGAATCTACCCAAAGCCAGATATGCTGAACAAAAGCTGCTGCTGCCTGGGACAACCCTAGCCTTTAAGCATGCTAGGACCTAAACTGTGTTTCGAGGAAATTTTACACAGGATTTTTAAAAAAACTTGTCCTTGCAAACCAAATGCTTCACATAATTTGAAGTTTCTTGTGATTTTTTCCAAGAATGTTGTTTGTAACACCACCACAGAAATGAATTTTAATGTGTGATTGGAGCACATGTTCACTGAGGTATTTGATCCTGTAATTTATGGTACTATTCGTTCTATAGTCAACTCTTTCTGCCATGGAGGCAGCTTTTATGGACATTGTCCTACTTCTAAAAAGTGAGTGATGGAACCTAAATATTTACTATATCAATAATAGAATCTAGAGATTTATCAGATATAGAGAAAAACTGGAGAGGAAAAATGTCAAAAACATTGAAAAAATATACATCTGTAGGGAAATGGAATAAAGAAGAACAATAAGCCCCCACAACAAATATTTTAAAAATCATCCTGCTTAATAGCATTCTTTTGAGGAAGACATTCTTTTTATTCTATCATCTAAGTTATAATAATGTTTTATTAAGTAAATCAACTGATGATAGGGTTTTTCTTATCTGTCTGTCTATCCATGCATCAATCTGTGAAGAAGATGGAAGTTGTATTTTAACTTTATTATGTGCACAAATAAAGTTATATCATAGTTATAACTGGGAATATTATTTCATTTTAGGGCATGAATCTTTGTTTTGTTCAACATTAGTGTTTCAGACTTTAATGAGTTATTTTTATGTCTTAGCAACCCATTAACAAAGGGCTAATTGAAGAACAAGAAATATGTATCAAGTTATTCCCCCAAACCCCCTTTTTCAACAATTGTTTCTCCTTTAAAGAGAACATTATCTTTCTCACAGATGGTTGAAGTGATGTATTGTGGGAAACTAAACACATGGCTTTTTTCCTGAATTTTCTACATAGCAACTAAAGCCACTCACCCTAGAAGTATTATTTAACTCTGTCCCAGACATCCTCTTAATCGACAGCAGTAGGATTCACTGTTGGAAAACTCTTTTTTTATGGTCCGCAAACACTATTTTGCTTTCTTTTTATTCCTGTTTTAAGTGTTTGTATCATTTTAGGATAGCAAGCCATAAAGAATAATTACTTTGAAACCAAAGGTAGGATTAAGAAAAGACTTACTTATAATCATAAACATTTAATGCTGTTAAGAATGTGAAGAAATGTCCCTAGAGATGGTTATACGAATTGACACAACCTTTCTGGAGAACCGTCTAGCAATATGTCTCAATATTTTGAATGTGCAGACTTTTTGATCAACTAATTCAATTTCTGGAAATTAATCCTAAGCAAGAGAGAATAAAAGATTTGTACACCAAGATAAATATAAGAATATCTATTCCAGTGTTATTTATTTTGGTGAAAAATTAATCTATATGTCCATATGGAATTGATTAAAATAATAAAAAATAATCGTGGACCACCTTTATATGTGTTAGCAATATATCAAACACTTTACGTTTGTTATATCGCTTAATTTTTTTCCTTATTCTAATATTATAAGTACTATAAATACCCCCATTTTTTAGATGAAGAAGCTTAGCTGTAGAGATGTTAAATACTAGCTCAATGTTATATAATCTGTGAGTAGCAGATGTGAACATATTACGAATTCATATTATGAAGTCATTAAGAAAAAGATAGCATGAAATGATAGTTAAGGATTAAAAGCAGATAATAAAATAATATGTTTAATATCATCACATTTATATAATAAATTTATTTGCATATGGCTTATAAATAAAAGGATATCTAATCAATCTCAAGGAAGTTGTGGAGTATGTATCTGTTTGTTCACTCTATTACATATCTCTAGTGATGGCATCCATTCCCACTTCCTGGCTGGCTCCCATATTTTATAAAGATGAGACTGAATTTGATATCTGGAAAGAATCAAGAGTGAGTGGCAGAGTAAGAGGCATTATTGGCAATATTGGATTCCCAGTGTTGGGGAGGAAAAATCATTCTCCCTCTACCCTTCTAGGTCCTTGGTTGAGACATTCCCCTAAACCCAAAATAAAAAGACAGATTAACAGGAGAAAGACAAACAGAAGTTTAATAACATGTGTACCTCCTGTATACGTGGGAGATACCCAGGAAAAGTGAATAACTCTCTGAAATGGCCCAAGCCATCACCTTAAATACCATCTTCAGTTGAAAACAAAAGAAAGATGTTGAGGGGTGGAGTAGAAGGCCAGTTATGGAAGGTTATCAGGTGGAGCACAGTCAACCTGGGTATAGTCTTTATGCAGATTTAAGCCCATGCCTTCTCCATGATAAGAGTTTCTAGGGATTTAGTCACCCTCCTCTTCCTGGTACAGAGAGGGGGACATCCTTACAAATGGAGATTTCCCTAATAAATGTAAGTGTCTCTTACAAAAGGGTAACTTCTACTTGGTTTTCAGAGCTTCTCTTGTGCCTGCAGCCTCTCAAAAATAATAAACCCAATATAATCCTTATGACAAAGAGGCATATTTTGGAATGATAAATTCTCTTCCCCTCCACTAGCTACAGCCCTGCCTTTCCCAACTACTTTAATCTTTGAAGTCTGACTTTTTCCTAAGCTTCTTTGACCTAGAACTCTTTCACTTGAATCAGCAGTGGTTTTTTGCTGTTCCAAAAGTCATTATTTGATCCTGGGACATTCTAGTTTCCTCCTAGCATGTGGGTTTGTTTTTATTGTTTGTAGGCATGCTTTTTGTTCTCATTTTTTTCTCTATTTTTAATTCTGTGCTATCATTCCACATACGTGAATTTTAAACATTTTTATTGCAACTGGTCAAGTGATAAAGACACTCAATATAATTCTTGTCTAAATTTCATTTCTGCCTCACTTATTACAGTTAGCTGGCAAAAAAGTAAAGATAGATCCATAAAGGGACATAGTGTTGCTTGTGTGTGGTTTATCACGTTTGTTTGTTCCCTTATTAGTTTGTGACGGCAGATCGTAGATGAGACCAGTGGTTTCAACATTATTTCAGTCACAATCCAAGTGCCAGGAATATTTTTGTTATATTTTATTTATAAGTGATTTGTAATGGGAAAATGTTTTAATAGAGAATTTGTCTTAGAATATTGAATATACTTTCTCAGACACATATACAGATACCAAGACATATACACATATCTACTATATATGCATACGTACACATGTGCACGCACATCCATTTGCCTCCCATACCCCAAGTCATTTTTCTCCTAAGCAAAGCATTGGTTGGATGTCATACCAGACAGATTATGGATTCACCAGCACTACTTGGTGACCATAAGCTGTTATTTGAATTCATCAGAGTTTCAATTCCTAGTAAGTAACTCAAGTAGACCTTACTAATCAAATTCCCAGAATACTTTGGGAGCTCAAGATTCCATTATTTCTACTTCATAAAATAACTATTTGGGGGGAAATATCTAAATTGTGAAATATTGACTTGTTTACTAAAACAAAAATGAAAGAAGCAGCAATAGTCAGAAGAGGAATACTGCTCCACACATTCTAAAATCAATATCCAACGCAGCCTCAGTGGACAAACGAAAGATCGGTATGTTTCAGCCTTCTGGGGCATTTTTCTCTACCACTTTGGGTATAAATTGCCTTGTTATCAAGAAAAAAAAAGAAGACAGCAATGTCTAAGAGAGAAAGAAAGATGCATCACGCTCCCCAGTAAATTATTAACGAGAAAGATAAATCAACATGTTTTCCAGGTCCTACTATAACATTTATAAATTGCTCTCAGTCCTGAAGAAGAATAAGACAATAACCTAGTTTTTGGATTTTGAAACTTATATTTAAATATACTTCTCAAGATTTCAAGACAGATGTGCTTTTGCCTTTCAAGTGGTACCTAAGTATTGCCAAAATCCCTTTTGCTTTGGTTATTTCCTTCGAACAATTTATCATATTATCTACTTACCTTCTAAACACTTGTGTTTTTAATTTTCTGAAAAAACATTCTTATTAAATACTCTTCATTAAAATTTTGTTTAAAAAATTCCTTTGGATATTTACTAATTTGGTATTTTGAGTGAAGATGGCCTCTCATGTGGTTCTTGGATTCATTTGTATATGCACTGATTGTTCTAAGTATTTATTTAGATCCCATGTTTGCTACACATTGTGCTGTACGCTGCTGAGTGAACAATTGAGAAGGAGCTTTTCATGTCAGGTTGAGTTTATGATTTGTTCGAGAAAATTGATACCTAAAATAATAACTCCAGTAGAAGTTGGTAAAGGCTCTAATACTATGACCTTAATGATTTGATAGAACATATAGGAGATCGAATATATCTGCCTGGGCAGCTTGGGGAAACTGATGGAAGGGCAGCATCTGATGTGGATCTTGATGGATGAGCAGGAACTTTCTAAGCAGAGAAGTTGTGTCACTCTCACTCCCACCACAGGACATTTGCACATGCTCTGTCATCTGCCTAGAAAGCTATTTCTTTCCTTTTTACCCTCCTCCTTCCTTTATGTTTTAAGGTATGACATCCTTTATGTATCAGCACTACCATTACTCTCTCAGGGAGGTCTTTTCTGCCTTTGCAAATTGAATTAGTTTTCCATTCAAAAAAATTTTTCATAAAGATACTTTCCATTGCTTTTTATACTCTTCTAAGTTTGCAATTATATGGACATTTGTGTGATTATTTCATTAATCACCTGCACTGTAAGCTCCATGAGAGCAGAAGCTCACATTTATATCTCCAGCATCTGGCAGAGACCCTGGTATATAGTAAATGTTCAATAAACATTAGTCAAATGAGTGCTTGAATAAAATTTGCTAAGACTCAGTCTCCTCATTCATCAACCGGACTAATATCTACCCTATCTCTGATGAATTATGAAATGTGAGAGGTTTAAAAATGACGTATTTTACAAACATAATGCACTGTTGCCATTATTAGCTAATATTAGCTCAATACACAATCCAATTTTGCACTTCTTTTAAAATTCACTAGTGTGAAGAGTCTATTTATTTTATGTTCATATCTCTTTAGAATTGATAAATTAAGATCACTTTCTCTCTTAGTTGTGATTTATATGCTTAGGATTTCTTTATGATACTTTAAATAATCCTACTTCTTTATTATCATCAGAGTGCACAGAGGTAAATTATAGCCCAGGGAAAATGTCCTAGGATTTCCTATAAGTATAAAAATTCACAGTATTATCTGTACTATTTCTCCATTTTTCTCTCAAATCACAAAAAATATCACCTAATTTGCTCTCACTATTATTGGAAATAACACTATCTTTTATTATCCCTGGTCATTTTCAAATTTGTTTTAATATCCCTACATTTCTTCAATAAATAATTATTGAGTGTCTACCATATGCAAGACAATGTTCAATGCGTGTAGTAGATTACATTGCACTTTATATAATCACAGGTTAAAGCATCTTTAAACTGCTTAAGTAGGAATTTCTATTCTTTTTACATAACACAGGTAGAGAACCCTTTTCCTATGAACATATAATTAACCTAGTTTATGCCACTGCCAGTGCTTTATCTCCCTTCTAGTAGTACCACCAATTTAGAACTCAGATTTATTTACCTACTTTTTCTGTCCTTTAAATCTTTTTCCCTCTTTCTCACAATAAGGAAACCAGCTTTCAGTTCAGACACTTCCAACTATCCTCATTTACATTTCAGAACTAGAATGTTCTGCCTTCACACATTTAGGGATTTTTCACCAGTCTGACAGTTTTTAATTTGATCTTGTTTTGCAGGTCATGAATTCAATTTCTAAATGCTTTACCATTTTTTGTTTTCTCAAATAGAGCAGTGTTTCATCCATCAATTGTTATCTCCTTATCTTTGGGTTTTTTTTTTTTTTTCACTTCCCCTGAACCAAGGTCAATGTTTGTAAAATCTGCTTTTTACTAATTAAATCTGACATCATTTGATAATATCAATGGTACTTAAATAGCATATAAATTCTTCTCCAAGTGAATCCACCCTGGTGAATTAGAAGATACTAGAGATTACGTTTACAATAATAAACAAATCTTATGCATTATTTTCAATAAAATTTTTTCAAAAGAAGCTATTCAAGTGCTATAACTGGTCTGTGAGCTGGTCAAATATGTTCTCTCTGGCACTCACCAGAGAGAAAAGGGCTGATCACCTTTTAAAATGGTATGTGCAAATTTTATTAATTATGTGTCTCCTTAGACTAAAATGTGCTGAATACTGCTTCTTTGAAACAATTTCTGCTTTGTTATTCAGAAAGCTGAATTTTAAAGGGAAATAAAGAGTAGCTTAAAAGCATGTAGATTAAAGTAGCATAAATTTCTTATTGGAAGACCTCACCTCGCTTTATAAAAAAAAAAAATCACTTGGTATTGATGAAAATAGGTATCATCAGTAAATATTATCATTTAGTGAAAAAAAGCCTAGATATCCTCCCCGAGGCATCCAGGGAGGCTCATCAGGGATTAAGGTCATTTTCTGCTGGGCTTTTATGTGCTGAAAGAATAAAAAATGCAAACGGCAAGGAGATGTCCTTGACTGTGTAAGAGCTGCATCAAGCACAATGAATTTGAAGATACTAAAGAACAATTATGGTATTAATAATAAAGGAATATGTTTCCATGTTCCATATTTAAATGGGAGAAGCTGGTACTAGCTAGCACAAGTGATAACCAAACCTAGTAAATGTTAGAGTGCTTAACATGCGCTGTCTTCTACTTTCTTCTTTCTTTCAGACAAATCCCAGTTTTACATTCAAAGGGCCATGTATCAGAAGACAATATTATTGCACTTTGAAGGCTCATAACTTACTTAGAATTAAAGCCACAGTCCTGCTCTATGTCTCAGTGTACTCAGTGATGAACCCACTAGCCTCCCATTCTCAGAAGCAAAGCTTGACTAGGGGGCTGGTCAGTTGGCTTCAAAACTGAAATGTGGCTGTGACTCAAGACCCACTTTCCTTGGTTGTGGAGCTCAGAGTTTTTGTTTGCCTATCTAAACAAGAGCTACCTTATGGTCTTTATCTGTGGACATATGTGAGAATGCATGGCCAGGTTGTATCCAAAGGAGCAACAATGAAATAATACATCCTACCCTCAGCGTGATGCTTTTCTCCCCAGTGCCTTGGTTGGGCAGAAAGGAAAGGAAGATTTAAACTAAAATTCAGAACAAAAATTAGAGGCAGCTGATAATCCAGTAGGGTGTGGTTGAGACAAGCATTGATTTAAAGTAGAAAGACCTAGTTTTCTCCTCTGGCTCTGATACTTACTGGCTCTTTGACCTCAAGCAGTATACTAAACATTTCAGAATTCTCATGTGTCATCT
This sequence comes from Equus quagga, assembly GCF_021613505.1. NCBI lineage: Eukaryota > Metazoa > Chordata > Mammalia > Perissodactyla > Equidae > Equus > Equus quagga. Next base: position 56,593,623 of record NC_060273.1, on the reverse strand, counting down.
CAAGTGAAAGGTCATTAATTTTCTCCTGTTGTCCACATGTGGATCTCTATAAGAATTAAATGAAAACCCACATTTGAAGTATTTTATTTAGAACTGCAAGGGTTAATCAAAATGGAACCATTGTAACAAAATGATTATGAAATTGGGCCATGAAAAACTGGATTACAATCTTGCCACAGCCCTGGAAATAAGGCAGGCATAGAATCTAATCCCCTCTCTGACTACTTTCCTAACTTTAACTTTTGGAAAGCCTCGGATGGTCTCATCTATAAATCGGGGCTTTATAATACCTACTTCTGAAGAGTGTGAGGCAGGTTAAATGACAGAGGGATGGAAGCCACTTAACAAATGGTAGAGCACAGAGAGTGCGCAATAAACAGTTGCTGCTTCTACTGTTACTGTTGTTATTAAACTTACGAAAGGATTTCACCTTGCTCACTCCCAGGCACATTTCTCACATTTGCAGTATGCCTGGCACAGCATTGCAATTTTACCACCAGCAGAAGCAAGTATGAGAGGCTGGGACATCTAGTGCTCAAGAAAGGCAGGGCCTTGACAAGATGTGTCTCTCGAATCACTGAATGGGAAAGAGACTGAGAGCAAGAACGCATTACTATTAACAGGGTCTGCAAACTACAGCCTGTCGGCCAAATCCTACCCACCATCAGCCACTTGTTTTGTAAATCAGATTTTTTGAAGCACAACATGTCCATTCAATTCCCTCTTGTCTTTGGCTGCCTTCATGCTACATCTGCAGACTTGAGTAGTTGCAACAGAGACACTGTGGCCTACAGAAACTGAAAGTATTTGTAATCTGGGCCTTCACAGAAAAAGTTTGCCGACCCCTGAAGAGTTCAGGTGACTATTTGGGAGAACATAACACAAGAAGTCAAGGAAGCAGGTGTTAGATAAAATAGCAAACACTGAAGTAATCCATCAGAAAACAAATCCAGACAAGCAACGTAAAGATTTTGACATTGATTTTTAAGCAGAAAGTCCCCCAAAATCCTACTATCACATGACTGACCCTCATGTGGGCCTGGCACAGGGTACACAGATGGGTGAAGGGGCTGTAAGCAGCTAAAGGGAAGGGAGGCATAGAAACAAGGAAGAACATTGTGGGCTGGTGGTTGTCTGCAAGCCACAAATATCTCTGAATGATGTTTCTCTGAAAGTGAGTGCAAAATTCAGTGTGTGAAAGTCTGACAGATTCTTAGGTTATAAAAGAGAGAATTCTCTACCCTGAGAGCTACAGAAAGTTTTATAATGCTTATTTGCACATTACCCTTTAGACACAGTCCATAGTGATACATATTCAATATTTCATAAATGAGCTATTATTTTCTTTTGTTCTTTCCCATCACAAATGCACATAGTTGACCAGCTGAATATTCTCTTCTTTAAGCATAAACTAATGATTGCCATCTTTCTCTTAATTGTACCAAGTTAATGAGACCTATCATATTATCACTTTTAATACAATAAAACATTCAAATGATTACACAGATATTTTTGCATAAACACAACTGGTAATCATGTTGAAACTGAACCAATGGCTTGTATATTGAGGCTTCTATGAGATTGCTCGAAATGTTAATTGTCAAGTCATGTGTGAAAGAACAAATTCATTGTACACAAGTATCAAGGAATGTTAATGTGTAATAAATGAAAGTGTTTGGTTTTCAGAATTAAAAAATATTTTTAAAAGTTGAAGGGCACCTGTGCAATAATTTTATTTGCTCCTTTTCAGGTATTTGAAAGAATGTTGAATACAAGCTAATAAGATATAATGGAGAATCACTCTTAATGCAATTGTTATATCCAAGTTATATACTAGGGAAGGTCTTACCTAGTCCTGGGCAGAGAGACACAAGTGGATATCGGGGAAACAAGTCTTTGAAGCTGTCTGATGTAATTTTCATAGTCCATCAGAACTTTCTAACTTGAGGCTTTTTCTTCCAGGAGAGTGAGCCACCAAAAGTAACAAGCTTACATTTCTATCTTTGCCTTTTGAAATTGACTTATTTAACTATATATTTCAGTTGCTTCTTTTTGTTTGTAGAGTCATACCTAATTGTTCCAATCTCTAATAACACATTACTTTAGAAATACCTGTTGTTTCTGAAGCTTTCTATTATTGTGACATTGGTCAGGAGTTGGAGAAATATACCATGTCTTCCTTTAAATTTATTTTACTTAAATTCATCAGCAAAACTCCAATTATGACATTTTATCGAGAATTACCAGAGTGTAAGTTCCGAATTTGTACAATCTGCTTACGAGATTGATGATTTATATCAGGAATTGACACAGATGCTAGCTTCTAGATTCCCCTGCGAGCCTGTTATGGTCTTAGAAACAGTTTTAAAGATCAAAGATGGTAAAATAGTTTTTAAAAAGCCTCATCCATGCATTATCACTAGATAAGATGCAATGAGAAGGAATGCCAGGAATCAGACCTGTAGGAATAATTGTGGAATGACTCTCTTCCCACCTCTAGAATCAAAGGGGCCCTTGGGATCATCTCTGAACAGCTGTCTGGGATGGTATCCTATGCTTGCTGTCATCTCCCAATTAGATACAGCTGCAGGACTCCTAAAAAACTTTAGTGCCCTTGGTTTTTTTGGGGGGGCGGGGGGAGAAGATTAGCCTTGAGCTAACATCCGCTGCCAAACCTCCTCTTTTGGCTGAGGAGTATTGACCCTGAACTAACATCTGTGCCAATCTTCCTTTATTTTATATGTGAGGTTCCTGCCACAGCATGGCTTGAATAGCAATGTGTAGGTCCATGCCTGAGATCCAAATCTGCAAACCCCAGGCCCCCAAAGCAGAGCACACAAACTCAACTGCTGTGCCATGGGGCCGGCCTCCCATGTATTTTTTTTAAGATCAAACAAATACGATTATATCCATTAAAGGCTATGCTTATTTTTAGAACCAAATCCATGACAAATTCTAGCTATGAAGGCCTCAGGCAGGTTCACTCTAATAAGACATGTGAGTGGACTGCGTCCGTGTGCTATGCAGAAACAAGCCTGTCTGTTAAAACATTCATTGCACCCACGGTCACTACGAGTCATTGAGACTGTGCAGAGGAGGAAGAGACAGGGCTAATTATAAAGTGAGTTTAATTAAATCTCTAGAGCCAAACTGAGTAAGTAAGGGAAAAAAGATCCTTTCACAAAAGTTAACTTAAATTTGACCTCTATCCTAGACTGGTAGTTGCAGGCATGAATACCCCATTTTATCAGAGAGAAAAACCTCAGGAACAGAGAGGCCAAGGGACTGGTCCCACATTAAACAGCCAGAAAGAGGCAAAGTTAGATGTGAGCCCTGATTTGTCTGTCTCTACAGACAACCTCTCTCCATTAGAGCTTCCTGGTGCTGTGGTGTAGGTGGAGGTAGGAGACCAAATGATGGAGCCTGGCTGCCTAGGTTTGAATCCTACCTTTTCCCATGTAAGTCAGTGACTCCAGAAAGTTACCTAGCCTCTCGGTACTTCAACTTTTTCATCTGTAAAATGAGAAAAATAAGAAACAATACAGTTAAATTTGTGTATATAGATAACCTGGTACATATTACTCAGTCTGTGCTGTTATCATCACACCCTATTTTCTCCCCAGTTTTATCCACTTTTTTCTCAGAAAGAAAAATATTTAAAAGGAAATTTGTTTGCATAAATTTCCTGAATAATCAAAATATTCAGACTTCACTTGGCTTATGGAGATAGGAATACACACAAACACACATTTATACATGTATGTGTGTTTATATCAATTTATAAAATCAAGAATTAATTTTAGAAATAGTAACTCCACTTAGACTATGCTGCATTTTCTTTCCCCAAATTAATGCAAAATCTACATCAAAATGGCTGTCAGTGTTTGAAGAAATGAAACTATTCAGAAGTTTACATAGGAAAGCAATTTGCTTGAATTGAATAAGGTAATACATAAGTATGTAAAACCCTCACTCTGTAAATGCTGCTTTTAATTAGGAATGGAGCTCTGAAAGAAATCCTGGTTATTATACCCTCGAATTGAACTCAGGCAACTATTTTAATTGGAACAGAAAGAACCAAAATGCAGAAGATTTATCAAGAAGTTTAAAAAAAACCCCGCTAGTTCATAGAAAACAACATTTTGTGTTCTTTTTCTTTACTCCAGCACAGAGATTGGAATAATCCCCTTGTCAGGGGAGATGGATGGCATACACTGGGGATTCTGCAGGGCATTAAGTAGTTGTCACCACATCAAAGAACTCTCTCCAGTTATTAATACTGAATAAAATCAACATTCTTCTCCTTATTTCCGTAATTGGAGCATGTATATATATATGTATATAGACATATTTCCCTTCCATTCTCTATCCTGCTTTCTGTCCTTTCATTCATAGCATTTGTTGTAGTTCTTGCTCTATCAGGAATTTTCTTTTCAGCAACTCCTCTCACTTTTTAACGCATTAGCCAAAGAAACCTTGACTTCTTTTCATCTTTTTCCTTCCTTTGGCCATATTCTTGAGGGAAAGGACATATTTCTGTCATTCCCCCGGAGCGGATTTATCGGATAGAAACAGTCTGCATTTTTGTGATAGCCAACAGCTGGATGAAAGGGAAAAGGAGCGGTGGATTTGGGCAAGAGATAAGTCTGCAGAGGGCTGTGCTGAGGATGACTTCACCTCCAACAACTGAGCCCTCCCCCTGTCGCTGACCCCCGCCCCCTGCCACCTGATGACACTGCAGAGCTGACCTATCAGCCTTCCTCTTGATGAGGCTCCTCTAGTGGGAGGGGATGCTAATTAGCATGCGTCAAGAATTAAGAATGGTCTTTGTTCATGTTGAAGAATATGGGATAACAACCATGGAGACAACTGTCCAGTCCTATGTCACTTGGTCATATCTGCGGCCGGTAGAGCCATACCCTCCTTAATGAGCCCATAAGGAATCAAGTGAAAATCCCCTAAAACGTTCCATGATAGTTTTGAGGTAAACAAGGCCTAGAATAGTAGTAGCAGTAAGAGCAGCAGCAAAAGTAGTAGTAGTAGTAGTAAGAGTAGTGGTAGTGCTGGTCATGGTAGTAATAGCAGTAGTAGTAGTAAGAGTAGTGGTAGTGCTGGTCATGGTAGTAATAGTAGTAGTAGTAGTAGTAAGAGTAGTGGTAGTGGTGGTCATGGTAGTAATAGTAGTAGTAGTAGCAGTAACAGTAGTGGTAGTGGTAGTGGTGGTCATGGTAGTAATAGTAGTAGTGGTAGTAGTAAGAGTAGTGGTAGTAGCAGTAGTGAATTTTTATTGAGTGCTTACTATATTCAGGCCCTGTTCTAAGTGCCTTATACGAACACTCTCATTGAATCTTTGGAACTGTCTGATAGAAAGGGACTGCTATTACTCACTCTTTACAGTAAAGTAACTGAGGTAAAGAGAAATTAAATAATTTACTTAAGATCGCGTAGCTAGTATGTATCTGAGAAGGGATTCAAATACAAGTGTCTTTTACTCCAGAAGTGAGGCCCTTTCCCTTGACTCATACTATGTTATATGGTATCATGCAGTTTTGCCCAGAGTTTTGTAAAACCCCCAAGGAATTGAGATGCCTCATCACTAGATCTGTCTGTTTGGAGTTCACATTTTTAACCACCATGTAATATAATCCTCCTTAAAGCTGGACACTTTGGGATGTTGCATGAGGAGAAGATACACTGGAGAGGAGCGTGGCAGGGTCTATGTCTATCAGTATTATGTTTGCCTGGCATGCGCTTCCAGGATAGCTTAGAAAGAGAATACCAAGTTAAGCTGGCACCATGGTTGCTAGCCTGTGTAAATTTAGCTTCAGTTTTTGCCTTTTTCTCGTTTTACATATTCACTAAGCAAATTTCTGATCTTTATTTAAGTATGCCCCTCTCTTGGGAAAGAATGTGCTGACCAACTCTTTTGGATATTGATCCCCATGGCCATTATAGTTTCTGTTATCCGTCATTTAATTGACTTACTGGTACCAATTAATTGTGTGTTTGGGGGACCTTGAGAGAGTTGGGTTTTTTTTCTTTTGTGCTGAGGAAGATTCACCCTGAGCTAACACCTGCTGCCAATCTTCCTCTTTTTGTTAGTGAGCTGCCACCATAGCATGGCAACTGACTGACAAGTGGTGTAGGTCCATACCCAGGAACCAAACCCGGGCTGCTGAAGCGGAGTATGCTGTTAGCTTAACCACTATGCTACCAGGTCAGGCCCGAGTGTTTGTTTTATCTTCCTCCAGAAATTAATCACTTCTGGATATATTGATGATTAAAAACACAGATCTACAGAAGCAACATAGACATTGGAAATGATTTTAATATCACATTTGGGACCTTACAGTTATCTCCTTACAATCTATTAAATGCTCTTGCAGATATTACATTTATTTGGGTGATCTTTTATTAATATCTCACACTAAGCTATTAGCAACACAAGGGCATGGACCATGTCTGTCTTTATTGATCAGTAAGCCCCCAACAACTGGCATTGAACCTGGCACATTGTAGGTTCTCAATAAACATTTGTTGAATGATTGAAGGCTCTTGTCTGATCCTCAGCAGAAGTCTTTAATACAGATAGAGAAGGTGATGTTTTCCCCATCTTACAGATGAGCAAATTAGAGCACAGGGAATTTAAGTAACTTGACTATGGTGCAGCATAAGTGGTCAATTACTAACTCGGTGATAGTTTTGCTCTTATTTATTTTTTTGCCCTATAATAAACAGTGGTGAATATTATATGAGTCTCCAAACTTAGGTAATTTCAGGGGCTCTCTCTAACAAGCAAACAAACAAAACAGCCCTGTGAGTACAAAATCAGGCAGAGAGTTTGAAGGGGCTTATGTAAGTAAGTAGCCTGAAACTTAAGCTTTAGTTGATTCACGTTTTATCAGTCTCTCATTATGCAAGCTTTTCTTTTGTTCTAGGAATCAGAGCCCTGTGAGACTCGAAGAGAAATATCGTGATTTTTTTTTTCTTGTAGAATTCTTGCTTGGGTTCCCTTCTTGGAATATTGGTGCTTCTTTTGTCCTGCCTTAGCTCTTTAAGTCAGGGCACTGGACACAGAATAATCATAAAACCAAGATTCTTGGTGGCTGGGGCCTTTTATGTGGTTCCTCTAAGTAACTTTAACTTTAGTGATGACTGTGATTTAGACATGTGGACTTTGGGGAAGGAGGGTGGGAAGAGTGACTCTAGGTGAGTGGGATCGTGTCAATGAAGGTCCGTGGATAGCAGAGCATAAAGCACATAGAGAGAACCAAGAAGCAGAGAGAAGGTTAACGCTGCGAGTTGCAGGACGCCTAGAGAGGACTAATTCAGAATGAGGCGGGAGGGTGGGTTTGGTCTTCATTATGGATACAGCCTTAAGGACTGACTAAAATGTCTGGACATAATGTCTGGGAAGTAACAGATTTTGGAGTTAAGCGATATGATCAAAATTATATATCAAGAAGCCAAACCTCAAAGAATTGCTAAGATGCGATCAATATGTTAGCTCTACATTTCAATCGTAGAACCAAGGAAACAGAATCTGTTGGAAAATCAAAAACACTTTCTTTATCATTCCATGGGAGTAATCACACTGAAATTATCAGCCACAAGTCTTTTCCTTTGGCACAGGTATTTATGCATAGTTTTCCTTCTACCTCACTTGGAGCTCTTTCTCAGTCTCTCTGGCTTCTCTTCTCTGAGTTTACGAAATCTCTGTCCTGCGTCACTGTCATTTCTCTAGCTACACTCTCATCTAGTTTCATTGCTTTCAATATCATGCACGTGTTGATGACTCCTCAAATCCATATCTCCAGTCCTAACCTTTTACTTAAGCTCTAGACTCATTTAACCAAGAACTCCACCTACATGTCTGACAGGATTTGCAAACTCAACATATCTAAATCAGAACTCTGAATTTGTCTCCATGTGTCTCCTCTGGCCCCAGCCTGTATGTCTCCTAGCCTTCCTTGTCAGGGAAAATACTTCTACATTCACTCAACTACTTAGGTCAGAAACCTAAAAGTCAACCTGAATTCATTTCTTTCCCTCATCACTCACTCAATTCATCAGTAATTCTCTATCTACAAAAGATATCTTGAATCAAAAAGAGTTATCCTCCAAGGATTCTGGAAATACATTGGCAGCAGGGAGAGCAGAGGTTTTCAATCTCGTGAATCACCACATAAAAACAAACAAAACACCTAGAGAGCAAAACCCAAAATATATGAACAATATTTACAATAAAATTAGGTAACAAGGTATCCCCTGATCTCTAAAATAGAGTGAATAGATTGTGATCTTTAAATAGCATTTCCCACTGAAATAAACCAGGACTTCTTATAGGACTCATTTTAGGTCTGGGGCAGAAAATCTACAAGTTGAGACTGGGATATTTTGTGATTCCGGATACCGAGGGATCTATCCAAGACTACTTTGGGGTCATGTTGAAAGAAGGCTGTAGCCAATCTGCATAGTCATTGGCCAAAGGTGGATCTATTTGAACTTCATTGAAATAATAATGGTAAGAGATCAAAATCCAACAAATATTGTTTAAATCCATGAGTTGAAAATACTTTTCCAGTCAATTAGTCCCACTCTCTTCTCCCCACAAAGGAATAGAGAACAAAGAATAGTCTCTCTTTACATAGACTGCCCTCTTCAAAGTTAATTATTGACCCCACCAATGTCTTCTCATTTTTCCACATTTATATTTACTTATTTGAAATTTATATACAGTAAAATTCACTTTTTTGGGTATACAGTTCTGTGAATTTTGACAAATGCGTAGAGTCATGTCAGCACTACCATTATCAACATACAACATGGTTCCACCAACCCAAAATGTTTGCTTGTTGATGCTCCTCCTTGCCCTCAACCCCTGGCAACCACTTATCTGTTCTCAATCCCTATAGTTTTGCCTTTTCTAGAATATCATGTAAATGAAATCATATAGTACGTAGTCTTTTGAGTCTAGGTTCTTTCACATAGCATAATTCATTTGAGATTGGTCCACATTGTGCGGATGAGTAGCTTGTTCCTTACCATGGCTAAGTAGTATTACATTGTGTACATACACTAGAGTTTGCTTATCTGTTCACCAGTTATAGGACAGTTGGATTATTTCCCGTTTGAGTTATTATAAAGAAAATCACTATTACTATTCATTTACAGGTTTTAGTGTGAACAAAAGTTTTCATTTCTCTTGTGTAAATACCTAGGAGTGGGATTGCTAGGTTACGTTGTGAGTATATGCTTAACTTTATAAGAAATTGCAACCTGTTTCCCAAAGTGGCTAAACCATCATAATATTAAAAAAAAGCCCTAATTTGTTGTCTTTGAAAGATGATAAAGAAGCAATTTGTTATCTTCAAAACTGGTATATTAATGGTAAAGAATCAAACATCTATCCCAGATTTCCTATCTGAACCATACCATCATATAACCAAAGAATAGAGGAGAAGTGTTTCTTTATAAAGTCATTCCTGATAAGAAATAAAATAAAATTATAAGATTAAAATATCACCATTTTGTAATTTTTAAATAATAGATAGATATTAATTAAAGGATTAATATATATAGCACTAAGTATAAACAGTTATTAGTATCACAAAAAGAGACACAACCAGACATAATGTGCCTCCTAATGAAAGAACACAAAACCACCACTAATCTTGCTAAAGGATCAAATCCAAGTCTGATGAAGCCTCTGAATCCAGCTGCCAATTTTCAGGAAATGCGGAGGACAGAGGATTACGAGTGTTCAACTGCGCCATGCTTATGCAATCAGCAAGATCCAGACTGAGAAAATCTTCATTTCAAATATCCCAGGTCCTTCAACAAATGCAATGTGAAGAAAAGAAAAGGGAGGATGGAGGAAGCTGTAGTTTAAAAGAGGCTTGCAAGACACATCAACTTTAAGAAAAAATTGAGCTAGACCCAACTATGCTGGCTAGGGACGCACAGCAAGTGATAAAATTATAAAATTTGGAGGAAGAGATAAGAATAAAAGTGAGGGTAGTGTTAATTTTGGGTGAGGAAAAGGATTTTGATAAGTGTGAGGCATGTGGAAGGTTTTTGGAGTGGCCGTTTCAAGTTGTCTTTCTTGTTTTGGGTGGCGATTGCAAGGGTATTTGCCTTATAATAACTCATTAAGCTCTACAGTTATTTTGTATAATTTTGTGTATCTATGATTTATTTCACAGTAAAAACAGTTTGAAAAGAAAAAACTACTCTCAGCACCTCCACTCATACACCCTAATCCAAGTCTCCATCTCTTTCTAGAAACCTGCCCCAGGTTCCTAATTGGTCTCCCTGTTTCGTCTCTTGTCCCCTGTGGTCCATTCTCCATACTGCAATCAGAGCCATCTCTTAAGATGTAGGTCTGATGGCATTACTCTGCTTCTTACAACACTCCAATGGCTTCCCATTGCAATGAGAGAGCCCTGTAAGGCAGCCTCGCCTGTGCCTGAGGTGTCCATTGCCCCATCTCCTCCACCTGGTTTCCTCTTGCACTCAGTTTACTCTCACTGCAGGATTTGGCACTTGCTCTCCCTTTCCCTCCAGATCTTTGCGTGGTATCTTCTGCTCCATCATTTCAAGTCTCCAGAGAGCGTTTCCTAACAACCCTAGTTCATCCTCTTTCTCCCCTCGCTCTTTCTCCCATTGCCTTGTCTATGTTGTCTGTAGCACTTATTGTGTCCTATTTGAAATTATTTGGTTGATTGTTAATCAGTGTGTTTTTATGTGCTCTATCATGGTTTCTCTACCAGAAATAAACTTCCTGAAGATAAAGCATCTTATTAATTCCTGCATCTACAAAAAAAAAAAAGAAAAAGCCTGGCATTTAGTAGGGACTCAATTAAAAAGTTGTTTATAAATGAATAAACAAATCAGTGAATGACTAAATAAATGAATAAATATACAGTCTTAGCTGCACCCATGGTGTCCTCATTCATCAGCAAAACTGCCACTACCTGACACCTTTTCCTCAACCACCTTGCCAGCTCCCTTCTCAACATACTCCCTTAGAGGTTGAGACACACAGCGCCACAGCCTTCCCTGTGTTGCTGAAGGCTAAACTGTTCAGCAGTGTATTTTAACCAAACCATACCTTTGCACTCTGTTCTTTTTGAACCTGAAGTTCCCTATTTCTAATGAAAACCAAAGATTACAAGATAAAGATGCTAAAGTAGCTTCAGCTCAGAGAAGAGAGGAAGAATGGAAGACTTACATTGGAGATACCTACCAAGATACAGAGAGACAGAATGAAGAGGCAAGAAAGAAAGAAAGCCAACATGTGGTGGTGGGAAAAAGGGATCTGAGAACAGAGCCCTGTGTAGTATCACTGTTTATGAGGTAGGAGAACAAAGAATAGCTAGAAGAAGCATTTAGAAGTGTAGAGGAAGAACCGCACATGCTCAGTGCTGCAATTGTTCAGCCAGGAAATATTTTTCAAGAAGGGGCTGTTTAAACTGTAAACGTCTACACAAATCTCTAGTAGGATCAGACTGAAGCGGAAATTTTGGCTTTGGAATTTGGGAAGACCTGAGGGATCTAGGAAACCCATTTCCGGGGAGGGTAGGAGAGGCAAATTGAGAATAAGGTAAACCAATGAAATATCTTCTGTTCATAATGAATTCCAAGATTTCCTTCAACAGGCCGTAAAGAAACAAGATGGGATATATCAGGTATCAGACCAGTTATACTGTGATCTTAGTTATTTGTTGAATGAAGGAAAAAAATCAAAGACTCTTTGGAAGAACTTGAGGAAAAAGACCCGGGAATTATAACACTGGCTGGAGTGTGGATCGATACGTCTTTAGTAGGATTTCGTTGTGAGCCATGCAAGTCTTCCTCCCACTAGTCAAAATCGAGTTTGTGAAAGTGATCAATATAAATTGGGGGGAAAGCAGAAGCGTCAGCTGTTGCTCACATGAAAATGAATACTTTCTCAAAATTAGTTCAGAATCTACTTTGTGCATGTATTTCTAGCTCCAGCAATTAGTTGTTTTATTTGCAAATAAAGCACTTTCTACAAAGCACATTTCCATCTACATAACAAAGCTCAATAAACTGTTTTATTCCCTGCTGGCCACTATTACATTTCTATTTTTTAATCAGCAGATGTTCACTTATTTCTAACTAGGTATAAACATGGCATTGAATGATATCATTGTGGTTCATAGATGTGTGCCTTGCTTATCTGAGGTTTAACACCCCTTTCTTTTCTCTTCTGAGAAGTAAACAGCATGCAAAGTACTGAAGTGCAGAACATTTGGTTTAAGGTGGATACATTAGTTTGCATAACGGATTAAAACTTAGGAAAGTAAAAGTGAAACTCACAACCCCGCCAGGAGAAATCTGCTCATTGTTGTTGAGATGCCTACAAGGGATTTGCCATTCCTATACCTCTTTGCTTCTTTGAAAATATGGATGTGCTCTAGTGAATTGAAAAGGAAAAAATTCTATAATGTCTATAGGAAAATCAAACACAAAATTTAGGATAAAAACATCAAAGAAAGTAGATGTTTGCTTTTATCTCTTGTTATAAGAAAACACTTCAAAGGAAATCAAACTGCTGTACCTTCTTTTCACTTCATTGCATAAGGTTTCCATGGATGACTTTTACATACATCATTCCAGCCGTGTTTGGACATGGTACCACACATTTGATAGACATTTCATTCATAAAACCTCATCTCTCAACACATGCTACAGAGCTAGGTTCTTTGGATATTGGAGTATTTGTTTCATCCTGCTGGCTTATTCATGTTTTCACAAATTACCTACATTACATAAATTTTTTGCAAATATTGCTCCCGAGTCAATATATTTCTTGCTAAATGGAGTCCTAGTCTAAGAAGCTACCACAAAACCAGGATCACATCTCTACCTCAAGTGTATACTCTTTCTCCTCCCTTTTAATGTAGCATGCTTCCCAGCATCAGTTTGGAAAGCTTTATCTTTTAGACTGGTTATCTGAAATTGTGGCAATGATATTAAAGGCATTACCATTTAGATCTGTGCTTCTTAAAGTTGAATATATTTAGTTATTGTTTAGCAAACTGTTGTACAGTGGCAGGTACTATTCTAAGTGTGTTACAATTGTGAACTCATTTAACCTTCGCAACAGTCCTATGAGGTAGGTTCCACCAACATCCCTGTTTTACAGATGAGAAAACTGAAGCAGAGATCTAAATTGTGCATGTTTAAGTGGTTGAGCTAAGTACAGGAACCCAGGTAGATTGACTCCAGAATCTATAACTGCTATGCTAATCGTAAGAAAACCTGAGGATACTTGTCTAAATGCAGATTCCGGGAACTCGTCACGGGCAAGTCTATTCTATTTGGCTAAGGACCAAGAATTTGTATGACTTTCTGCATTTGTTAGCTTGCTTAACAAGCACCTTCAATGTTGCTAACCTGATACAGCTATTTCATATATTTTATTTTCAAAAGCGAAATATTGCGTAACTAAGTCCTCTAGTCCTGGCTCCCTGGTCTTTAAATTTCATCGTACACCTGCATTTATTTTACCCTTAGGAAAAGAAAGGGACTCACTACATTGTATGAGTTTTACAGGTGCCAAGAAGATCTCATATGCTTCCCAAACCCTTTGATTTAATATGCAATTCCAATATTTTTCTTCACCTAGACTGGTTCCTTATGAAAATGCAATATCCCCTCCTAGGAGTGTAATAACACTTGCAGTGTTAATCTATCATTTGTGCGCTTAGTGTAAATGAAGAGTTAGAAAACAAGCTTTGAGAACAGGCTTTGGAGTAGGGAGTGCGAGTGTAGGGAGTGCCTCAGAAGGGAGTGGGAGAGAAGGGACTGGCAGATCCCACCATAAAATATGGAGTGAACAGCCCAGAAGGGTGCCGAGGACAGCTCTGGCTTCTTGGTTTTGCCTAAGGCTGCTGTTTTGCTGATGATATAGGCATGAGGTTTTAAAACCTTATCAGTCAGCTTCAGGTATCACTCCTCCTTAGAATCAGCATCTCTGAGTGACATAGCCTCTTTGTTAGTAACTCATTTATAGATTTTGCTGCTTGTGAATTTCATTATCTAAACTCTTTAGGCAAATAGGATGTAAAGTAGCTCAGATTGGAGATGCATTTCGGTATTGATCATGCTGGGGCTATGTATAGTAAGGAAGCTAAAAATCTTCACATTAGATCAAATGCTATTGAATCAGTCAGGAGAGGGCATTGAACACAAAGACCCTGACTACAGTTTCTTTGCATTTAGCACCTCTGTGAAATGGCAAGAGAAAGAAACGGAACCTAACTATTCATGCGTTTCTATTTTAGCTGGTTCAAAGCCAGAGTTGATTGTGAGGTTTGACAGCTGTGGTGTTTTCACGGAAAGTAATTAGTAGTAACAGTACCTAAAAGCTAAACCTCTTGAAAAAGGAGCCACCATGCTGCTCTTGTATAGCTACCTTCAGCCAGCTAGAAACTAGTTCCATTTCAGCCCCGGTTCAATTTTTAGCGCACTACTGTAGAAGAAAGAGTCTAATTGTTCCAGTCACTATAATTTGAAATAATTGACCCCAGTGTTACATCATAGTTCTTGCAATACCAACAAATAAGAAGGACGTTTGTAGCATTACAGTAAATGAGTTATTCGACCACCAACTTGAAAGCATTTCCCCCTCTCCTGAGAGTATGAATGTCTGGCTATGGCTTTGAAAAGAACCGTTACCTCTGCCCCAGCGTGTTTCCAAATCTTGTTCACTATAGTGAATAAAGGGAAAGGATTAAATAGCATTTAGTCATCCTAGAGGTCAAGGAGAATATTATAATTCGAGAAAACTTCACTTTGCAGCTAAAACCCTTCATTGTTTCGGCTTGAGAGCTTTACTGGAGAGGGCAATTTTCAGGACTGAATTACAGCACTGAACATGCATTAAACACAACGGGCTTGCTATTGTCAAATTATTTATGCCACTTATGAATTTCAGCAGTTTGATCATAAAGAATAAATATCCAAGATTTTTATGAAAATAAAGATGCAAAAATACTGAAACTATTCATTGGCTTCTTGTAACTTAAACTCACATTTTTGATTGAGTCAGAGAAGGCTTATTAATGATGGAGAATCAGAAAGACACACCATACTTTGGACATTTTTTGAAAGGCTCTGTTTAAATTTCTGTGGCATAATGCAGAGCAGCATGGTATAGTGGGAAGACCATTATCTTTTTGAATAGCTCAGGCCTAAGCTTGAAACCAGTGTATCTTAACTGTAGGACTATGATCAAATTCTAAGACTCCTTGTGGCTCATCTGTGAAATAGGGATGCAAATATTACATATCTCATATTTTGCTGTGTAAACTACAGTAGAAACAGCTCATAAAGAGCTCAGCATAGTATCAAATATGGCTTTAGAACTCAATAAATGTCATCTATTATTGTTACTATTATCATTGTCATCATTATTGCCACAGGTTTTTTGATAATTCCATGAATTTAGTTTTTCTGGATGAATCTGATAAACTGAGCACTATAGCAGAGAATGAAATAGAGGTGACATGTCTCCTTCAAAGTCATAGCCAGGGATGTGTTTTCAATTTGATGGCATATTACCTAATTTACTGTAATGCTACTACGATGTAACTCCAGAACCCATAATGGTGGCTGGAACAATTAGACTTTTCAATAGCAATGCGCCAGCTACAGAGGGTTCTATTTATGCCTAGACACACACTGGACTATAATTATAATCCTATTTTGATATTAGTTATAGTCATTTGACTGAGTTCTGGCAAATGAAATATGGTTGAAAGTGACATATGCCACTTACACTCGACACAAAAAAACACATGAAAACCTCTTCACCATACTACCCTCTGTCTCTTTCCCCATCTGCTACCTGGAAATTAACACCCATCCACATACTGAAGATAGATCCTGGTTCCCTGGGTGCTGCATAAGCAGAACTTCCCTACAGTAGCAAGCAAAAAGACACCATCAGTTGCAATTTATGTTAGAAAGAAACTAACTAACATCACATTATGCCACCAAGTTTTGAAGGTTTATCTCTTAGAGCAGCTAGAAGTGGCTTAAGTGACATGAGCATGCTTTTTTACCGTTCCGCCTTCTGAAAACCATGTTAAAAATCACCACACAGGTATTTTTAATTATACATATAATGTTGAAAAGCAAGAAGTTGAAGGTGATTGATTTAGTAGATCAGAAAAAGTACAAAACCAAGGGAAAATTATTTTGAATCTAAAATTCCTCCCCTATCCAAAGTATCAGACAAGAGTGAAAAGTAGGATATATACATTGTCAGACATGCAAGGTCTTAGTGTAACATCTCCAAACTGTTGAAGAATATGCTCTATCAAGAGAGGGAAATAATCAGTAAAGACATTCATGAAACAAAGGACCGAATATAGGAGAGAAACAATGGGAATTCCTAGGATGGCATTGATGGGAGGTACCACAAAGGTAACTGCACAGCTGTCCTGGAAATGAGTCAGGCTACAACAAAGGAAGAAAGAAATGGAATTATTAGTTACCTTAGTGTTTGTGTATGAAAGAGTGTTAGGCACATGGAAAATTGGGTACATGACAAACGAGACATCGTTAATTTCAGAGACGACAAAATACTGTGTGAAAAAAAGAAATGTATTTATTTTATACAACATGGGTCTATTGTGGTCAATATCTATATGGCAAGTGTGATGTAATTTTTAACTAAATAATCTAAGCAAAAATTATGGCACAACTATATTAAAAAGCTGGGAAGGAGGGATATGTGTTTGTGTTGAAAGTGTAGTTTAAAAAGGTGTATCCTGGGGCCGGCCTGTGGCCGAGTGGTTAAGTTCGTGGGCTCCACTTTGGCTGCCCAGGGTTTTGCTGGTTCAAATCCTAGATGTGGACATGGCACTGCTCATTAGGCCATGCTGAGGTGAGGTCCCACATAGCACAGCCAGAGGCACTCACAACCAGAATATACAACTATGTACCTGGGGGCTTTGGGGAGAAGAAGGAAAAAAAATGAAAAGATTGGCAATAGTTGTTAGCTCAGGTGCCAATCTTTAAAAAAAAAAAAAAAGGTGCATCCTGATTTTCCAAAGTAGAGAGTGACTAGAAAATACTTAAAACTGAAAAATTATCGCTAAAACCACAGTATAAGTATGTTATATAGAAATGGGAAGGCAAATGTCACCACACCGCTTAAATCTAAGTTAAAGCATGGAGAATTGTCTTTTGGAAGCAGGAATCAAGGATGGGATGGGGTGGAAAGGGGGAGGCTTGTAGAGCTGGTGAATTTTTAACATTATACACATATAAATTTGACTTGAGAATTAAATGTGTTTACCGATGTCACGCTCCTCTTCTCAACCCAAGGCCTTGTTTTCCTTACCCTCTGTCAGTCCAGCTCCTCTAGCTCTCCCTCCATTCTGCTGGTCAGATGTAGGAATCAGCTGCAGGCCAATTAAAATGCAGATTCTCAGGTCCACCCAGACTTACTGAATGTTTTTTTTTTTTTTTGAGGAAGATTAACCCTGAGCTAACATCCACCACCAATCCTCCTGTTTTTCACTGAGGAAGATAGGCCCTGAGCTAACATCCATGCCCATTTTCCTCTACTTTATATGTGGGACGCCTGCCACAGCATGGCTTGATAAACGATACGTAGGTCTGTGCCTGGGATCTGAACCGGCAAACCCTGGGCCACTGAAGCAGAGCATGCCGACTACCGCTCTGCCACTGGGCCGGCCCCCAGACTTACTGAATTTCTTGATGGCAGACCAGGATATTAGTGATATTTAAAAGCAGAGGCCATTCCAACACTTAGCCAGGTTAGGAATTGTTCAGCTAAACTGTGAAGAGGAGTATTAATATGACTATACTAGATACTGTTTATTGAGTGTTTGTCATGTATCAGGAACTGTTCAAAGTATTTTACATGTTTCTATTCCTTACTAAAATATTGTGAAGTGTGTACAATTATTCTGATTTACAGATGAGGCTCAGAGAAGTTAAGTAAATTGCTCAAAATCACACAGCTCGTCAGTGGTGAAAGCATGATGCAAACCCACTATCTGCTCATGGCTTGCAGCAATGTTTAATCACCACTCCATACTGTTCAACTATGCTGGTGTCCCAAAGCTTTCCTCGCACAGGTTGTTCCTCCACGGGCTAGTCAAGGCCTGCTTCTACCGGACCTTGAAAAATGTTGTTCAATGATCATCATAAATTATGTTAATTAATGTCTCTTGTTCTAATAGCGTTTGCATTTCTAACTATAGAATGAAACGTTGTAATTTTCCGTTAATGGAATTCCGTCTTTAGTGAGTGGGTTGAGAAAGCTATGTCAGACATAAAGAAGACCTTCAGGAGTCCTGCATTTATAATGTGTAAGTCATCACCTGGACCAGGGATTTCTAAACCTGGCTGATTAGAATTCCCTTGGGTTAACATAAAAAAAAAAAAATCTCTACTTTTCTATCCCTATTAAATCAAAATCACTGAGAGTGTGACTTGGCAACTCTAGTTTCTGAATGCATCCCTGAGTATCCTGATGATCATCTGGATTTGGAATCACACCACCCATGTGGAGAGTCAGAGTGATGTTTCATGTTCCTTTATCACGTTTCTCATTAGCAGGAATAGCATTCACGTGCTTAGAACAGGAATTCTGATTACAGATCATCAGTATACACCACAAAAACGACCCAGTCCTAAATGTGGAATTAACTAAAGCAGAAAGGACATATTTACACTTTGAAAGAAAGAAAATATTATTAGAATAAAAATTTTGCAGTGGTATGGCTTTCTTAGAAGGATTTCCCAATTCTTTTAAAGTTATCTTAGAAATTATATAAGTTTTGGTGGTACTTTATGAAAGGATACAGTGAAATTTATTTCTCTCTATTTTTGTCTTGTCACATATTGGCTGCCAAGTTAAGAGCAACAACCTGGAACTTCATTTAGAATGTCATTCTGCCTTGTTTTGTTCTTTTTGAGTCTGACCTTTGCTTTATCCAAATATCATTTTGTCTGTAAATATTAAAATGAGTTGCTGGCCACTCAGTGTTGCAAAATATGTGAAACACTTTAAAGGATTTTCTGGCTGGCACAGAGGCTCTTATTGTGCAAAGTTAATCTCTTAAAAATGTTTTACTATTGACAGCATTGCTTGCTGTAATTAGGCAAGTAAGAGAGTCACTCATGAAGCTGTAACAATGGGGTATTATGCTTTCATCTCAAATAATTTCAAATATTAAACGTTCATAGAGTAGAATTTAAAAAAGATCTCTGTGTCTTAAAGGCCACTTAGGCTATAGTGGAATTGGCTAAGCCCAGCATGTGCCAAAATGTTTTTGCATCTTTAGGTAATAAAATTGTGAACTCCTGTGGCTACAAGGAATTTGAGACATTATCCTGTCCCAAACTCCCCAGCCTGGCTTTTGGTAAGGAGGTCATTTACCCCATCCCAGACATTTAGGCATTATTACCTGCCCACTGTGGTTATTTAATAATCTTTCCCTCAGGAAATGCTTTTACATATCTGAAAACTACTGTTTTATTTTCCTGTCTGAAATTCTTGTGGGAAAAAAGTCTGCTTTGAGGTTGAGGGCTCAGGCTACATAGTCAGTCTTGAGATTTGTTCTTCCGTTTGAAATGTGAATATTTTGGTCGTTGGCAGGATACCCAGAGGCGTCACACACAGTTACGCAATCTATGCACTGCACGAAAGCACCAAGGGGTGGAGTTGAATTCATATGCACTCCTGTCTCTAAACTCAACGCCTATCAGCATGTTATGTCCAACCTAAGGAAGTATCTTTTTCTAATCTTCTCTACCAAAGATGAGCCCCACAGGTTCATAGTACTTTTTTCCAACTTGCTCAAAGGTGCCTTAATAGCATCTTTGAAGACAGTGGCTGAAATAGTGAGACTCAATCCTCAGGGGGCCTAGATTCACCTTGGATTTTTTTTTTTTGTCTTTCAGGAGAAATTCTGGTTCAGCAGGTCTAGAATTGGGACTGGCAATCTGTTTTTTGTTTTTGTTTTGTTTTGTTTTGTTAATGAACACTCCACGTTACTCTGATGCAGGTGATCCAAAATCCTGGTTTCAGAACAAGTTATGTGGGTAGTTCATCTTCATTAGATTGGTACCTGGTTGTCTAATGAAGCTACTTCCATTGAAATCAGGGAGGCTTTTGGCTGTCTGGTTGGACCTCGTTTGATTTGCTGTCAGAAGCCAGTGGAAGTCTTCAGCTTATCCATGCAGTTGACCAGCACCCAGCAGTATTTATATAACTCTTGTTACAACATGTTTCATTTTGTATATTTTTATTTCTCACTTGAGGTATTTCCTGTGTGCTTTCTTTCCTTTATTCAAAAAACATTTATTAAGCATCTACTCTGCACAGTGCATGGTGTTTGAGAGACACCGTGATGATCTAGTCACAATTTAGTAGGCTGCTTAAGATATGAACACTAATAACCCCAGATTAAGGTGTAAAGTAAGAAATTTCATAAAAATCACAGTGCTTTAGAGTTTAGAGAAGAGAATATAACACCATTAATATTTTGTGACACAATACATGATGTTCTACTATCTATAGAAGCAAAGACAGAATTGGGAGATGCTAATAATTGGATTTAAAAAGACACTATATTTATTGGTTCATTTTTTTATCATTGTTTTGTTTTGGCGTGTTATAGTAGTTTGTTATTAGTGCCTTCGAGTTGATTTCAACTCCTAGCAACCCTGTGAAGAGCGGAGTGGAACCCTACGAGATCTTTTTGACCCATCCTCTCACCTTCTAGCACTGTATCAACCAATGCTCCAAGACTATTCAGAGGGTTTTCATGGCCAATTTTTTCGGAAGTGGGTGGTCAGGTTCTTCTTCCTAGTCTGTGTTATCTGGAAGCTCCACTGAAACCTGTCCACCATGGGTGACTCTGCTGGTATTTGAAATACTGGTGGCATAGCTTTCAGCATCACAGCAACACGCAGCTGCCACAGTAAGACAACCGACAGAGGGCGGTGTGGTTCCCTGACCGGAAATGAACCTTGGTCACAGGGTGAAAGCGCCGAATCTTAACCACTAGACCGTCGGGGCTGGCTAGTAGAATAATACTGATAGTTGAAGTCTATTGACCGTGGCATCTCACGTATGCTGTGTATAATTATAAATTTGAAAAATTTCAGTTGAGATTATTATCAGATATAAATGCACAGCACAGATTAAAATGATAATTCCTTACAGAGTGTGTATACTCAGGAGCTCTAATTTTCAATTTAGACGTTAGTTTCAATATTGAGTTTTGTTTTGCAACTCTAGCAATAAATTCTGATTTTGACTTGACGGCATAATGCTTTAAATATGTTAGATTGTTTTAGCTCTGGCAGTTTATTTTTTAGTTGTTTTGGTGTGTAACAATATTGCTTAGGTTGGAATCTCTTTAGACTACTGGTATGGATGGAGAATGAAAAGCAGACTGATTGTTGACCCCTAGGCATCAAAGGAAGGAATCTCATCATCAGACTATTTTCTAGTTTGTAACCATGTAAGAGGACACCTGTATCTCCTACCTACACAATTGCTCCTACATTTCACATAAAATAATATGAGTAAATTAACAATTCTTTTGAAATTGTATAGTAATTTGGGACATTTTCTTATCTGATCGCAGGGTTAGAAAAATAGATGAAATTGGTGAGAGTAGGAAAGGTGAGTTTGGAAGTTCTTAAAAGCACTCTTTTCAAAATGTCTGAGCCTAATCTGAATTTCTCATTTGTAAAATGGGGATAATAATAGGAGCTTCCTGACGGATTTTTGTGAGGATAAATGAGAGGATGTGTTGTTTAGTACGTACAGTGCCTGCCTGACACACAATATGTGCTGCAACTTAACTCAACTGATGTGTATTGAACATATACTATGTGGCAAGTGCACTGTCCTGGGTGCTGGGGACACAGAGATAAACAAAGTCCCCGATCTTGTGGGCCTTATATTACAGCAGGGAAGACATGAGGCTGAAGGTAACTCCAAATTCAGAAAGCAGTCTGAAAGGGCAAATTTTATTGTCTTATTTATTTCATTTTGTACCTTTCAAACATGCTGCTTTATTCTTAATCACTCCAGATTTAGTGAAATATCCAAAAGCATTCATTACCTGTAAAACGACAACTTAATGGTAAAATACCATTTACTTAACTCACATCCTTTTCCCCTTCTATAGCTTCAGATAAACTATACTAAAGGTGTGATGCAATAAAAAGTGCACACTAAAGTATCGTAATTGTCTCCAGTCTCATTGTGGCTTAGAGCAATTTTGAACGATGACTGGACAAAACACTTAGCTTCTCTACGTTTCAGTTTCCTCAATTGTTTCCACTTATTTAAAAAAAAAAAAGACAAGATTCTTTAACAGTTCTTACTGAATGCTTATTCTCTGCCAGATACTGTTCTAGGAGCTGGAAATCAGCTGGGTCAGTAAGTAATTATTTACAGTATGTCAGAGGGTTGAAAGAAGGCTGGGGAATAGGGAAGGGGGAGAGATAGCAAAGAAGTGGTGGGGTCGAGTGGGGCTGTGTTCTGGATATAGGTTGTCAGGAAAGGCTTCCTTGAGAAGACGGTATATGAGGAGAGATCAAAGGAAACCAGGGAATAAGTGGTGGAAGAGCTGAAGGAACAGGCGGTACAAAGACCCTGAGGCCAGAGAGATGGGGGGGTGCCTTGAAAGCCACAATAAGAACTTTGGATTTTTCTCTGAGTATGATGGGAAATCATCTGAAGAGATTTAAGAAGAGCAGTGAGAGGAGTGTTTACCAGTGTCAGAAGGAACATGGTGAAAAGGAGACTACAGAATTGGACTAGACGTTTTCCTTGACCATTTACCTGCAGTGGGGAACTCTTTACAATATGGCTGATGTTACAGGTTTTCTTTCCAGGAAAAAAAAGTGAATATTTCTATATGCAAAAAAGTTGTGTCTAGGCATAGTGTTTCAAAATTTCTATACTTTTTTGATTCATCCTTGGTGATTCTCTTTTGATTATAATAGATCTCTTGAAGGAAAGTGCTCGATTGAGACCGTACATGAGAACTCAATGCTTTAGACCACTTGGAAGGCTGGGGGGAAAAATTTCATAATCATTTTAAAGAAGAAAGTCAACCTGGCATTGCAATATAAATAGAGACCAATTTAGGCAAGAGACATAAGGAGAAATCTGGAAATCTCTTTCAAGATGTGATAATTTATCTATGTGTGAATATCATTGCATGTAAAAAGCTTCATTGGATGCAAAACTTAATGCAGTTTGCCCAAGGTTGGAAACTATGGAATCATATTAGATGAAGGTCCTAATAGAGATACACAGAAATCCTAAATAAAAATGTTATTGGCAAGGTTTTTAGGCATTTTTAACTTGTGATTACTAGACAATATGATATATTTACCTTCCTTTAGGAGTTTAGGATTTTTCGTAATATTATTATTATTCTTACAAGAGAATTAAACCTAGCCAGCAGTTATGTTGTTCTAAAAATTGCACTGTCTCTTTAAAAAGATTGACATGCTCTGTGAATTGTGAAGCTCTGCTTTGTTTTCAAAAACAAATGGACACATTTCCCATTTAAATAGTGGTCTTCACTGTCTGCCCTTTGAATAAATGCTGGGAAGTGTCTGATGTGCATGTATTTATCTTACAGCTTGACAAATGGAATTAATGCCAAAGTGTTAAGCCATTACTGTGTAGGGGAATAGAGGTCTTACAAATACATTTGCTATTTCACTTTCTCTGTGTGTTCTGTGCATTGAAGCCTGGGTTAATGATATCCTCAGAAATTGTATGGTCTGTTAAATGGTAGTGGTGATGAAATATGGGTGGCCACTGCTTCCAAAAGAGTAACTTTATTTGGTAATAAATCCACAATGTTGGAAGGATGAGGATAGGATATGAGGCATAGGGATAGGTATGAGGCAAAGACCCAAAGAAAGAACCAATTAAAACTCCTCAACCTCTGGAAGCATATGCTGTGGTCCTGGAGTTTCTCCCTCTTAGACTGAGAACTAGCCACTACCAGGAGCAACTATCTTCTCTAGGCGGTTTCTCATAATGAATGCAAAGGCTTGGGCACCTCGTGGTTCATATCTCCCAAGATAACATCTGCAGCTGTGGCTTAGATCCTTCACAGAGACATAGCAGAGGTCCCCGATGTTCTCAAGTAGTGAGAATTCAAACTCCACATTCTTGGGAAAATAAAAGAAACACAGTGGTGAATCTTTTTAACCCCTCCCTTTCTCATGCCATATTCCCCCTCCTCCTCCTACCCCCATCTCTTCATCTCATCCCCCCTCTCCTTCCCATTTCGAAGTAGACCCAGGCCTCCGCCAGTCTCAGGGATGGGGAAGCCTCAGGGCAAAATGAAACCAAAATACTGCAGTTAATTCTCAGCTTTTTGAGCTTCTCAGAGCCCAGGTCCTCCAGATTTAGAGAAGTTTCAAGGATAATTTTGACAATCAGTGATGTTTGCCTTAATTTGCCTTGTTGAAATGAGAACCTAGCTCTTATATTTGAAGATACAATTTTACTGCCTTCGCAGTCTGCTTCCAAATTAGCTGCGTTTTTTTTTTTTTTTGGAATCAAAATATCCTATTCCCTAAGGGCAGGGACTCCATCATATTCATCTCTAAAACTTCACTATGCCTTGATCAGCGCTTTGGACAATGAAGATGCATATTAAATGCTTCAGTTGAATTACATCAAAATCTCCTGCCATACTTTAAAGAAATTTTAGTTAGCTATGCATCCCCGACACTCTCTAGCCAACCTAAGACTATAGATGAAAGGTTTTCTGTATGCTTTGTGTTTAAAATCACTTTTTTTTCTTGGTGCACAGAGTGAGAGTTATCCCTGAACGTGTTTTTAAATTGGAACACTAAAATGATTAGAGTTTGGTATTATTTACCTATCAAAAGTTATTTTCTACTGAATATTCTTCCTTAAAAATATTCAAATTTTCTAAAGCCACTGTGTCAGATAATCTAAATCCATAGGACACAAGGTAGCAATTTTTTTTGATGCTGACATATTCTCTTTAGGTTTTCCTTTAAAGAAAGTCTATGCGAAATCCTCTGAGCATAAAAAAAGAACCTCTATTTCTAGTATCCACTGATGCCTTTTTGAGCTTCCCTTGGTTGGGAATTTAGCATTAACAAAGGAATTTGTGATGTCTTATACACTCTGTACTCTAATCTAATATTCGGCTGTGATATCATTCATAATTACTATATATTTAAATCTCAGTTTGGAATTCAGGTGTCAAAGGAGAAATAGTACTTGGAAAGTCTTCATTATCAGTTATGAGCTGCTGTAAAACTTACAGTGTTAAAACATCCCTTGAAATAGACATTAGAGACCTGAAAAGGGATAATATAAAATTGATCAAAACCTATATTTCAAAGCAGCTTTCTCCGCTGTCCAGGAAAAAAAAAAAAAAAAAAAAAGAGACCTTAGATAGGAGTGGTTTAGGGTTATTTCATACATGAACACTTAAAATCAGGCAGACAGTTCAGTTCTTTATTGGGTAACTTAGATAGATAGATGGATAACTAGATACATAAATACATGCATAGATGGATATACCATATCAGGAATAAACTCCAGGAATAAACCAACTCACCCTGAACCTCATCTCTTGGGGAGGAGTAGGGGGGGAATCCTGGAGGCTCATTGGTAGCAAAGATTAATCAAGATTCTGGGGGGACATCTCCTGTGCAGCAGCTGACAAGCATTTCATTAGGGAAGGAGTCTGAAGCTTCAATGAGATTCTGGAGAACAAACCCACCAGGAGCGAGATTGCTGGAAGGAGGAGAGATCAGAGCTAGATGGGGTGAATGGACTTGAATATTGACAGAGGTCTGCATCGCTTCCTGAAATGGCACCTATTTCCCTCCCCTTAGAAATCTTTCTGCCCAGAACCACATAGCACTTAGCAACAGCATTACCTATCATTGCAATTGTGGATTTCCGCATTTGAGAACTTAATAGATCATTAGTTTTCCTATGAGAAAATCCACACTTTAAAATTCTATTTCACCTCTGTGCATATGTTATATGTCCATATGCAAATTGTAAATCATGTATTTCAGTTACTATTCCGGCTTCAGGTATCACACATTTACTCTGCTAATATTTTATTGTTCCTGGTTTCCATTCATTCCACTTGTTTGGGAAGAAAAAAAATTAATATAATTACTTTTAAGGGTTTTTTGTTATTTGGTTTTGTTTATTTGATTGTTTACTTTGACTTATTAGACTCAATCACTATGTTGAAAAGTCTATGTTCCCATTAGGACTATTGGAAATTGGGGACCAAACTTATTTTTTCCAAAGAAACTGAAAATACTATGATTATTTTGGAGACTGTAAAGATGTGAAAGCAACATTTGATCTACAGCAGAATGAAATCATAGCTCAGTAACACACTCTCATAGCAAGAATGGTTTATAATAATTAAGGCCAGTTTATTAATTGGAGAGAGAAATAGACACGTAAGAGAAGAACTTCTAAGATGTATATTATGGAGAGAGAGCCAGATTTATTTTTAGAATTTATTTTTGAACCATCTGTACATCCTTGTGTTTATCTGTGAAACCCAAGAACAATAGAGTCTGGTGATTTTTAACTTATTACTGGTGTCTTGGATAGCCCTATTATGATTATGCCGTAGGTAGCGGAGTGTTACAATAGTTTCCAGTTCTCTTCCTTTCTGTTGCCTTATTTTCCTGGACTTTTTTCTGAAAGTAAATGCCCAACACATTACACAGTCACGTAGCAAATGTCTTATGATCTGCAAAGCCAGTCTCCGAAGTAAATAAAACACCAGCCAAATCCACTTTGTCAGCAGCTTATCAAAAAGCATCCTTTTGGTTGGTCTCACTTCTCCTTTACACTGGTGTTTGAAGGAAAGTTTTATGTTTGAAAGACTAAATGAGCACTTGGACAGCAATTGATTGTCTCCATCACATCCCTGCTGGATATGCATCCACCTCATTTTCCAATAGGGCAGCAAGGGCTCTGAATTTTCAGTCTTAGCACAGATCCCCAAGGATTGAATATGGCAAAAAAGCTGACAACCTTTGTTACCCAGAGCTCTGGCCATCAAAGGCCAGGCCAGCAATGGGGCAGAATTTGCCTCTCTTGCTGTTTCCCTGATCCTCCGGATAAATTGATTACTTTGATCCTTAAAGCAGTAAATCTGACACTTCTCAGCAACACTAAATTCACTTCCTCCTCCTTTTGAATAGACGGATGTTTATAGCAGTTGTCTGCGCCTCAGAATCACAAATTCAAGACTGACAGTGGGACTGACGCCCCTGGCTGTCATGCAGGTATCAGTGGCCCAATATGGAGACGTGCATATTTAACAGGAGACCTTTCAGTGGTGAAAGCAGCACATCACAGCCGAACACATTTATTACAACATTAAATGACTAAAACTGTTTATTCTGTGAACATAATGGTTTTCTGTGTCTTCAGTTCATCTTAATCTGTTTTAGTGCCCAGCTTCTCTCAAAAACCTCTTTTGAATGCAGAGTTATTCATTTCAGAGAATAGCTATAAGAGGAAGAAGAATAAAACAAAATTAGCAGTTGATCAAGAGTACTTTAGGCTGCCACCCTTTCCATTAACAATTTGATTTGATGTGAGAGCAATGCTTTTCCTGATGCATTATGATAGAATAACCCTGACAGAAAGTAAAACCAAAGAAAACTAAAACTTGCTCTAAGATGCAGCAGCCTGCCACCCTCGCTATTACCATTTTAATTTGATGGGAACTGTGTGGTGTCTTAGTCTCAGTTCCCAGGAAAGGCTTTCTCATTTAAGAGTGCCTTATCCCGATCGAGTCATCCGGAGCTTCTTTAGCATTTATTTATTTATTTATTTTTGAAAGATTACCTCTGCTTTCCTGTTGGCGTTGGAAGGTGTTTATCAGACACTGCTTCACAGCAGAAATCTAAGGCTGCCTCTTGATGACAAATTGTAAGTCTTCATCAGGACTAAAGTATGCAGTTACAGAAAAAAAAATTCCTCTGATAGTACCTCTGTTGAAGTAGCTTCGTGCAAGAGAAATGAGTTAATAGACAATTTTTATTCTTTTTGCTTTAAATTACCCACTGCCTTAAAAAGGAATAGAATAGAAATTTTCTTTTTGAAATCTTAGGAAGACCAATTCATTCATCATTAATTGAAGTCACTACGTTAATTTTACAATACTGGGTTAAGGGGAAAAAGAAGCCTTAGATCTCCAAATGGACGTTTGTTCCACATGCATGGGAATGAAGCTGAGACATTTTTAATCCTACCTCTGTGAAGTTGGTGGCACTCCTTCCCTCTGTGGCTTCACAGACCTGGGATGTGTGACCTGGCTTCCTATGCCAGATGTGGGGTTTAAGAACCAGTGGGTTAGGGGCCAGCCTGGTGGCACACCAGTTAAGTTTGCATGTTCTGCTTTGGCAGCCTGGGGTTCACCAGCCCGGATCCCGGGTGCAGACCTACTCACCGCTTATCAAGCCATGCTGCGGCAGACATCCCACATATAAAATAGAGGACGATGGGCATGGATATTAGCTCAGGGCCCATCTCTTCCTCAGCAAAAAGAGGAGGATTGGCAGCAGACGTTAGCTCAAAGCTAATCTTCCTCAAAAAAAAAAAAAAGAAAAAATTAAGAACCAGGGGTTAGATCTATCAAAAAGGAATATTTTTCTTCTTCTGAAATCTTAACCCAGAACATTTAATTCTCATGCCTGATTGATCACTTATCAACCAGAAGCAAACTACCTGAGTTCAATTCAACCCCCTTAAGGAGGACAGTATCTTCCATAATGATTGCTTCAGCTCCTTTTTTTTATTCACACCTGTCTCAGCATCTACGAAGACTCAAAATATTTTCTATACCTTGATATTGAGAAAGAATGAGGATGTGAAAACTTGAGAATAAAAAATAAAGGCATTTTTTATTACTATCATTTTTATTCAAAGGGAAAAATCTTACTTCTTTGAATTCCTTAATTGCCACCCAATAGAGATAGAGTTCTGGCTCACTGTATTTTTATATTTTTCTGAGACTTTGCGTCAAACCTT
Source organism: Equus quagga (assembly GCF_021613505.1). Classification (NCBI taxonomy): domain Eukaryota; kingdom Metazoa; phylum Chordata; class Mammalia; order Perissodactyla; family Equidae; genus Equus; species Equus quagga. The sequence goes on along the minus strand of NC_060273.1, from coordinate 56,564,495 downwards.
CCCTGTTCAATATCATTTCTCATATGCATATTCCCTAACTAAGAGTCTTTTCACATCAAAGTTACACTTTGAAGCTTTCTAGCAAAGTAGCAGCTAGGCAATCTATGACAACAGCAATAATTTATTTGTGTCATTTTATAGGAGAAAAAAGTTTCATCCTTATTTAAATAGCAGTTTTAAAGCCTAATTAACTAAATTGATAGCTTTATGTATGTAAATTGCCATAACAGAAGAAGGGAATATGCAAGATGGGGTGGCAGAGAGCGGGGGCAGTATGCCCTTGACGAATAATGCCACTTTGTTAAGCAGATCTGTATGCCCCTCATGTATTCTGAGGCCTGTCTGTGGGGTTATATACTTTAATAGGGGGATCTGTATGGGGACAAGGACTTTAAATGTTTAGGAGCGAATCTAGCCACAGTCTTAGGAGGATGAGACCTGTTCATTATTTGGAGATTTACTACTTTGATGCCTTTATATGTAAGATACACTAATGTTCTTCTTTTTTTGTATTCCAATAAAACTTTATTTATAAGAACAGGCAGCAGGCCAGTTTGGCCAACAACTCCAGTCTAGAGGCTACTCCTGTTAGGCAGAATATATTAATAACCCCTGGACTTCGTGGTTTGCATGACAGCTAGTGGTTGAAAGATGATGGAACCCAGGCTGTTGCAATAATGCCCTTTAAAACTCAGATTATGCAAAAGAAAAAGTCTTACCCATTTACAGCCAGAGGTGGGCTGTAAATGCCTGTGGATCTGCTATATATATGATAAAGCCCTAATAACAGCTTATCTCTATATAAAACATAACCGTGTACAAACATATTTAATAAATATTTACCCATATATATTATACTATTAAATACACTATTTCTATTAAAATGTTATTTTTGTTTATATAAAACTTATTTAATATGTACTTCATTTATTTGTAAGTTTATATAAAATATTTATTTATTAGGTTGAACCTACTGAAATTTCTAGGACTCAGCTGTGTTTGACCTAAAAAATGGTCATTTTATGTGATTCAGTGTACTATATATAAAAGCAAATATAATTACAGTTGATGTATATTCATTAAAAATAAAATTTGGCATAGTTTTTCTAGTGATTCTTTACTTTGATTATGAATCTGATGAAGGCTATGGGTCTCGCCTTAAGAAAATTCATAATGATATACATTTTTATATGCAATTTAGGGCACTCACAGCTTTCTGATGAGCATCACATAATTTATCCTTGGTCTCTTAAGAAACTTCACCCATTGCATGATATTGTATAGGAAGACAGGCAGCAGAGGTCCAAATTGTGTCTAGAGGATTTGCTGGCCTAAGGGAGCGTTGATATAAGGACAAACTGCAGACCTAGCACCCACAAGGATTTCTAAATGACCGCTTTGGGGAGAAAAACTACAGTCTAAAGACATTAGAGTTTATTCTCTGGATAATTAATGGCCCTCCTTTGGTCTTTTCCGGCTTCTTTCTCTGAGGCTTAGGTTTTCTGCTGGTCAGGAAGTCAAGAGCAGTTGCTCTCTCAGACCCTTAAACTGTAGACCTTAGGCTGAATTTCATCTCTGTCCTAATCTTCCAGTTTTTCCCAGAGTGTTATTTGGTCCGTGAGACCATCTCCTTGGCAATCAGAGTAAACTGTTGGCATGAACATAAATAAAGGACTCTAGGAAAAGCCCAGGAGAGAGTGATGAGCACCTAAGATAAAAATCTTTGGTTTGAGGAGTCGTTTACCTCGAAAGAGTAAATAATGTAATGGGCTCTTTCAGCTTAAGCAGCTCTTACAGACCGCCCATCTCCATTCACCTCTTTGAAATGCATGGTGACAACACATTGATATTGCTGAGGTTAATGACTGAGTGATTAACAACAGAGAGCACATTTGCAGGCAAATGAGCTGTAATAATTGTTGCGGGAACTCCTTTGAAGAAAATGTTTTAAATAGGCTTATCAGGGCTCTTAAAATGGCTTCTTCACTCCATCTGGACAAGGCGCTCCATGCTCTCTTCCTACCTTCTGTGCTCTCTCTAGGATGGTGTAAGAGAAAACTCCACCACGGTTACCCTGAATGTCTGAAAATCAGTGTTGGGGCATCCAGTCTGAGGTATTTTGGGTAGCAGTCTCTAACTGGGTGGAATTTACACTTTTACAGCTTTGATCTGTAGTCTAGGTTTGCTACTTTAGAAACCATAAAAGTCACAACTTAAAATCCAGGAAGACTCAATGTGCCTATTCTCCCGTGCTTTAGAAAACAAGTTTGGCATTTAGTCAAAGCAGTGAAAAAGACAGTCGTATATTAATTATATCTGCAGGTATCAAACGCATGAAATTACAAAAAGGAGTCTTTCTTAACTTTTTTTAAACCCATATACTGTTTTGATAACTAGAAGCGCTAGTCTCCACAGTCCTCAGACCCCATCATATTTAAGATTGATTCTCTTCCTCCTCTTAAGAATCACAGCTTTGGCCACGTGTAGTTTCCAATGTGAGAGTGGCCTTCAAAATATAGTCTGCTTCAAAATCGCCTACAGGGCTCTAACAGGAAAAAAAAGACTTCGTGGCCCATCTCCAGAGTTTCTGGTTCAGTAGGTCTGGAGTGGGGCCCAATTATTTACATTTCTAACAAGTAAACATTGATGCAGAAGCTGCTACTCCTGGACCATGCTTTGAGAACGTCGTTCGTGCTATATGGATAAAATTGGATGTCTCCTCGCATAGAGGGCCGCCTGGAGCTGGTCTCACGCTTTCCATCCTCTAACCCCCTATCCTAACCACTGCACACACGCGGGCAGACACAACCAGCATCTGCTGCTTGGGGGAAACAGCAGCCTATCACCCTGCCGTTCTTGTTATGTTCTGTGGTTTTCCTTTAATTCTTGCTTTTAGTCATTCACTTAGTCAACATGCATTTATCGACAAATTCCTGGGCCTAGGCATTAAGCTAAGGTTCTTGAGTTACAAAAGTGACTGCTGACAGTCTGCAGTCTGATTAAGGACCTTACTGAAAACCCTGCCATCCTGGGAAGGAGAGCAACACATTAAGATGCCTCCGATGAACGGAGTCATTACAGCGCCAAGAGAGTAGGGGCATGATGATCGAACCTCATTCATCCACATACTATTTCTGTAGTATTTTTCTTTTAGTTTCTTCACTTTAAAAATGTATTAAATTTATTTTAGTAGTGATCGTTGTATCATTATCACAAAGTTAAAACAGTACAACTTATGCATAGAAGGTAACCAAAAATAAATAAAGACGTCTACAACAAAAGTCTATCAGGGGCCGGCCCCGTGTCCGAGGGGTTAAGTTCGGGCATTCCGCTTTGGCGGCCTGAGGTTTCGCTGGTTCGGATCCTGGCACAGACATGGCATTGTTCATCAGGCCATGCTGAGGCAGCGTCCCACATGGCGCAACCAGAGGCACTCACAACTAGAATATGCAACTATGTGCTGGGGGGCTTTGGGGAGAATAAGAAGGGGAAAAAAAAAAAAGATTGACAGCAATTGTTAGCTCAGGTGCCAATCTCTGAAAGAAAAAAAAAGGTCCAGTAAATTCTGTTACCTGCAGAAGGGTCTGAGGTTCTCTTGGTGAAACAAAGAGAGATGAGAAAATGCTAGAGGGACATTAGAGACAGTCTAGCAATGCATGGAGACATTTGCTTTGATGTTATCAGAATCGTTGAAAGAAAACGGGGCAGATGAGATTTTTTCATTATGTAATTTTTTGTTATTTATTTCTATACCGAATGTGCTATCTATAATTATATTAGGACTACCAGTATGATTTGTCTTCATTTTTCAGAAAATAAATAAATAAATAAAATAGCTAGGAGGAGCAGGAAAGTGCAAGAAAAATGGGGTTGACAGACTGGAGTGATGGTCTTTAACCACTAACAGGGACTGAGATAACCAAGGTGAGGAGGGTGTGTCAAAATGTGGTGTGCAGGACTGGAAGATGGACTTGCGGGATGAACTGCGCCTTCTTTGTGTGTCACCGCAGGTCATCTGCATTGCCCCAGCGTGGAAGGATATGTTTGAATCTAATCTTTTTTTTTTCAGATTTATTGAGATATGATTGGCATATTTAGTTTAAGGAATACAACACAGTGATTTTATATACGTATTTATAGTGAAATGATTACCACAGTAAATTTAGTTGGCATTCATCACCTCACATAGTTACAATTTCTTTCTTATGATGAAAACTTTTAAGATCTATTCTCTTAACAGCTTTGACATGTGCAATACGGTATTCTTAACTGTCGTTAAGTCACTTAGCGTACTGCCCTCAAGGTCCATCCATGTTCTAGCAAATGGCAGGATTTCCTTGTTTCTCATGGCTGAATAATATTACCTTGTATATATGACACACCTTCTTTATCCATTCTTCTGTTGATGGACACAGGTCATTTCCACGCTTTGGTGATTATAAATAAATCAAATTGTAAATAAGCCCAATACATCAAATTGTGAATTTGAATCTAATGTTCTTAATGCAAAACAATGGCCAATATCTCATGGGAAACTTTAACAAGTATTTCAAAAGGTATTTTCATTGCCTTCGACATCTGTCTTAGTACTATGGGAATGTGTAGTTAGAGCAGAACTATTAGGGTCACATTTTATTATAATGACTGTTTATGCCATCCATCCTTCTGATGTAGGAATTGGAGAATATTGTGTCATTCCAGAAAGTATACATGGATTGCAACTCTCGCCTTGACTAGGCAGAAAAGTAAAGAAATCAACTTCTTTTCTGGGCCACTGATGAAAATCGTGAGTCTGACATAGAATAAAAAAGCAGTTTGACATCAAAATGGGAAGAGCAGTTACTGACGAGTACTACTAATCACTCTACCTCTAACACAATTGCATATAACTTAAATCCATATTTACTGGACTGAAAGAAGAAGAAGAAATAAAATTTATTTTATACTAATTTTTTTAATGTTAATATACATTATCTCAATTTATTCATAAACTCACTTAACAAATACTAAAACTTGGTCCTAACGACCATTTGTAAAAAACCTTTGTACCATCATTTGCAGACAATATTTGCAGGATGGAATTTTGACTTCCTGATCCCAAAGCTTAGGTACTCCTAACCTGCTGGTGGAGAATATGGTCTTCTGTTCCCCACGTTCTTTTCCATGCGGTCAGTCCAAAAATGTAGCTCTTAACCTTCTGTCGACCTAAAACACTTAAGTCTTATAAAACCTGACTTCTCCTCACTTCCAGCAACTTCTGCCTCCAACTCACAGCAATTGTACTGCTTTCTCTTTTTAATATGGTTTTTAAATAATCAACTACTAAATGAGAATATTATCTTTGTAAAAAGTCTTAAAATAAAGATAAGATTCACATCCCCATAATCTCATTTTTCCAAAGGTACTCACTGGTTTTATGCTGGGATGTATGTCAGTTTTATTTTCCCTAGACCATTTTCTGCTTATTTACATGAATCTATGTAATCTAGAAAATATATACTATTGTTTTCTGTTATTTTCACGTAAATTATATCATAGAAAATCCATCTCTATAACTTGGGTATTTTTTCCTATTCTAAGCAATTTATGGAACTTTTCGTATACTTGGTTTTTACTTCATTCTTTTAACTGCTGCCTGGCCTTCTGCAATTTGGATATGCTGTCATCTAGCCGTGATCTCACTGATGAAAATTTGGCCTGGTTAGGGTTTTTTGCTGTTGCAAACAAGGTGCAGTGAGTATCCTTGCCCAACACCTCTTGCCCGTCACATCCTTGTCCACATATGCTAAGGTTTTTCTACGAATGATATAGAGGAGTGGAATTCTGGATCATAGGGCATGTGGGTTTCAGATTTCAATAGCTAGTGTCTAATTGCTTCTCTAATTGGTTGTTCCAGTATAAACTCCTACTAGCCGCGTACCGCGTATAAGAGGGCCTGTTTCCACCACTCTCAGCAGCACATAATATTTTGAAACCTCTTCTACTTTCTTGTGAATATTCTGAAGGGAGAGAGGGAGGAATAACACAAGATTAAATATACTGGTGTTGCGCTAATTGCCTATATTAGGGCTCTGATTCAGAAAGGGTGAGGCTCAGTTGGCCTGAAAGGTAACCCCTTTAACTTCATCATTTAGTGTATTCCAGGCTCTTCACCTCGGTTGCCACTTCAGAGCCTGTCTCATTTATCTCTGCTCTCTCTAACATTAGCACCCGTTGTAGAAAAGACTCCACGAGCTGAGAGATCTGATGACACAATGCAGCTGAAATGCTAGAAACAGCATTCTGTATTGCCAAGGGAGATGTACTGTGCCTCTGCATATTTAAAAGTTAACTTTTTTCTTCTCCTGGAAATACAATCGAAATGAGTTGTATCCTCCACACACGCTCCCTAGTCCCCTACCCCAGGCAGCTCCTAAGGAATTAATGACCAGCTGAGGTTAATGAGTCCCCACTTGGCTCCGGGCCATCAACTCTCCCAGCTGGCCATTAATCCCCTAGAAATGCCCCACGCCTTGGTAGTTACTCCTTAATTATGGAAGGCATTAAGGATCAGGAGAGAATCCTAAGTGGAATGAAAAGGCCATTTTTCACTGGTGCTCAGCGTGGGACACTTCAAGTCCAGGTGGCACCAGGAAACACAACCACACTGCGATTAAACCAACTGCTTCCGAGGAGAAGTCATCAATCTCTATTTTCTCCTTTGATCATCCAAGTTCAGGGAGGCTATTCAAGGCTACCCCAGGTCTGAGACCAAGCAAATAACTTGTCTCCAATGAATTCTTGATTAAACTGTCTGAGGACCAATACTTTGGACTCGTTCAAGGCAGAGATAACTTTATCTTCGTGTCTAGGGGGAGTAAGTGGTTGTCTATATGGTTTGATTTTTTTTTAAGGGAGTCTAAGATTTCTCCCGCCCATCCATCTATTTGTCCCCACTTGCCGGTGTCTAAAACTAATCTGTTAATTAGTCCCTTGGGTCAGAATGGTAGATTTTAAAATGGATTACTCAGAGAACTAGAATCTTTTTCCCATGTGCCTTATTAATATTTTTTCAGCTGAGAGGGTTGAGGGCAGTAGCCACTACCATTCAATTAACCAAAGCAGCAATATTTTTATCTGTTTTTTAAAAACTTGTTTTATTGAAATCACATTGGTTTATAACATTGTGTAAATTTCAGGTGTACATTATTATACTTCAGCGTCTGTGTAGACTGCATTGTATTCACCACCAAAAGTCTAGTTTCCATCCATTGCTACACATATGTGCCCCTTTACCCCTTTCGACATTCCCCCATCTCCTTCCCCTCTGGTAACTACCAATCTGTTCTGCTTATCTATGTGGTTGTTTATCTTCTACACATGAGTGAAATCATATGGTGTTTGTCTTTCTGTGACTTATTTCGCTATTATGCTATGACTTAGCATAATACCCTCAAGGTCCATCCATTGCTGTTGCAAATGGCACGATTTTGTCTTTTTTATGGCTGAGTAGTGTTCCATTGTATACATATATCACATCTTCTTTATCCATTCATTCGTTGTTGGGCACGTGGGTTTTTATCTGTTTTTAATGTGGAGATTTCAGTGCCTGCAAGTACTGAAAGTTGTTAGATGAAAGTATTAAGTTTAATGTTAAAATGCTGGCTTTTGAGAAGGCTGATTAACAAGTATTAACACTTTAGTCTGAATTCAGTTGGCATCTAACTCAGTCCAAAAGAGCAGTCCTTTGAATGAATAGACCCAGAGACTCACACTTTGTCTATGTCCACAGTCGTACTAGGATCTTTGTGGTGTATATTTGATGTGAATGCATGGGAAGAGTGTTTAGAGGGTGACATGCCTGGGTGGGCTGTCAGAGCAAGTCTGAGGCAGGACTGAGTGAGAGTGAGAGCTGAGGGAATGGCACAAATAAAGCCTAAAGCAAACCTTTCTGACTTCAACATTTTATTCGAGGGCAAATATTATTGAAACATGCCCCATTCTTCTTTCTTCCAGCATGAAAATAACATTAGATTAGTATGAGATTAATACTGTGTCACACAATAAACCAACCTCTAAAAGAGATGAAGCGCAAAGAGAGGCAGTTTACGGTAGCCCTGTATAGGGCTTCTGAGACAGAGAAATGGGGTCTGAATCCTGATTCTGCCCATTACTTAATGATATGACTCTGAGCAAGTGCCTCAACTCCCTAGGGAAAGATAATGCATCCTTCTTGTTGTTGTGAAAATCAAAGAAAATCATGCTTATAAATAATTGTGCACAGTTCTTCATAGTTAATGCTTAATATATGATATAATTTATGGATATAATCCACTATATTTAATGAAAAGTAATGATCACATTAAAATGAAATCTTAGTGTCATCTTTGACTTTTTCTTTTGTTTGTCCTCTGCATCTAATCTGTCATAAAATCCATTCAGTGTGTCTGTGCACATGTGTCTTTGCTGCCCTCGCTTCTGCCAGTGATACTTCTCAAATTAATCACTCCTCCAGCTTCTCTGTTTGGACCACTTAACAACCTGGTCCAATCTCTTATCACTCATTCCTATCCAACTGTTACCCATCCTTAACTTGTCTTCTGGCTTACTAACGTGTCTCTTTTCAAAGCTTTCTTCCAAATGCTGGGGTAGAGTTTTGTAACACACTAGGAGGGATCCAAAATTTTTTTTTCTTTGCCACTTATGCAAATCTGCCACATCTTAGAAGACTCTACTCTAACCCTATCTCTTTCTTGCACTTGGCCCACTGCACCCTGCCATCTTTGACTGAAATGACATAAGCCTGCATTATTCATATCACTCATCTTATCACTCATCTTACATTCACTTGGATTGTTATTTCACTTTTTTATGTTTTATATTCAAGGCAATTGGTTACAGTTTTAATTCATTGACTATTCTGTAAGTATTCTTTTTAGCATGTTTTGCATTTTCTAGGCAACACACGTGGCCCCAGAGATAAAATATTTAGAAAAGAAAGGCATGGTCTGTCTTTCGTGAAGCTTTTAGGTACAGAGGGAGATGGACAAGAGAGATGTCAATGAAATGATCACTCTAATGTTTACATAATTATAATTTGCTGAGAGAACATCTAACCAAGGAATGCGATCTAGGCTTGAGGATCAAAGAAACTTTACTTGAAGAAAAGACGGGAGAAGAGTTATCTGTTTAGGAGTTAACTATTGAGAGAGATGGTAAGAATATTCCATACAAAGGGAACAGAGATATTAAGGGCCAATGGCAAGAAAGAACTTGAATCTCGGACAGTGGATCAGAGGAAATGGAAAGGCTAGTGGGGCTAGAGCCGGGGAACAAGGGTGAAAAGTGTGAAACAAGGCTTGAGAAGGAGGTAGCCTTGTTAAGGCGTCTACAGTTTCTCCTCAGAGAAAGGATATACATTTTTTGTCTCATAAGGGCTCCACATCTTCCAGGTGCCTGCTGAATATATGTTGAATAAATATCTGAATGAAATGGTGCCATTTGTATAAATACTATTTTTTCCTCATGTATAACTGGAGAATTAATAGGAAATCTGTAATGATTTATAGGCAAGATTCTCAAGGGTTTAGATTTCTGATCCAGCTTCTAGATTGATAAAAATACTATGAATAATGTGGAAAAATAATGAAGTGAAAAGGATAAAGCCAAGGGAATGTATTCTACTTAGAAAGAATTATTGAATGTTTAGTTCCAGAAATGAATGATTTAAAAGAGGAGATTTCCTTTGCTCTGATTTTTTTATGCTATGCCTGATAAAATATCTTAAAATCTAAATAAATTCCCACTCTGACTTCTATAGTGACTTTTTGCAGTGTCTCTATAACAGTTCACCATAAATCTTCATGACTTTGCTGCATTTTGTACTTGGACCTTAGCTTATTTAGTAACGAAAACAAAGTTTAATAAGACTCGACAAAAGGTCCTACTTACCGTAGACTAGGACTGTTTGTGATGAAGATAAAAATACTGAATGTATGTAAGTGTGTCATCTCTATATAGGCTAGTTAAGAAAATTTTAAGAATTTAACCCTGTACTTCAGGGTATAACAATTTTTGGTTAAGTCAAGGCAGAATATCTATACAACTCACTCCCTACCTCCTATTCCTACTTGCTTTATTACACTGACTGGATGTTTTCCCCTTTTCTTCTCCTAAGCAATCATCTGGTCTCTGTCAGAGATTAAACTCAGTTCTTTAGTCAGTCCAGGGCGACACATCTATTTAAATCATTAATGGATAATCAGACTCCTCAGGGAAATTTAATGTGGTTAAATAGTAATAAAGGAACTTTCCAATAGAACATAAACAATACCATAATGAAGAATATTAAATCATATGTTTTGTCACTGAGCCCATTATAGAGCCAATTTAAAATTATAATAAATTTGCATTTGGCACTTGCTAGAGATTGGCAAATTTATTCATGTGAAAATAGAGAATATAGATTAAATGTCATTGGATTTCCCTGTTAGGGAGAACTAAAAAATAATCACTCCTCTATAAACATATCTATCTATCTTTCTAGTCTTTTATATATATAAATACATAACACACATGTATTCTTAATCCATTAAATGCGTTTTACTGACTCACAAGATATATTTTCATTGAGGCATTTTAAACACCTAAAAATTAATGACAAGTGACAGAAAAATTAGTGATTTGATTTTAAATGCCTCTCTCCTCCCAGAAACTGGCCAGCATTTTGCTCCAGTATGTGATGTATGATGTATGAAGGAGACTGGACAAAGAGAGAAGCAGCTTGAGCCAGGAAGAGCGAGTCAGAATTGGCTGGTGTGAAAGCCAAAATGCACCCAGACTGTCTCCTCAGCAGCAAATAGGAGACAATCTGGTCACCTTAAAGGACTGGCACTGCACCCTGCAACCAGTTGCTGGCATTAGGAGAGCTGGTTTTTGTATCTTTCCCTCCATTTCCTGAAAGATCTCCTGATTTTTCTTTTTTCTAATACAACCAGCAATAATCCTGGACACCATGCCCCCTTTGTGACTTATAATTTCTTTTAACATCTAAGAAGGCATTACCAAAAGTTGTTGGCTTGTTTCAACATCACTTAGTGATGACATACTAATGGCTCTAGAAGTATGGTACGATTTGGCATTTTTTCAACAATATTTTTCCCAAGAAATTCTGCCCCTAAGAACTTGTCCTAATACATACTAGGGTGTCTCCTTTAGTATTGCTTATTACATAAAAGAGTAGAAACAACTTAAATGTTGAACAAAAGGAAATTGGTATGTAGTTAATGAAAATTATGTAGAAGTATGTTTATTGAAATGAAAGATATTCAAAGTATATCATTAATGATGGAGGCAGGATATAAAACAGCTTTTTGTTCTATTCAGACCTTCAACTGATTGGATGAGTCTCACCCACATTATGGAAGGCAATCTGCTTTACTCAGTCTACTGATTTAAATGTTAAATTCATCCAAAAACACCTTCACAGAAAAACCAAAATAACGTTTGATCAAATATCTGGGCACCTCATGGCACAGTCAAGTTAACACATAAAATTAACCATCACAAACAGAATCTCTTAGACCATACCTATTTCTCATGAACTGGAACTGTGAAACATTGTAGATTACAGTACGGTTCTAATCCAACAACAGAAAATGAAGAATAAAGTTCCAATACGAGGCAGTCTTTGTGTCACCTATGCCCACTCTGTGCAAAAATAAGGTTTTGAATGGTTTGGCTCTGGAAGAAGCTGAAGAATTGAGGAATTTTGTGAAATAATTCACACAAGTCTTTCTATTGAGTCGTTTTCCTTGGGATGATGAGTGATTCTTCATTACTGTGATTGACTTTTTACATTAATCCTAGGCAGTGGTATATTTTTTGTGTCATCTTTATGGTTTCTGAGTAGAAAAATAGTATGAACACAAAAAGCATAATACAAAACCAGAGACTTTGGTTTTATTTATTTGTTTTGTAGAATGAGTGCTATTATACACATATACAGATATTTTGGTTTTGATTTTGATTTTGGTCTTTTAACGATCAAACATTCCTTAAAAATTTTAATGATTTTTTTCTTATAAGTAATTGTATTAATTTTCTATTGCTACTTTAAAAAATTACCACAAATTTAATGGCTTAAACAGTACAAATTTGTTACCTTTCTGTTCTGGAGGTCAGAAGTTCAAAATATCAATGAGTTAAAATCTAGGTGTTGGCAGGGCTGCATTCTTTTCTGCAGGCATGAGGGGGAGATTCTGTTTCTTTGCCCTTTACAGCTTCTAGGAGCTGCCCCTATTCCTTGGTTCCTGGCCACTTTTTTTCGTCTTCAAAGCCAGCAATGTTTCATTGCTCTCTATCTTTCTCTCATAGGCACATCTTCCTCTGATTGACTCTGCCCTTCTCCCTCCTTCTCTTATTTTTAAAGACCTTTCTGATTAAATTGGGCCCATGGAGATAATTCAGAATAATCTCCCTATTTTAAGGTCAGCAATTAGCAAGCTTAATTCCATCTACAATCTTAATTCCTCTTTGCCGTGTAACCAAGCCCACTCAAATATCCTGGGATTAGGGCATGGAAATCTTTGGAGGACCATTTTTCCACCTACCACAATGATTAAATCTCTTCCACTGAATACAGCCTCACAGAGACTTTAATCAAGATGTCCTGTTCTCCCTAGCCTAAGAGCTGTCATGTGACCCAGGCAAAGCCAACTGTGCTTTATTCTACAAATGCACACCTGAGAAAAATGATCCAAAGACTGAGAAAGTTTGAGCACACTCATTTCAGTGGTAGAACCTGAAAGAGACTATCAGAGTTCCTGCTACAAAGACTCTCTGAAGCTACTGCCCCCATTGTCCATTCATTTCCTTGCCTTATTCTTTATTCTTCCTTTATTTCTGTTAGCTTTCATATCTTTCCAATGAATTCTGTTTTTCCTCAATTTAGCCAGGGTGAATTTCCTTGGCTTACAACAAAATAAGCCTAATGATACAAGGAATAACAGAAAATGAGGAAGATGGGGTGATTAGAACTACTCTCCGAGTGAAAAAATATGACTTATTTTACATCACTGTGCTTAAATATCATAAATACCCTGGATAGACAGTGGAATTTCTTACTTTTCAAACAGCACACAGGTAGAACTGCAAAATTGCATTGCTGTTCCATGGGACTAATCATAGAGATGAATTAGAGGACAGCATGCTTATTTATGTATTATTTCTATTTGTTTAAGTGAACTCATTGCCCCAAGGCCTATAGACATGTGTACAAAATTAATAAACACATTACTAACTTCTCACAGCAGTCTCTGGAAACCTCCCTGGTTTTTGAGATTCTCCACTGAGTATAAATAGGAAAACAAGTACAGAATTCTAGGGCCGCTGGAGGGCTTGAAATCCATGCCAAACAGATTTTATTAGAAAATTGAAAGTTGGGCTTTTTTTCTTTTACCTGTGGATTTTACTGAAGTAAACTATAGTGAAATTTCTTTAAATGCTACACAAAGGGTTCAAGCAAGATAAATGGCTAAAAGGGTAATTTTTCAATGAGTTTGAGGAGAAGAAAGAAGAGGAAATAGAATGGAAGAAGAAAAAAGTAGAATGAGAGATTCAAAAGAGCGAGAGGATTCTCTAACTCAAAATTTTCAAGGACTTGACTGTGTGTTTATGAATACATGACGGCAAGGCTGACTTTACTTTATGACGTTGGCCCAGCTGCATGACTGGTTCTCCACCAGAGATTTTGCACCCCGTACACATTTGGCAATGTCTGGAGCCATTTTCATTGTTGTCACAACTAGGGGTGGTCTGCTACTGGCATCTGGTGGGTAGAGGGCAGGGATGCCCTTTAGCCAAAGACCACCAGGAACACACCTGCAGTGAAACAAGTTGTGTTCATTACTCTTCGCAACATGGGGGGGGGGGGAACACACACCATGGTGTGTCTCAGGAAGTGGGTGTTAGAACCAATTATAGGATTTGGGTCTTAATTGGGTGATTTGGGGAGAGTCTAAAGAAGTAGGAATTTGCTCTAGATTGGAGGCTATTAGAAAGAAGGGTGATTCTATCTCAATAAATCTTATCTAGAGGGAGGGGAGACTAACAGAAGAATAAATCTGCAATTGGTAAAGAAGTAGTAGTCATTTATTTTGGCGAAGAGAGGGGGCATTTGGCATTTTGTAGATGGTAGAGTGACCTTGGTTTTGTTCATGCTTACACAAAATTATGGAATGGCCTTGCTTTGTCTCAATTTATCATAGTCTCAGAGTAACCTGGTCTAAGGTTGGTTTCCTGTGAGAATTTTCTGTCTAATAAGAGAATCGCATAGATAGCATAGTCTAACTCTAAGTGTCAGGCTAAGTTCCAAATGTCAGAGACTGCTTCTTTCTATATCTTCTTTCCTCTTTCTTTCTTTCTTTCTCTCTTTCTTTCTTTCTCTCTTTCTTTTTCTTTCTCTCTCTCTTTCTTTCCTTCCTTCCTTCCTGCCTTACTCCCCTCCTTCCTTCCTCCCTTCCTTCCTTAGCTTTCTCATTCCTAAACATCCTACAAGGCACAGGATAGCCCCCTTCCCCCCCCCCCCAAAAAGAATTATCCAACCCAGAATATCAATAGTGCTAAGGTTGAGAAACACTCTGCTAACTGAAAGAAGTCAAAAAAGGAGTTTGGGAAACCTTGAACCTCATAATCCAACTCATCCAGAGATATTCCATTCATTATGATAAATTTGGAGATTACATTTTATGAAATGATTTTTCTGAAGTTACAAGAAAGAAAAAGGTGGAAGGAAGCACCAAATTTCCCAAACTATTCCATCTGCTGGTTGCTTCTTGCCTTAACTCAGGGTGCATAAACACTTCTCACTGAGTACCATGAAAAAGTTCCCTGATGGATGTGTCTGAGACCTGTGGCACCCAGAAGAGAAGGTGGTCCACAGAGGTTGAGGGAACCCAATGAGGATACTCTGAAATGGCTGTAAGGACGAGGAGTGTTTTATTCTTATAGTAGCATAGGTAATTCTTGAGTTGGGTTCTGAACAAAAGTCCTACAATATACCCATCTTCATCCCCCTCAAGGCTTTTTGTATCTGCTGCTTTCTGTTGCTTGAGGCACTCTTACACTGTCTTCAAATAGCCAGCTGCTTCTTATCAGTGAAGTCTCTGCTCAAATGCATTTTATCTCACACACCCTACTTCCATCCACTTCTATTACTCTGTCTTAGTTATTTCATAGGAATTACAAGTGAAATTATATCATTTGCTCATTATATGTGTTTGCCTGTATTTTGCACTTGAAAATAAGCTCCATGAGACAGGCAACCTTGACCATTTCACAGCAGTATCCCCTGTACCTATAACAGTGCCTGGCACATAACAGTAAGTGCTTAGTGATGATGATTACTGAATAAATGAATGAATGAATGAATGAAGTCTTGGCTCTGTCCCTGTGCCTGTGGAACAATATGGTCAGAATCATAACCAAATAGCTGTCCTGGGAGAAAGAGTAGCATACTGACACTGTTTGTTCTTCAGTAATGGGAGGTGAGAATCTTCACACATAAGAGTACATAATAAAAAGAAAAAGTAGAAGAGATAATGGAGAAACATTCCTCAATTTTATAAAGCAAAACAGAATCAAGCAAAATGTCAGCTGCTGATAGGAAGGGAGAGGAATCAATGACAGACAAATGAGGGAAAAAACAAAGACTGCTGAGATTTCATTGGTTTGTTTTGGATTTTAACTTCTTTCTTTAAGAAAAATTTATCTTGAGACAGAAAATCAGAAGTGCTGCCAAGAAAGTCAAGATAAGAGAAAAAGGAAGAAGCCAAAGGATGAAAAGACAGAAAATATTTAAAGATACTTTACAAATCATTGCATATTAAAATGAGTGGGGTCTGACGACACAAATTCTACATCCTCAGAGACTGATACATAGTTTTGCAGAATGCCCTACTATTATTTGCTAGAACTTTTAAAAGGCAAGGAAAGATTCCAAAAGAAAGAGCACGTTTAGACCCTGCCGTAAAAAGTAGTTGTTTGGAAAGGCAAGTACCCAGATAATTACAGATTGGCTTAGCAGTAACAATCAAGAAGATACTAGAAGAAATTATTTTTTAAAAAAATCATCTTACAATCCCCTAGAGAGGAACAGAGTCCTGAGTAGCAAACAAGGTTTTATGAAGAGTGAATCATGCCGGACCAACTTAATTTCCTTCTATGATAGAGTGGCAGGCCATGAGATAAAGGGGAAGCAATAGATGTAATCTGCCTCGATTTCACTGAGGCTTCTGCTTCTGTCCTACATAACATTCTCATCAGTGGGCTAGGAAGATTGGTCTATGCCATACTACTATTAGGAAGGAGCATAAGTGCCAAAAGACTGCCCCAGAAAGATGGTTATCAGTGTCTCAGGATAGAAGCATGTTTTAAGGGATAGTAGGGCATTGTGGCCCACAGTATGTTATGGAAAGAGCAATCAATGGCTTAGCAATGGGGACACAAGAAGTTTCTTGCCCGCCTCTACCATTAATCATTGTATCTTTGAGTAATTTGATCCATATCTCTGAGCTCAATTTCACAATCTGTAAAATGAGTGGGTTTAGAGCAGACATTTCTAAGATCTTTTCTAGCTTTAAACTTGTAAAATCTTTTGGCTAATATTTCAGGAACTTTTTCATAACCTGGGTAATAGATTTGAACATTCTCATAGATAATGTTGGCTGTTTCATTTATTTACAACTTCCATTTGACAAACCAAAGTTACTCAGGAGAGGTTGCCTGTTTTCAACACTGAGGGTAACTCTCATATTCATATAGTTATTCATCTACATAGTAGTTATTTTGAGTGTTTTTGAATTCCTAATTTGTGCATAATGAGGGGAAATGAAGGATGAATTTGTTGAAAGCAGCAACTCTCACCTTCTCTGTATCATATACAATATTTAGATCAAAATTTTCTGAAAAGCAATAATTACAGGAGAATGTTAAAAAGGAATATTTGCTAATAGATTAAAAACAAGGACAAATATAAGACTCTGTTTAAAAAATTATGTTTAAAGCCCTGAAAATTAATTATGTTTGCTACTTAAATTACAGCAAAATGGTTGACTATATTGCAATAAAAGAAAACTCAAATGCGTAAAATCTAGACCTCACTTTCATTGACTTAAAAGCTACTTGTTTATTAAAAGCCTATGAGATTTTCTTTTTCATTAAATAGTTGATTCAGAAAGCCAACCAACCTTGGTCAATTCTAAACTATTCTTAATCCCTGAGAGGTGATTGATTTCTTACAACTTTAGTTTATATAGAAAGCATATCCTTAAACTTCTTGTAAACAGCACCCAGATGGAATAACATCTTAAGGTGGTAATATGCTTATTGTTCATTACTTCACTTTTTAAGTTGGCATTTCAGATTAATTAAGCATTTGATAAAGCTCATGTTTATGCAAGTGTTTACAAATTAGAAAAGCTGTTAGCAGCATTTAATTTGTTTGAATATATATATTGAATTTACGGCTTCTAATGGAAAGAAGCTTAAGGGAATTTAAGAGTCATAGCCTTATTGATAGACACTAAGCATATGCAGAGTGTAATTATTATTGCTAATATTTTACATCTGCCGCATGCCAACAGTTAGGTGCGGTAAAGAACCCTGCGTAATTCCAAAGGCAGGAACGTGTGCTGTACATGCAGGGTGTTTATATCACTATACATGTTTATCTTTCTGTGGGCTTTTTTTCCCCGCCCTCTGAATGGAATGTGTTTTCCTCACACTAGAGTTATAATGGGAATGGAATGCTCCTCCGATCCTTTGGCATGGGATTTATCCAATCACACAGAAATTCTGGACATAGCTCAGATCCTGTCATGACAAATATCATTCCAAGCCTTAGCCAATGGCCAGTGTATCTCCAGGCCTATGTGATTAAAGTGAATCATTTAGAACAAGATATCATCCAGCTATCCTTCTGAAACCATGCAAAGAGTTTACATTGATCGAGATTCCTACTGATCTATCTGCGGACACACTGCTTCTGGCTACGGATCTATGACTAATAATAACTTCATCTTTATTATTTTGGAAATGATTTGATTTCAAGCTGAACAAAATCACTTCTTCAGACATGATTTAAGCACCTACTCTGTGCCAGGTTCAGGGCTAAGTGCTGAGAGCACTAAGATGAACAAGAAAAAGACTCTTATCATCATTTCTAAGCTGGGCTATGAGAGCAGCCTTCTTTCTAATTTCCCTGAGTGGTCCCTTCTAATTTATCCTCTACCCAGCCATTAAAAGTGACCCATCTCAAAAATAAATCTAACCATGTTTGACCTTACATTTAAACCCCTCAGTAAATGCCCTGTCTGCCACAAGATGAAACCTGGGCTTCCAAAGACAGCATCAATGGTCCTTCATGATTCGACCTCTCCAGTCCTATTTGTCACCCTCTCTACTTAGATTTTTTCTCCAATAATATTGAACTGCTTAAAGTTCCTCTTTACACTGTTTTTGCCTTACTTATTCTATCTCTGGCAGAAATTGTCTCTTTATCTGCTAACTTCTATTCTTCCACCAAGAATCAGTTCACCCTCATCAGCTTTTCTGACCTCATTTCCTCCAAGAACCAGGGTAGATCAGGGTCAATTGTGGTAAGGCATTTGTCATGCAAACTGCTTATCTCCATAACTGCATTCACCACGTAGTTGTTTAATTACCTGTTTGCTGTTTCAACTCCCCCTCCAGATTGATGTTTTGGCTTTTGTTTTAAATCAACCAGTATGTTTTTCATTTCAATGATACTAATTGGTTCTTTCTAAAATTTCCCCTTGTTTTTATTTCGTCATAAATTTTTTTTGATAATTTCTGTTCCATATTTTGAGTGCCATTTCTTCATTTATCTTGGAAGATCCTAAATATATTCAGTTGAAAGTCATTTTTTTGCAGACTGTTCCATCATTTCCATTTATATTGGCATGAATTAGTCATCTGATTGTCAATTTTGTGAGCCTCCATGTTGCTACTTTTCCCAGTCAGTTTTGAAATTTCAGCTTTAAGTTTCATCTTCAACAGAAATCTCTCTATAACATCCAACCCTCCAACAGACCCCTTGAGCATCCAGGCCCAAAACCAAGTCCTTAAAGTGGCTCAGGATTCTGGTCCTGTGAGGTTTAGATCTAGTTACCAAACCAGTGGACAGCCTGACCCAGACTTGGCTGAGAGACTGTGCCTGTTCTTATTTTTTTTTAATTTTGCTTCATATCAGATTTAATTACAGGCATCATTCAGTCACATTTTATTTCCTAGGCTGAGAAGGGGTGCTCCAGCCTGTACTTTTAAAAAATGAACCGGGTCTGCTCTCTCTGAGATATGAGACAATTTTAGCTCCCATTATATCACCATATACATACTTTTTACCTCTTCTTTCTGTCCTGAGACCCAAAGCCCAGGAGGCATTGGGAGAGGTCAGTCTCAGTTACCACTTTGAGTTTCTGTTCCATTTCTAGTTTTGAGAATGTTCATCTTCGGAGTCATTGTAGTGTCTTTTTAGTGTTTTCTTTTTATATTATATTTAGTAATCTTATGTGTTTGACGAAAGGAAGAAGAGTCAAGAAATAAAATGATACATTTATCTTTCTTCATTTTCCTTTGCAGAAATAAGTAGGAGAAGTGAGAAGTGGTTATAGGAGGACACTGAAGGAATGGAATAAGTCAGCAAAGAGAAATGAGAATATACTATGTATAAAAAAATGTTAAAACACAAGAAGATGGAAATGCTAATAAGATAGAGGCCTTGATCTTAAAGGGTTAGAATAATATCTGCTTAATCTTATTCATCCGTAGAACAAATATTTTATTGAGGGCTTGGTGTATGTCGGATGTTGGTTAGATACTAGGAATACTATGGGAACAAAACAGACAAGATCCTTGAGCCGAGCAGTTATTGGGGAAGATGGGCACAAAAAATAAAATAATTGTAATAATGTGGAAATGTGGGCTATTTTGAGGAATCTAATCTATCTGGAACACCTACCTTATGATAAAGCTGATACCAGGTGATGAGCTGGAATTAGCCATTCAACAGGTATGGTCTTCTCAGAAAAGCCTTGAGGTGAGAGAGAGGATGGCACTTTGGAGGTACAAAACTAGTTAAGTGCAAGTAGAACAGAGATGACAAAGCTCAGGTCATCCAAACCAGCTGCTGCATTCAGTTCCCCCTAAACAGAGTTTTATCTCGGGTAATGGAGAATGCACTGCCTCAATAGGTAATACAAGTCTATCTTTGGCCATTAAAATGTCCCCTAGGTACTCACAATGATTTCCAGGTGTCTCTTGCTTTTCATTTTCCTTTAGATCATTTGGTATTACACACTCAAAACTGAATTTTTAAGAGCTGATATAATTTTTCCTTCCAAAGATCTCATGTCAAGTATCTCCAATTTGTTTGGAATCCAATTGAATAAATTATAATATATGTGACAAACTTTTCCCTCCGAACCTACCATGAACTCTGAAATGATATGATATCTCACTCCTAAATTACTTAGCACTGTTTAAATGCCAACTAATTCTTCCTGGTTGGCCAAAAATGAGTATAGGATGGCAGTTCCCCCAGAAAATTTTCTCCTCTGGGAGGTGAAGCTGTGAGCAAAGCAAGTCAAGGACCTGTTAGACATTCTGCTGTTAACCAAATGAGACTTCCAGCAGATGTCTGAAGAGTTGAAATCCCCATCATTACTCTGTCTTTTCTCTGCGCTGATTTTGCAATCTGTGTCTCGTAGCACACTCTACATTTCCTCCATGTGTTCCAGTGTGCTCTCGCAACGATGCCACTTCTGTGTTCTTCATTTGTCCTGACCCATATGCTCCTGCCCTCAGGTCTGGGCATTTCCATATGAACGTATGTCTTCATGACATTCACCCTTGCTCTGCCTCCTGTCTAAGCAGTCTGTTTCTTTCGGGGTGGGCATAACCTTCCGTTGAATTCTAATACAGAGTTCTAGCCAACAAAATCCAGGTAATAGTTAAAAAATCAGCTCACTCTTATTGATTTATCTCCAGTGTGCCATATCCAAGGATCCTTTCTCAACTGCTTTCTAGTAAGAATTACCAGGAATTCAGTGTTAAACTCCCTGTGTTCACTGTTACTCTGGACCAACAGCAGGGACCTCTCCTGAGAGCTTGTTAGAAATGCAAAATCTCAGACTACATCTCAGACCTACTAAATCAAAATCTGCGTATTAACAAGATCCCCATGAGACTCATATGCACATTAAGTTTTCAGAGCATTACTCTAGAGTCTTTGATTCCACTGGTATGTCTAAACCTTCTTCTCACTTCTACATGCTATGAAACCTTCTGGATTGGCTTCAGCTGCCCTCTCTGCAAACTCTCGAAAGGTAATCAATCTCTGTCCAAATTCATCGTTACAATATAGAGAAGACAATTGATCCGTTTGTGTTTAAATGTGTGACTCTGTTTGCACCAGGTCCTCTCCAAAAGCAGACATTAATGTACCACTTTCTTGACTTCAGCTTGTCTGGGTTCTACTGCATACAACTTCCAGAAGGGTGCCATATCCCATATGGTTCTACATGTTCTTTGATGTTTAAATGGTATTCTTTTTTTTTTTTTTTTAAAGATTTTATTTCCTTTATTCTCCCCAAAGCCCCCAGTACATAGTTGTATATTCTTCGTTGTGGGTCCTTCTAGTTGTGGTATGTGGGACGCTGCCTCAGCGTGGTTTTGATGAGCAGTATCATGTCCGCACCCAGGATTCGAACCAACGAAACACTGGGCCGCCTACAGCGGAGCGTACAAACTTAACCACTCGGCCACGGGGCCAGCCCCATTAAATGGTATTCTTAAATTGACTTATTACACTTTAAATTTAATATAAAAACAAACTTTATTTTATTCCAGGACATATCAGTTGTTATGAATAGAACCTTAAATATATCCCCCCACCAAAAAACAAAAAAGCACAGTATTATTAAATTCTAGTTAGATATTGTTATCTGCCCAAAACCCTGAGACTAAGGTCTTTTCTTTGTTAACCAGAGAGATTGGGATGTGTTGAAGAAGTGTTAAAGACATAAACAGAGTTTTTCTCTTTGGTGTAATGAGAAGAATGGGAAACTAGGAAAGGGAAGTATTGCATGCTATGTTTTCAAATGTTATTGTCAACTAAAATTGATCCTGCAGTCAAGCTTTGGAAAACACTGTGTTATTCAACTAAGACTACCTGTCACTTAAGGTCTGCAATAAATTGCTGATAGAGTTAAGGTTATAAATCCGAGGGAAGTGTGTTTAATTAATTGCTTTGGAGGGAAGTTTTTGGTAACTTCCCAAAGATGATGCTTCATTGATGTATATACGGTTTTATTAAGTAACTAGTGGTCACAAGTGGCAAGTGACTTGGACTGGTCTGTTATGCTACCATAAAATAGGAAGGCTTCTTATCAAAATGAGACCTTATGGTTTCAAACTCAGTGTGAAATCCTTCTTAGTGCCAGGTACACATTTGGAAACAACCTCTCTATTCTGCTAAGATCTCAGTGTTTATACTGGTACATTCTCTGCAGTGACAAGTAATGTACAAGGGCAGAACAAAACATCACCACAGTCTTGCAAAAGCTTTATAATAACATTGTATTGCTTTGAACCATTCAATCAATTGGAGCCATGGTTTAAATGTACAGAAAAACTAAATGGAATATCATGGGAAAAAAAGAAAAGTATTTTGCTGCCTAACTTCAGCATACAGAGTTTGGGAGCATATTTTTTAAAAGAAGAAAGTTTTATCTGGACTCCCTGGATTATTATATTTCTAGTATGGCTACAATAATTTCCCTTTAAAGATTCGGAGGTCTAGGATTTCACTCAACAAAGCATGTTTTATGCTAATTAAAAGTGGGCAAGAAGTCGTGAATTCACTATGATCTTTATGGAGAGAAATCAATACTTCTATCTATTTCTATAAAACTCCAGGGTTTTTCTGGTGGATATTAGAATCTAGAAAGGTAGGCTTTTATGTTGTGTTTCTTATAATAATGAGCAATCTAGGGTCAAATAGAAGTCTCATGCAGGGTACGGAATAAAAGAGTAACTATGAACAATTGAAAAATAAATGCAGAATCAGATATTTGTAATGCTGCTTAAAGGAAGGCTAATCTTTATTCAACTGTTTTTACTCACATATAGGACTCCCATTGTGTAGTGTCTTAGCAATGGATATATTACTGAGGTTCTAAAACCTCAGTATTAATGCAAAGAATTATGGTTTTATAACTCAGTGGGAGAATGCATGTACGCACACAGACACACACAGACACACACACACACACACACACACACACACACCAATAATTGCTATTTCTAGAAGCATTTGTTGTAATAGGAACCCTTACAGAATCTTGGTTTTACTGCAATTCAAAATTGTTGAAATATGTTGTGGAGTACTGGCTGGAATATATACCCTTGCCTGAGAATAAATGACATGGATGCTTTAAGCTGTGCGCAGAGATCTTACTGTGTGACTCTGGTGGATACCATTCAGATTGCCCACAATCATAATCCTAATCATCATTACAAAAAACTCAAGAGTCTATCTAATCATATTAGATTTTGTGTCCAGCAAAATTACAATATAATAGTCTCTCTGCAGCACTGACTGATGTCACAAAGGAACAAGTTTTATTGCTACAGATTCCAAATGTGTTTTCAGCAGGTTTTTCTGAGGAGTGGGAAGAAGCAAGATTCCATGAATGAATGTGTTCCAGGAGAGCTTGTCATTTCATATTTATTTGAAATTAAGTTTAGTATTATAACTGCTGTTCTTCTACAAATGATGTCATTTTTTTCCCTAAAATGTAAGTGTTTCAATATTACAATGATGGAATTATTTCAGCATTCCACTTGTGATCACTTATGCATTACCTATTGGCTGATTAAACTGGTGGTTCTATAGGAAGACATAGAGGCATATGAAACGTGCACATCCAAGAAACATCAAAAATAGAGTGAAATGATAAAAATTTCATCCTGCTTTCAGAAAATTGAAAGAAACTCATTGAAATTTGTGTAATTGAAGGTTATTTCCTCTCCCAGTTAGTTGTCTTTATTTGCCGTCACCAATAAACCAGCAGTAACTCATATTAACCATAGATGAAAGTAGGATTCTGAATTTTTTTTTCTGAGCATTGTCCTAAGTTTACCCAAGAGAGATTACTGTTAGTACCTTAGTGCCTTAGAATTTATTCACAGTGCTGGGATGTGTTCTCAAATCCTCTAGGAAAAAGGGCTTCAAAATATGCTTTCCCTGTCCCTCTTGTTGAGAGTTCTTTTCTTGTGAGCCAGTAGGAAGTAGCATCAACAAATCTGTGCTCTTTGATAACTGGCACATAGAGGATCCCTGTCCATTCTGGTCCCCGCTGACTCAGGAGAAAGGAGATGACAGGGGGTGGTGTCTTGGGCGGACCATTCGTGCTCAGGCTGCGTGCTGAACACAGTTCCTGGGCAGCCATCATTTGTAAGCCACCTTTTCATTGGAAAGCAGACCTTCATCTTTGGCATGTGGCTCTATTA
The DNA here is from genome assembly GCF_021613505.1 of Equus quagga. Taxonomy (NCBI): domain Eukaryota; kingdom Metazoa; phylum Chordata; class Mammalia; order Perissodactyla; family Equidae; genus Equus; species Equus quagga. Next base: position 56,539,925 of record NC_060273.1, on the reverse strand, counting down.
TACTAAGCAACTCACAAATCTGGTGGAGAAGCGCCTCAAACTTTCTTTGAATGGTTGTGTTCCACAGTCATAGGTGGTGTTCAGAAAACCTGCATGAGAGCAGTAATCACACTCTATTTAGTGGCGGTGGTGTGTCCTGAAAAGCTTACATGGATAAGCCATGTGTAGCCCCTAAAGCAATGTGCCACAGTAACAGAAAACATCAGTAGTCATAACAATGAAGTACTTGATGGATTCTCTCTCAGCTTCCTAATTATGAAGCTTATATTTTACAACAAGTTGAGGTCTTTTTTTTTTTTTCTGAGGAAGATTCACCCTGAGCTGCCATCTGTTGCCAATCTTCCTCTATTTTGTATGTGGGTCACCACCACAGCATGGCCACCGACAAGTGGTATAGGTCCACACCTGGGAAGCAAACCCAGGCCACCAAAGCAAAGCATGCCAAACTTAACCACTAGGCCATGGGGCCGGCCTCTGATATCTTTTTTTGAAGACTTATTATTTCTCTCAGCATGAAGACATGCCCTGTGAATAATTTACATAGTCATAGGAGGTAAGGTTTTAGTTTTATCTTGTTTTTAAGTTAGATATCATTCAGATCTAGCCTTACTAGCAGGCTTTGGTCTAAGATGTGATCAAAGGAATGCACCAAAATCCCCTGCCTCAAAATACCTCTCTTTATTACCATCTGAAATCTACAGTTAGAGATTGTCTTTCAGACTACACCCTCAAGATTCATTTATTAAAATAAAAGGACACCAGAAATCGGTAAACAATAAAATTCTTCCTTAGCTCAATTCAAAAACATGCACTGAGCATCTCTTAGTTATCAGAAACTCTATGGGCCCTAGGAATCAAGGTTGGATATATATTCACTTCTCTTTCAAGGAGATGACATGAAGTTTATGCTGGATCTTGGGAATAAGAGGAGAAGTAGGTCCGTGCTTGGAAAGACGAGTGTAGAGAAAACAGGTTTTACTTCCCTTGCAATTTCAATAAGAAATAAACTCAGTTACATTTGGCTAAGCTGTGCACTTGACAGCTGCTTGTCATAATATGTCATTTGACTCGTAATATGCTTTGTGTACATTTAACAGTGAGCTTAGACATAAAAAGAACAAGGGAATGACAAAAAAAATTCCCACTCTTAGGATTACATAGCAGTTATTTAATGTTTAGAGGCTTATGAGAATATACAAAATAGATAATATTTAAGGATGACCCCGCTATCAAGCCATATTGCCAGATACCATAAACAGATATAAATTGTCAGAGCAGCATAAGTACACAGTGACCCTGTGTTCAACTAAGCACAGCGTTCACTAGCATAGTTAACCTTTGACTATAGCAGTAAATTAACGCAGATCTCGAAAAAATACTCCTATGCAAAAATCACTCTGGAAACACTGATGCATAATAATAAAAGACTAAGAGCAACTTGACCTCCAAAGCTTATGGCCAGGGGAGGTATCACATAGTGTTGGACTAGGGAGGAGCATATGTTCATTAGGAAGGTTATTGAACACTAGACCTCTTATATTTTCTAGTTAAATTCTGCCACAGCCCAAGAACAGCAACTTGTGTTATAAAGACAACAATGTCAGGTGTTCCAAGCTATTTTAGTAACACCCCTTTATTACTGAAAGTGCCTCCGGTAAATGCCCAAATTGCCTATTTGCACTAAATAAAATGTCACTTTGTGAATAAATTAGACATTTTATGCTACCTTCTGTACGTCTAATGACATCCGTTGTAATATAATGTTTGCTTGTCTCTAGAGGCTGGCTCTAGAAATCAGCTTGCACCTGTGGCTTTGGGGAGATATTAAGTAGTGCGTTTTTGTACTCACTTCCCCTGGCAGAATGTCACTGATATTTCAAGGAAAGACTCAAAAAATATTACCAGAGTATTTCTCAATATACCTCTAGGGCTTAAAGTTTTGAATTTACATGGACCTTTTGACATGTCGTGGTCCCTGTCCAACGGGAGTTACTAGCAGCTTGTAGTTTAGACTCTTCACCTTGATCTGCCTATGAACAACCAGAATCAGATTAATTCTGTGTGCTTGGCATAAGCATGACTAACTCGACCATTTCAGAGTGGTCTGGCTTTGCATTAAGCTGTTGTTGCCTCTACCTTTGAAACAACTCAATTTCTACTTTCCTTTTCTATGCACCTCGATTCCAAACAAAAACCATAAGTTTAGCATGGCCACCAGAGGGGGAGGATGCATCTGCAGTGTATAGTGATCGAAATAACTCCTCAAACTTGCACAATTTATCTACATCTCATGTCACTATGTTGGCATCTAAAAAAGTCCCTTCTAGTGGCTTTCTTGACCCTATATATACCAAAATACCAAAGTTGTGAGCTGATTTTTTTGAAATATGTCCCCTTCAAAGAATGGTCCACATAAAACTCTTACACAAAAATGTAAGGTATAAAGCATTTGCATTTAGCATTTCTTATCTTCTTGTTTCGTTTGATTTGACAAGAACTGGTAAAAGTGAGGACCCAGGTAAATGATGCCCTAATGACTCTTATCATCTAAAGGAGAGAGAAATTATGAAAATAGTTAGAGCTGTTCTCTGGCATACTTGACTCTATAAGAATTATGAATAATTCTAACAATTGCAAACATAAATTGAGTATTTACCACGTGCCAGTAATTATTCAAGGCATTTCACATGAATTATCTCTTTGAGTATTTACAACAACCCAATGAGATAGGTAAGGTTGCTATCCAAATTTTTCAAAAGAAGAAAAAATTTGTACTTTAACAAGCCAAATCAAAATTAGGACTAGCCATCAAATTAAGTCATATAAATTTGCATTAGAAATTCCCTTTAAATTGAGGAATTGTACAGTATGTTATTTATAAACATAAGTGGTGGAGTAAGAGAATCTTAGTTTGATTACCTTCTTTGCCACTAACGTATAGTTGATATTATGTATCAGTCAGGATTTTTTCTGTTGTCATTGAGAGAATAACACAGGCTTATACACACCCAAGCATTAGGAGAAGAAAAATTTATTCCTCATATAACTAAAATTGACAGAGTAATGTAGTTTTAAGGCATGATTAACTTCAAGATTTTGACAAAGTCACCAAGACCCAGTCTCTTTCTATGTTCCAATTCTCTTCTCCTTTCTATTGATTTCATTTTTAGGCTCCACTTGGTGACATGACGGGGGCTAGTGGTTCTGATCCTAAATGCTCCCAAGTTCAAGCTCAGTGGAAAAGAGAGCTCTCATGGCCTAATAGTTTGAACAAAAGTCTTACGTCTGATAGATGCATCCGTGAGCCAATAACTGAGGCGAGGGAAATGGAATACATTGATCAGACAGGCATAAGTCTCGGTTACATGTTCTTTCCTGGAGCTCCAACTTAAGCACATACAATAAGAGTGGATGATGAGTGGCTCACCAGTGGAAAACTGGAATGCTCTTATTGGAAGAAAAAGTGAGATGGGGATAGGTGAATTGATTCTGAGCATCAGAAACAACAGATGTCCAATACAGCTTTGGAGAGTCTCTTCATCTCTCTCAGCATCATTTTCTTATCTGTAAAATGGGGCAATAATAACTACCTCATAAATTTGTGAGAATCCAAAGAGCTAATATATGTGAAGTACAAGGTGCAATACCTAGTTATTTGGCTTCTCTCTTTCTTTCTTTTTCTCTTCCTTTGTCTCCTCTTATCCTTCATTTTAATTTTTTATTTCTTTTTATGTTTCTTTGTCATCTTCTTTTATCATCATCATCACGATCATATTCATAAATTATTTACCACTGGATTTGGCCCAGGGCAAAAACTCCCTATGGAAGAAGATGGCCCTTCCCGAAGGATCTGAGCAGAGCAAACCTGATGTTAGCTTATCATATGATTGCTGAAAGTCAAGCTCCTCAAAAGAGGCATCCTGGGTCCCAGCTGAATATCGCTTCTAAGTCGATTTTCAGATTGCCTGAAGAACAATGTACACATAATGCTGGATTTGGGGATCATGTGGTCCTCTGTGAAATTCACATTCTGTTTTTAATTGTTACTTCTTTCCACTGTCAAGTCTCCCTATCTTTGAATAGCAACCAGATAAAAATGTTCCATTGTCCCTTATAAATTAGAAAAAAGAGTGAACCCCAACCTAACACACGCATCTCTCTTAGGCTTTCATTGCACATTAGCATGAAAATAATACATTTTGTGATTTATAGCAAAATTATAGAAGGCAGTCATGTTCCCTGTCTTTGTCTCTCATTGGATACATCATATAAGCCATGCTTTATTACCAATCCCTAAATGATGTGATTGGATTATAAATGCTAAAATGCACAACTTCATCCTTGCAAAATAGCTACCTGATTAGTAAAAATATTCTGCAGTCACCACATTTCCTAAACATCAAAGCTCGGCATACAGTTCAGTTCAAACTGACAAGCATACAATAAGTGTCTGCTTAACTTTCCTTAATTTCCAAAATAAAATCCTGGGGTAGAGACTTACTGGTCCAGGAGAGATCAGTTGCACATCCCAGGACAAATTAATATAATCCCAGAGAGGTAGAAAAAGTGACATTGCATCAATTTACTCTTCCCATAGTAATCATGGGGATGGGTTGAAAGCACAGTTCCAAAAGAAATGGGGACTAGACAAAGAGAACAATGTTCTATATTTACTCCCAATAAAAACCTCTCAGAACAGTTAAACTATATGTATTTTTTCAGCCTTATTGAGGTATAATTGACAAAATTACAATATTTAAAGTGTACATCATGATGATTTGATATACATATACATTATGAAAGGACTCCTCCCATCTAGTTAATTAATGTATATATGAATATTTAAGTTTATATACATGTTTATAATATATATGTATATGTATGTATATAATTTATCATATATGTAATCATATATGTATATATGTATATATAATCATATATGTGTATATAATTTTAATACAATACTGTGTTATCAGCTCTAGGCACCATGTTTTATGTTAGATCCTCAGATCTTATTCATCTTATAGCTGAAAGTTTGTGCCCTTTTACCAACCTCTCCCTGTTTTCCCCACTCCCTAGCCCTTGACAACCACTTTTCTACTCTCTGTTTCTATGAGTTTGACTTTTTTAAAAAAGTCTACATATAAGTGATACTATAAAGTATTTGTCTTTCTCTGTCTGGCTTATTTCCCTTAGCATAATGCCCTCAAGACCCATCCATGTTGTTGCAAATGGCGGGATTTCCTTTTTTCTCATGATTGAATAATATTCTAGTGTGTGTGTGTGTGTGTGTGTGTGTGTGTGTGTCTATCCCATTTTCTTTATCCATTCATTCCTTGACAGACATTTAGGTTTTTTCCATATGTTGGCTATTGTGAACAATGCTGCAGTGAACATAGGGGTGCCGATATCTCTTCGATACCTTGTTTTCATTTCCTTTCCATATATACCCAGTAGTGAGATTGCTGGATCATATATGGTCAGTCTGTTAATTTTTTTTTTTCAGTGAGGAAGATTGGCCTTAGGCTAACACCTGTTGCCAATCTTCCTCTTTTTTTTGCTTGAGCCAGAGTGGCCCTGAGCTAACATCTGTGCCCATCTTCCTCTATTTTGCATGTGGGACGCTGCAAGAGCACAGTTTGATGAGTGGTGTATATCTGCCCCCGGGATCTGAACCTATGAAGCTGGGCTGCTGAAGTGGAGCATGCCAAACTTAACCACTATGCCATTGGGCCATCCCCTATTCTTAATTTTTTGAGAATCCTCCATACTGTCTTTCATAGTGACTGCACCAATGTACATTTCCACCGACAGTGCACAAGGGTTCCCTTTTCTCCACATCCTCACCAACACATTGTCTCTTGTCTTTGTGGTGATAGCCATTCAAACAGGTATGAGGTGATATCTCATTGTGGTTTTGATTTGCATTTCCCTAATGATTAGGGATATGGAGCATCTTTGCATATACTTGTTGGCCAGGTATACATCTTCTTTCTATATATATCTTCTTTGAAAAGATGTTTATTCAGTTCCTCTGCCCATTTTTTAATCAGATTTTTTCTTTTTTTTTTCTGCTATTAAGTTGTGTGTTCTTCATATATTTTGGATATTAACCCCTTATAAGACATTTGATTTGCAAATATTTCTCCCATTCCATAGGTTGCCTTTTCATTTTATTGATGGTTTCCTTTGCTGTGCAGGAGTTTTTTAGTTTGATGTAGCTCCACTTATTTTTGTTTTTGTTTTCTTTGCTTTTGGTGTCAAATCCAAAAAATCGTTGCCAAGACCAGTGTCAAAGAGCTTGCCCACTATGTTTTCTCCTAGCATTTTTATGGTTTCAGATTTAAATGTAAGTGTTTAATCCATTTTAAGTTAATTTTTGTGTGTGGTGTAAGATGGGATCCAGTTTCATTCTTTTGCATATAGCTGTCCAGTTTCCCCAGCACCACTTATTGAAGAGACTGTCCTTTTTCCATTGTATATCCTTGGTCCCTTTGTCATAAGTTAATTGACCATATATGCATGGGTTTATTTCTGGGTCTCTATTCTGTTTCATTGATCTATGTGTCTATCTTTATACTATTATCATACAGTTTTGATTATTATAACTTTGTAAAATAGTTTGAAATCAGGAAATATGGTACTAAACTATATTTTTCTTGTCCTGTTAAAACAACACTTAATCTTCATTTAGAGTTATTCATTCAGGGATCAAATAATCATCTAGAATTACCTCAAAAGGAATTTATTTAATTCTAAGATTTTATGAATTTTAAGTAGTTGTGGGTTTTCTTTGAGGGGAGAGAGTCTTGAACAAAATGTACCACCTTCCTTTCCATATATCTAAAAGCCCCATCTTTCCATTAACAATCAGTTCAACTTTTCCTTCCTCAAGCTTCTCTAGCTAGTAATGTGGAGCACAAATACCATATTAACTTTTTAATTATTTTTTGAATGTCTGTGTCCTACCCTCTGAATTGGATTATAAATTGAAGGAAAACAGTGTGTTCCATTCTACTTTCTATCCTTGACGTTGAGGCAGAATCTTGTGTAAAAATTTTTCTTTAGCCGCAGCAATTGTTGGAAATAATAATAGTGACTGTATGTTGAGCTTCACCTATGTGCTGTGAGCTGAGATGAGTATTTCATACTTACTCATATATAATCCTCAAGAAATACCAACGAGACAATTATTATTATCTCTGCTGTAAAACTGAGACTTAAGAGTGATAAATGTATCTATCCAAGAGGGCATATGGAACTCCAGAGTCTGTTTCTTCTTTAATCTCCAAGGTCTATCATTATTTACCTATTAAATCTTAAAGTCTTTGGATATGTTTCTTCACAATGAGAAAACAGTGCATTTGTAAACATTTCTGCATTGAGGGGTATAAAATTCTTATATCACAACATATTTTTAGGCCCAGACTGAACCCCTCACATCAAGGCCCTGCTATGAACTTCTTTAATTGTCTCCAAATATCAGTATTAGTGCACTTACTTTGTCATCTGTTGAGTACCTGCTAAACTGTGAACAAATGATGGATAAATATTATGTTTTTTTTTTCTCAGTTCTTGGTACAGTGCCTGACATATCAGAGCTGGTGCTGAATAGATAATGTTTACATATATAAATATAAGAATGAATGAATCAATCAATCAATCCATGTATCTGTCCATAAGTGCAACAACGAATGAAGAAGAGTTCAGATGGTGCTAAGAGCATCACCTTTCTGGCTTGAGTAAATAGTAGCAAGAAGTGTCTTTCCTAGGTTCTCACCACCTTGGGCCTTTGTAGAATGCTGCACAAAACACTCTTTAGGGCTGATTGCCAACATACTCATGCCACCACAGTGCCAAAATTCCTTAACTTGCATTTGTTAATACCTTATTTCTTATTTATTCTACCTAAAAATATAGCTTAATATGAATTTATGTACCTGAATCCTGAGTTTTGCCATTGGCAATGAACATTTTCATGTGACATAAACAAATGGGAATATTTAAATAAGCAACAGATTACCTGGCAGTGAAGTGTGTCCACCACTTGTAAAGCAGGGGCCAAACCAACATCTGCTGACATTGATTTAGTGGATTAAATTCAACAAGAGTTGCCAGAGTTTACACATGTGCCCTTGCTCAAGAAGCACATGGAGCTATCTGCGTACCAGCAGTCCTGGACCATGTAATGAAAGAAGGATCACGAAACTCATGGAGTTCACTCAAGACCGCTAATACACTCATCTCTGCAATGGAGGATGCAGAAGATCCACTGTGGCCTTTCTAACTCTTTAAAGTCGTCTCCCCCAAATAGTTATAAGTTCTGTTTTACTTACTCCAGCCTTAGGAATCTGAAATATAACTGAAAATATCATTATCCTTTTAATGAGTTTTTTGGTTTCTACTTTGACAACTGTTTTTCTCAGTAACAGCATTTTAATGTATCTGAAAAGCGCAGGGTAAGTCACCTTACCTTATCTTACTAGATGGATGATCCATTTATTTTTATTTGTGTGTTTGCTTTATTTTTGCTTAATATGCAGTTACCATAACCTAACCCAAAGCCTGAAATGTTTCAGATTATTCAAAAGAAAGTTTGAATATTACATGAGTTAATAAATGTGGCCCAGTAATCTCATCCATAAAATAAGGATGCTATTTTTCTCACCATTTTATATTTGTACATGTGTGTATAAAAACTTACATATATTTATAAAATAGCTATTGCCTGATTATGCATAATACAAAATTTATGTCATGCTATAATCCATCTCTATGTATTTGACCTCCCACCAAGTAGAAGAAAAGAAAATTACACGGAGCAACAGTGCAATATAAATAAACAATATGTAGTATTAATGTATTACCATTACTAGAGAATAAAACTTACTTATTTCCTCATCATCCAGCCTAGGTTGATATGAATTCATCAAAAATAAATACAATATGACCCTGATATTTCTTCCTGCTGCTTCTCTCTCTCTCTCTCCCTCACACACACACAAACACACACACAAACACACACACATGCACACACACACACGCACACACGCACGCACACACAGAGCTTGCTTATACAGGGTTGGTTGGCAGCTAGATTCAACCTAAAGCAAAGTTTTTATAAATCAATATCTTTAGGAAATTTAAAATGTTTTAACATTTAATCCAAAAAATATATGGAAAAAATCTGTTGGATACACTGTATGACTTGTTGCTCTCATCTTATAATCACAGCCAGAACTTCATTAGGGAATTAGCTAACTGTTCATTTGGCAGTGACTTCCTGTTTGAGTAGTATAAGAGAAAGACTCTCAGGATGTTGTAATTTCTATCCTTTTGCTGATAGATATACTTGCTGTCCGCATAACTGGTTTATTCCAATAGATGCTTTCCTCGGAGACCATGTAGTCATGGAAAATATCACCCAATTTCCTTCCAAGAACTGTTGGGAGGCTTAATCAAGAAATGCTCGTGAGGGGCACTGGGGAGGGAAGTGCTCTCCAGCAGCATAGAGAAATGGTTATTATTGGAATTAGTCTTTAAAAAAATCTCTAATCATCATCCAAAGAAGATGAAGAGAAGAGGGAAAAAAATCCTAGACAAATTAGGAAAACATAAAATTTGACCAAAATTGCTGAATACATTTTGTCTTTAACTACAGAACAAATGATTTTCCTTCCTTTTAATGTTAGTAGCCACTGAGGGTTTAATTGTTTAAATTAATTTTTAGAACAAAAAGAAAAAAGGTTAAAATTAAGAGTTCGAACTTTATTTATTCTATGCTTCTACAATTCTAAATTGCCTCTAATTTCCTTCTTTACACATGCAGTGTAGGAATGGTTGTTTTTCACAGACCTTGCTTTTTCACTAATTAGTTGCCAGAATTAAGTTTGCAATTACCCAGTTGAAATATTTTAAGAAAAATGTGTCATGTATCAGATAAATAATTGAAGTGCATAATTTGAAGAGAAACTTGGACCCTGTCTAGTATGTTCTAATAAAATTTTGGATCTTTGTTGCAAGTGAGAGCTATCTGACTCAAACTAACTTAAGCAAAAATATAGATTTATTATAAGGATATTTAGGTCATTCATGAATCTCAAGAACAAGAACATGGGTGGCCTGAAGAATTGCTAAAACAACAAACTCTAACATATTTGGGTCTTGCTTTTCATATCTCATCTCTTCTCTCCACTGCTCAGGGTCAGTCTTCTCTTTCTCTCTGTAAAAGGGTTTTCTGTGCTTCATTGGTTCTTGCTGAAGGAAACATAGTTGCCAGGAATAGCATCTCATATTCTACTTTCTCTGAAAGAGACCAACACACATTCTCTGTTTCAGTTCCAGAATTCCTAGGGAGGGACTCATCATTCCAGCTCAGGTTAGATGCCTCCTTTTAACTGGTCAACTGTAGTTAGTCAATGGGGTCCCACTGTAACTGACCTGACAGTTCTTAAAATAACCATGTGGATGGAGTCAAAATTGAGGGGCAATTTCCATACAAAAGTGCTTAGTAGACAATTCTGTAAGGACCTACCCTGTACATTCAAAAGTTAATATTATATAAAATAGGGAAACAAATCATATAATTAAACAATATTACATTTAACCTTGTAAAAATAACTTGATCTAACTAAATCCCCAAAATATGAGTCGAAGTTCAGTAAATAACCAACTGGATAAGACATTATCACCACACACAAGGATAATTTACCAAAAGAAAAACTCAAACCTGTTGATGGATAGTATACCCCTTAGCTCAAGTATATACTGAATATTGAATCTATGGAAACCCTTGTGCTAGGAACTGAGGATACAGTGATGAACAAGACAGTCTAGTGGAACGAGTACACATTAACAGATAATATACAGTATTGCGGAAAATGCAGTGATGGAAACACCTACAGGTTATCATGGGAATACTAAGGAGGAACAAAGCCCTGTTAGGAGTAAGGAACAATCATAAATGGCTTCCCAAAGGAGTCAACCCCTGAACCAGATCAACAAAGAGAAGTAAAATTTATGCAGACAAGAAATGGAAAACAAGAAGGGAGTGGTCAGCAGGGGCCAGATGATGGAGGAGCTTGCAAACCCAGCTAAAGAGCTTGGATTTTTCTGAAGGTCCCTAAGAAGAGAGCATGGCAGTGGCATGATCAGATTTTGTTGAGAACTAGGCCCAAGTTACAATTCCTATAAACACAGTCCCAGAGAATTGGTTTCTAAGTAACTTCTCAAGTAATCAAGTAATTAAGTAAGCTAGGCTAATTTTGTGAAAAAGGTAGTCCAGCGCATTCTGTCATGTCCTAATTATATAACATCCCTGTCCTACACACTTCTGCAGGTGGAAAAAATCTGCTGGTTGCAAGAAACAATTGTGTTCAACCAAAGTAATCAACAGAATTAACTATTTGGACATATTTTTCTTCCTTGCTTTAAGAATTCAGAACACTTTACCACATTCCCTTCTTGCATATCACTCATCCCACCAAATCTAGGCTTTCAGTTACCGTCAGGCTAAATTGCCTGCCTTCCCCTGCCTCTCCTCAGCATAACGTCATTTGAATTTGCTCATGGGAATTTTCAAGTCCAGGACAGACTCTTTCTCCCTATCTGCCAGAATCTATAGTTCTCATTATTACAGACTCAGTTTGAAGCCATGCCTCCTGGGGCTGCTCATTACATTAGATAGGGGATATGTGGGACACTCCTTCTGTCAATCCCAACCATCTCTTCTATAGCTTTCATGATACACGAATGCTTTTTTGTTCCTAAGATTTTTGTGTATGCATTCTTCCTAACATACACAAAGCAAAAGCCTCAAAGCACTATATGTCCCCTCTAAAATGTTTAAGTTGAATGATACTAAGTTTAATTACAGGAACAGCAAATGGATATTGTCTTCTTTCCTATGTGCATGTTTTGTGTGAGTTTCACAAACATTTCACACAACAAAAATAGCATTTCTATCGCCACCTTGTAAAATGAGATTATATCCTGGAACAATATTAAAATCACAATCCCAGGAAACTCATCATTTCCCAATAATAAAATGTATTGGCTTTAAGCTGTAGCAAGTCATGAGAAATTGGTCCATGAAATCAAGGCATAATAATTTAATGAAACTCTATCTAAAACTTTTAAAATATATATAAGAACTAATTATCTGTTACTTGTCCTCAATGGTCGATTTGCTTTAGCTAGCACCTGGGCCTCTTATTTGGCAAAGAAAGAAATAAAATGCCGGTTTAAAAAAGCTTCTATCGTTCTATTTTTCAAATTCAAGTTTTCCATATTGAAGAAAGGATTCCTGTTCATATATGCTGTATTTGTGCTGGGCCTTTCTCAATATAATAATGAGAGGCATCCATTTACTAAGAAATGCAACTATCTGTCATTTAATAAAAGTACTTGCTAAATAATGTCTATAACTATTTAATTTTTTCTTAGATTCTAGTTATAAGGTAGGTCCCAAGCAATTACTATTTATTTATCGATTGACATTAAGAATGTCTTCAGAACTCCTGTCCTAGGTTGTGTATGTGTGTGCACCCTCCATCCTCGTAGCACCTTCCAGTACTCAGTCCTCTAAACTCCTTCTTGAATCTATTTCACCCTCTCCAGACTTAGCTCCTCCTGCTATTATTCTCCCAACCCTCATCCATGCTTTGTTCTCTTTTCTCCTATCCAAATCTACACTTCATATTTACCATACATTTAATGCTTTATTCCGATCATATAACATATTTGCAATTTAATAAGAATTTCCTAAAAGTTCAGTTTCAACCTTCAGTCTTGTGCTGTTTGAGTGACAATGAGGTGCAATGGAAGAAACATTAGAGAAAGAGGAACAAAACCCATTTCCTGTCTGCATCTTTGATGCGAGGTTTAGAAATATTTCTCACAACAAAAAGATCATTGCTTTTGCCATCTTGTAAAATGTGATTGTGTTTTGAAACAATATTAATATCACAATCTCAGGAAACTCATCAATTGTCACACTTATGAGCTGGATGACCTAAGGCAAGGCGTTCATCCTCTCTAGGATTGTTTCTTCCTTTAGACTAGATCAATGGTTTTACAAATGTGCTTGTTTCTTTTTTTTAAAAAAATAGACTTTATTTTTTACAGGAGTTTTAGGTTTACAGCAAAGTTGAGTGGAAGATACAGAGATTTCCCATATACCCATTGCTCCTACACATGCGTAACCTCCCCTATTATCAGCATCCCCTACCAGAATGGTACATTTGTTACATTTGAGAAACCTGCATTGACACATCAGTATCACTCAAAGTCCACAGTTTACACGAGGGTTCACTCTTGATGTTGTACATTTTATGGATTTGAACAAATGTATAGTGACATGTATCCGCCATAATACTACCATACAGAGTAGTTTCACTGCCCTAAATATTCTGTGTTACAAACATGTTTCTTGTCTTTGTTTTTTAAAATTCTTTGTTGTTGTCTTCATTTTTTGTTTTTGAGCTAGAGTAGCTCCCTCTCTTCGTTTCTATTTTTAAAAAAATTTTCAGTTGAATCTGAATGTTTAAAGTAAAAAAAATAAGAGAATGACTGTAATGAATAAAGAGGTTGAATGCTTAAAAGCCTGCCTCCTGGGATCCATCTCCCCACATCACCCCAAACTCCTTCTTCATGCTGGTCAAAGAGACCATTGTGAATTCACAGGAACGTAATCTGAGTGTCACTGCTAACCCACTCTTTCATTCAATGAAACATAACTGGGATAGACGTGGGAAAGTGATCACTTGTTCACAATGGTGCCACTTTAACACATTCTCATGGTAGCTGTTAAGACAATGGCTGGTTAGCACAGCAGCCAGTGCCAGGCTGATCAACAGGCCATCGGATCCATACAAAAGATACTCAAATGCTGACACTATGTGTGTGCTGGCTAACTGCCCCACAGACACACAGACAACCAACAAGTGCCACAACCCTCCCAACCTAGACTCTGGACTCTAGTTCCCCCACTCCCACAGTGTTAGAATCTATTCTATCATCTGTCCTGTTCCAATCCTTCTTAGTTTCCAAAGCTGGGAGCTGCAAGTGGAATATATATGCTATTTGGAGACCTGGATCTACCTCCATGATCTGGACCTTCAAGTAACAGAAAATTTGTCTTTCCATCATAAGAATGCAACCACCCAAATAAGAATGCTGAAAGAAAGTCATGCTGTTAAGAGACACTGAGACATTCAACAGCCAGAAGTCCATATAGATTTTACTATTCTTGTTTAGTAAATATAATCTGTGATTCATTCTTAAAAGCATTTGCCTAGACCTCATGGCTTTTGGAAAGTCAAGCTTGATGACAGATGCTGAGTACTTATGTATTCCTTTCACAGATTTGCTAAGAAACTTGTCCTTATGATATCATGCATTTTGATATAGTAATTTACCACACAAAAACACACGCAGAGAATTTATGAGCAGTTAATACAGACATGTGGAATGGATAATGGTAAAGATTTCATTGTAACGTGTGCAATAATTCTCATTTCAAGTAAGCTAACTAAATGTCATTATATATAGCATTTGCGATTGGGATGGTTGTGCGGATATACCTAATTTTATTTGATATACAGGCACAGACGAGTATTGAAAGTAAGAGATCCAGAAGGAAAAGCTTTGCCTTCAAGCCCCAGTGCAAGTTTTAACACTTGTGTCTTGCCCATAGACCTTCAGTGCCCCCTATTTCTTACACTTAAATTTAGACTCAGTCTGGCTTCCAGGCCATCAGTGATCGGGCCACACAGATCTCCACATTTCCTCTACTTTGATCTGGACAGTTGTGTCACTACACTTCTCCCCTGCCAAAAATCTCACAATAGCAGTGCTGGATATACAGTTTAGCAACTGGGAGACAATCATTCAGAGGACCCTTCACAACTTCACAAGGATAGTTTATTGGAAGGAAATGGAGGTAGAAATGAAGATAAGCTCCAAGAAAACAAAATATGGAACATAGAAACAATTGATGGAAGACACATTAAGAGAAGTATATCATTTAGAACATGTGCTTCCATTCTGGCCCTGGGATCTCACAGAGTAAACTAAGATTTGAACAGCATGTGTAAGCCTCTAATAAGAATTCTGTTAATGAAAGCTGCTATTATGCTGTTACTGTTATCAATGTCCTTATTATATTTGTTATGGAATTGGTAAATTATTACTATTATTGTTATTTAATTATCGACTACATGACACAAATCGAGAGTGATGAAATTCTTTACTTTCCATACAATGTCTTCTTGCCAGAGGGTAGAATGAAAGTTATAATTTTGGTCAATGTAGAGTTTCTAAGCAATGAACTCTCCACCTCTTAGCAGCCCTGAGTTTAAAGTATTTTATTTCATTAATAAATGTATTTGTGAGATTTGACTCAATGAAACATTCCTTTAAGTTATGTTTATAATGCCTTCTCCTTAGATAAACTATTTTAAGAGAGCTCTACTTGTATGTCTTTGCATATGTGTGTATATTTTAATACATTTTTGTTTAAAGAAATAGAGGCTACTGGGAATTTATGTGGTGAGCTTGAATTGTGATCCAGAAAGCATACTTTCTGGCTTATAAATGAAATGATTGGTCTTGCATTTGTGCTGTCTCCCCCATTGAAATGAACAGCAACTGTGATAATTACTGAATGTCTATGTTTATATGAAACATCCCAAATATAGACATTTGCTACTATCAACATACATGCCGGCTTTTATAAACGCACTTGGTATGTTTAGCAATTATCACTGAAAGTATTTCCATGAACTTGAATGTAGATGTTGAAAATTCTATTTGACTAACAAAATAAAATACCATCTTGTCATTATCAATGTCTCAGAAGGTGCTTGTAATTCAGCGAATACAAAGTAAAGGTAGTTTTTGCCTAGAATACTTTATTAATTTTATCTTTAATTTTTATCTTGTTTAAATTCTGCCTCAGCCTATTTTGATCACAAAATATACTGGGTTTTATTTCATTTTGTCAACTTCTTAACTATTAAGCTCAAAATACTACTGGGTATCTGTCACATGATCAGCAAATATTTTGTCTCTAGGCTATGCAAGATGCTTTTTTATGCTGACTGACATGCAAATGGGTGGGACTCAAAGGGCTTTTCCTGTACTCAAAGTGGTCCTCAGTGAAAGCGGATCTGACATTTATGTTCACTTTCTTAAGGAGCTGAAGCAGTTGATTATTATTGCTCTTTGGTTGTCCTTCTTATCAAATACGAGTTCTTTTAGGGCAGACACCATGTATATTGTTGATGAAAATAATCCATAACCAATCTGTAAATGAAAATTTGGGTGAGTTTATTCTGAGCTGAAATCTGAGGACGATGGCCCAGGGTCTTTCTTCCCAAAGGAAGAAAGGGCACCAAAGAAGTGGGGTGCACAGAGTGGTTATATACCCCCAAACAGGGTGTTTCACATATGATTGAAATGTCCCTCCCACAATAGTCACAATATTGCCCTGTCTGCACAGCACTTGATGGACACAGCAGGTAGTGGGTCTGCTATCTTGGTGGGCGTAGCAGGAGGCAAGTCTATTGTCTCCAGCTGGGCAGTCACAGGTGAGAGCAGCAATCAGTTTCTAGCCTAAGGAAAGATGCTTAATCCTTAAGGAGACGCCAACATTGGGAGGGGGAGGGAAGTTGCACCTTTATCTCAAGGGCCTTTGTTCTTGCCATAGGGAATATCTAAGGCAGATATGCAATGCATGCTCAACGGCCTGGGTCAGGCCCTTTTGGAAAGACAAGATCAGGCCGAATTAGGTTTATACCACATGGCTTCCTCATATTCTCCAATATATCCTATTGCTTGCCATTTTTATTTGTCAATATTTTCTTCAATATGGCATCCCTGGTGTTTGCTACAAAAGTTAGGTGAACAAGCTAGGTATCTTATTCACTTTGTGTTGGGCCAATACTGGCTTCCTAACCTAGTAGAATCCTTCTATTCTTCACATAATGACTTTCTTTTCTTAAATTGTGCCACATGTTTATTTTATGCTCATTGGTATCTTATTTGCCAATACGGTGGTCAAGTTTCATTTCCCCACTTACTGGAGCTGCCCTCTGAGGTCCTCATCATTAATTGATACTTATTGAGCATTTGCTAGCATGTGGCTTTGCACTGGCCCCTCTGTTTAAAATATTCCTCCCGAAATGTAAGAGTCTATCATTCACAGTAAACATAATTCTCCATCTGAGGCGTAGAAGTTTCAAACTGGCATTGACTGGCCCCTAATTAATCAATACAGAAGGCTGCTGTTTGTCGATTTGGGCTGGGTGCCCTCTCAGCCCTGACGGGAAGGCCTGGAGGAGCGTTGATTGTGAGATGTTCTGACTACAACTTACATGGCTTAATAGCCATCATGCGAAATTTACGAGCCTATATCACACTTTAGGGAAGCTTCTGCAACTTGCCAGCTCACTTTGTTTGCAGTAGTCAAAGCCCTGGAGGCATCAGCATTTAACTGTGATTTGAAATTACTGAAGTGGGCTGTTCCACCAGGCTGGGTGGCCTACACAGCAAGTCTAATAACAGAAGGCGTCTGTTTCCGGGGAAATGGCCAGACATGCTGTATTCAGATTATCCTCAGTGAGAAGGCACTAATGCCTGAAAAAATTGCTTTTTTCCCACACCCCCACTCCACCCCTTTTCCTGTTTGATGATGGAGCACAAATGTAACCTGTGCTGACCTTGGGCTTGATGTTTTTATTCATAGTTTGTTGAACCCTTCATCAAGTTTCTGTCACTGTTATTAATCATTCAGATTCCAATTGTCAAAAAGACAATTGGAACCCTTCTGCGCAAAAGCTGAATAAACAGGGTGCAGTTGGGGGGAAAGAGAGAGAATGAAAATAGAGGATTAGGGTAAATAAAATGGATTAATCCTTGACATGATCATTTATACCAGGACTAGGAGTCCAACAGAAAAGCTGTTGTAGATTATGTGCATGATTAATCACTGCTATAGTTTCATCGGTGACAAAATGATTAATAAAGTTTAGGGCAAAAGCAAATCCTTTCAGATCTGTACCTAAGTATGCAAAATCTAAGCAAGGGCTTCTCATTCAGAACTTGGTTCTGTTGCAGGAGGGCAAACTTCTAATTCAGATATCTGACATCCTACTTAGATAAGAAGGCCATCTTTGCGATAGATCCGCCTTCTCTTCACTTGCAAAATAGTAAGGAGTTATCCGTTTCTGAAAAGACTTCCCAGCACAAGGTTTATTTGTGTTAACTACCAAAGGGCACAAATTCTGCTAGCCAGGGAGTGAAGCAGTATTCCCTCTAATCTTTCTTTGCCCAAGTAAGCAACTGTGCATTTCAGTACAAGATAGAACGTCAACATTGGAGAAAGCATGGCAGAATGGATGGAGGCAAGAAGAGATTTAAGCAATATAGCATTTTACTTTTGGTTTTCTAATCATACGCTATTTCAATAGGGGACGTATCAGTTCGTAATGTGCTTTCATATACTTCATATGCTTCAACTCCTTAGGACTCACGATGACTCAAAGTTTAGTGTGTATAAAAATCACGGGACATTTGGTAAATATGAAGATTTCTGAGTCTCTCCCCAAGAGATTCAGTATCAGCAGATGAGCAAGGGAGAGGGGGATGATGAGTACTCCGTATCTTAACATCTGCAGGTCAATCTGAGACAGGCAGGTCCACAGATCTCAGTCTTCAAGAAATGCTGCTTTAAGGCAAAGTATGTTATGTCTTTTTAATTGGTGAAGGAACTTAGGATCAGAGAAACCAACTAACTTAAGATCAGAAAGCTAGAAAACTTTGATGTTTTGACCACTGTCTAGCTTTCTTTCTGCACCGACCACTTTGTTTTGGGAAGAATCTCAACATCATCACAACAGACAGTCACAGAGGAGGGTGATTTAAACAATGCAAAACAGTACTTTCCAAGAAATCACCTGGGGAGCCTTAAAAATGTGGTTGCCTGTGTCCCACTCCCCTCCACTGTGATCTCATTGGTCCTAAGAGTGACTTGAAGCAAAGAATTTTTAAAGATCTCCGAGTAATTGAAAGTGCGGATAAGTTTGGGAACCACTGGTCTGAATCTTTGAATTAAGACAATGTTTCCCACAATGACTCATGCACGTTATGTGATGTATGAGATGGCTTTCTGTGGTAGAGGAAGATTTTTAGTTTTAAGTTACGTATTTCTTTTACTGTGTGTTTTTAAAAATGTAATAACCAGACCCTTTATTCAGTACATATTCCTTAAGACAAAGCTAAAATAGTCATTTCCATTTATTTTTTAAAAAGTGAGTTAATTAAAAATCTATTAAGCAATTAATAGTATAACTGTATATGGAAGTGGCAAAAAATTTGGAAGTGGTATATAAGTGACTGAAATTTAGAGAAAACTTAGTTAAATTATTATGTCTCTAGAAGGAATCTGTTTCATAAATACAAGTATGTTGTTTGAGACAGTGTGTAATCCCTTGATTATTTGATTAGTATATTAACATACTGATAAATCAACCTTATGTTGTCAGCTACACAGAGAGGTCAGATTCCAGGTAGGCAACACCATGAAGCATCTAGGGTGACAGAGGACAACAGAGGTATGAATGGCAGCGAATGATTAGAAACGCTTTTACGGTCTTTATAAAGATCCATCAGCTGGTTCTGGGTTTAGCATACAGAGGCGAAGGAAGGATGCAAAATGAGGCAACATATTCCTTCAAATAACTCAGGACTTTAAGAATAGAATAAAGATAATATTATTGAAAGTAATACTGAAAATTATCTGAACTCTAAATACAAGTTAGCAAAGAAAATCTTAAAGGGCCTAATGGATGAGAATTTGCCTAGCCTGATATTACAACATGAAACCACAACCACAATAATAATAATAGCAACAGTAATATTGATGAGGATTTTTAGGCTGCTTACTTTTAAAACGGCTTATGATGAGGATTTTTAGGCTGCTTACTTTTAAAACTGCAGATGAGAAGCAGGCTCCGAGGACTGGAATTTTGCTTGCCCTTTTGAGACATTTGCATTTGTGAAGGAAGGGGGGATGACCTTGTAGGGACCTGAAATTGGCCACCCCAAGATATGTCTCTTTGGCATCGGGATTGTTTTGGGCTGATTGCTTTTGATAAACTGGGACAGGGAGGGAAGCTCTGGGGAATGGAACTTGCCCTTGTTGGGACACGTTTACATTTGTAAGGTAAATCTCCATCTGTAAAAGGTGCCTCCCTCTCTGTACCAGGAAGAAGAGGAGAGATGACCTTGTCCCTAGAAACTCTTAATGGGGAAGGCAAGAACTTAAGTTGGTTGCTGTCTGGCAATCTCCTGTAATTGGTTTAGGGTGGTGGCGTCTAACCTTTCTAACCTTTACTTAATCCGATTTGATTATTATCTAAAAGTCATGGGATCACCCAACGACCAGACCCCACCTGCACGGATACCATTTTAACTTTTTTTTCATGTTCTTTCCTTTGTCTTTGTAAAGAGATGACTCACATACCTATGCCTTAAATTTAGTCCTAACCCTTAACTCGGGGCAGCAGCAGCTGCTCTGCCTGCCCATGGGCCCTGTCCCCATGCCAGCGGGGGCAGCAGAAGCGGTGGCAGCAGAAGCTCTGACTGCCCATGGGTCCTGTCCCCATGCTACACTATTCTCTAAATAAAAGAGCACTACTGCCATATCTTGAGAGTCCAAGAAATCTTTCTTTCGACTCCTCGGCTCACCGACCCCGCATCAATATGATGCAGGAATATTTGAGAAAGATCACTGGCACACTATATAATATTTA
Source organism: Equus quagga (assembly GCF_021613505.1). Classification (NCBI taxonomy): domain Eukaryota; kingdom Metazoa; phylum Chordata; class Mammalia; order Perissodactyla; family Equidae; genus Equus; species Equus quagga. Next base: position 56,519,112 of record NC_060273.1, on the reverse strand, counting down.
ACACTCTATCCCAACATAGTAGTATTTAAATGTGATACAGATAGGGAAACAATGGATGCCTCAATAAATAGCATTGGAAAAATTAGCACATAATTGCAAAAAGTAGTAAAGTTATATCCATAACTTGTGACTAAAATAATTTCCAGATGAAATAGATATACATGTAAAAAAAAAGTAAAAATATTTGAAAAAATAGTCAAACATAAATATATATATAATATTTGAAAGGAGAAAATTTGCTTTTCTGAAAACAAAAACAAAACCCATAAGGGAATATATTGATAGATATAACCATATGATAATTTAGTTCTCATATGACAAAATTAACAAATCAAAAATAGGTTAAAATATTTGCAATTTATGCTGCAAAATGTTAATATCCTTGAAATATGAATAGGTCTTATGAATCAGTAAGCAAAAAACAAATATGCCAGTAGAGGAATGGCCAATAGACGTTAATATGCAATTCTCAAAGAAAAACATATATATTTGTTGAATGTGGAAAGATGCAAGTAATAAAAAGTAAATTAAAATAATAACAAAATACATTTTTATCAGCTTGGCCAAAATATTAAATTATGATATAAATAGGTTATAAATAGTTACAATAATTTTGGAGGACTATTGGACAATAAATAGCCAAAGCCTAGCCCATTCATCTAATAGTTCTACTTTTAAGAATTTATCACAGAAAGAAACAAATACGGACAGGAACGAAAATTTAGCTAAAATATTGTTTATTTCCATTAAATGGAGGGTGGAAGTCTAAGATCAGAAAGCCAGCATGGTCAAATTCTGATGCGAGCTCTCTTCCTCCTGGCTTGCAGATGGCCGCCTTTTCACTGTTTCCTCACACTGGAGAGAGAGAGGCTCTGTTCTGTCTTCCTCTTCTTAAAGCAGCACTAATCCCATCATGGGGCTCCACCCTCATGACCTCATCTAAACTTAATTACCTCCCAAAGGCCTCGCCTCCTAATACCATCACACTGGGAGACTTCATTCAGGATAGAAAGGATACATTCTTCTTTCTGAGAAAAGAACCAAGTAAGGATATGTAACCTAAGGAGATAGGGTAAATAAAATACCTTAGAAGGAAACCATAAGGAGATAGGGTAAATAAAATACCTGAGAAAGAAATCATAAGGAGATAGAGTAAATAAAATACCTTAGAAAGAAACCAACTAAAACAAGTCAAACTAACAGTGCACTTATCCACTTAGCTCAACGTTTTACAATAATACAATCTTAGTTTCCAGAATTAACTTCTGCACTTTTAGGAAAGGCCAAATGCTTTTTTGTTTCAAATTTGAGACACGTTTTCCTTTTGGAGCCAAGTGGACACTGGGCCTTTTTTTCCTGGTCTTTACTATAATCTCCTAAGAAAATTGCACCACCAGCAGCCTGCTTTCACTCCACCCTTAAGCTCTTCGAGTTTAGGATGGTCACATCTGGTAAACACAGATGGCCACCACTGACGGCATAAAGAAAGTGGAGACCCCCTTAGGTTTTCCGTTACTCCTTGTGGATGAGCTGAAAGTCGGTGTTCATTGTTTTAAGCAGTAGGTTTTATTCTTTGGGTATGAAGAAAGCCTAGCCACCTAACCTTTTCAGAGAACCTACTCTCATTCCTCAGAAATCAATGATCAAGAGGATCTCAGGATTTGGTTCAGAATGAGTATATGTCACTCTACTCTGAAGAAAACCCAATGTTTACATTTTTATCTGTTGATATTTTAATTAACAATTTAAGTGCAATGTTTGCCCTGTGAGTTCAATGGGAAAAACTCTGCAAATAAACAGCAGTTCCCTCTTGGACAATCACTCTCTAAATTAGCTTACTTTGTCAATAAAGTGCATGCCTATCAGGCTCTTCAAAGCAGCAGGGGTAAGGATGTTCATTTACTTAAGCAGTAGGTTCTACCATTAGCGTTTGTGATTGGTGTTAATTAGAACTGTGTGTGCGTGTCTCTCTGCCACAGAGCCCACATTTCCACAATCCTAGTAACAATCAAGCTATTAATAAATTAAGTACCCATATTTGTTTGTGTTCTTTTTTTCATCTAATTGAAGCTTTTTGAGCAATACCGTCTTGATAAGCATTTGAGGACTGGTTTCTCAGTACTATGATGGTTTAAATAATGCTTGATTTCTGTTTTTAAAAGAGGTTAATATAAATAACATATTCATTGAACTTTTTACAATGGGTACAGTTGAGAAGTCTATATTTTAGCTTTTTGTGGCAAAGTTGTTGTCTGTTTTGGGGGGAGTTTGGCAAAAAAATGGGCTTCAATAAAGTAAATGTTTTACTTTCCCAAACCCAAGCATTGAAGGCATGAAAACTGGATTTACTGGCGTCCAAGAGAATTTAGAGAGTGTTATGAGGTATCCAAGTGGATATTAACGTTGTGTTAACAATGTTAGGTATTTAGAGCAATTATGTAGATAATTGAGATGATGCAGGTGGAGACATGAGAGCCCTGGGTTGAGAGACCTCTGCCATCCAGAGTAGAAGAGAGTATTTCCTTTGACCTAAAATATCCCGACTGCTTAGATTATTTTTAGCTCTCTATCTCGCTTTGCCTTGGGAGATATAATCTGAATGTTTCAATTACGCTGAAACTGGACATAAGGCAAGCCAACGTAACTCAAGGCCATTTTCAATAGTGCTAGCATTTAGAACGGGGAAAAGAAAGAAAAATGGTTTATATATTACTCTGTTGGGAAAAAACAATATTTAAATGCTACTTTTTATCAGAAAGGGCATGTGCCTCCAGAGAAGTTCAGAAACATCTCAATCCAACTTTGAGCTTTGTATTTGTCTGCAGTTTACAGATATAATTTTTAAACCTTAAAATTTGTTACCCTCCTTGAAAAAGTCTCTATAGATCAAGTAGGGAACTCACAACTGTGGTTTTGCTTTAGTTTATTTTCTGCTTAAATATCAGCAATCACCCAGTAACCCATTTATTTCTTGGCTTCCTGTTTTAACCCTGGGTATTTGAATCTTGAATATCTGAGGGTCAGTTGTGACCGTGCTTTTGAATTCTTATATCTTTATGGGTATCTAGAGCTAAGGATGTCTTTTTTAATGATTAGAAAAGCTGAAGGAAATCTCACAGAAACACTTAGAAACAATTACACTTCAGTATCTAATTTTCTTAAAAATGTTCATTGCATTTTGCTTTAGACAATGGAATTTATCGTGTTAATGGATTTTAGCCTCATTAGTTCCTGATTCTTATGTACTCCTGAATTCATGCTCCTCTGCTGATAGCATCCCCATCATTCTAAGGTAAAGGATTATTACAGTTGGTGGAAGACTGATCACAAGATGAGGAACTTTCAATAATATGAAAGAGAAACAAGAAATGTCCAACATGCATGGAAATCAAATTTGTTTCTAATCTGTGTGCTCTGGCAGAAAAGGGGAAGGATTTTTCTACAAATTAATGGGTAACTTTGTATTTGTGCCTTCCTCGTATGTGGCAATTCTATATTTAAGGATGTTTTATTTTTCCCTTAATTATATTGAAATCTGTGTTTTTAGACACTCGGGGAAAAAAAGCAGCATGTTGCCTATCCCACACTACATTTTCCTCCTTTCCTAGATTTTAAATAATATCTTACTGTAAGGGAGAAATGTCTCTTTGAAACACAGCATAAACTCTTCTTAACTGGTAGAGAAATCAAAGCATTCAGTGAATTAAATTTCTAATGAAAATGTTTTATATTGTGAGGAGATAACTAGATTATTTTTTCTACTGCTAGAAGCTTGGAATTTGCAGACTATACCTGTATTCTTCTTTAAAAAAATAAATAAAGGGAATGTTTTAAAATCAATCAGTTATTTTCATATATATATGTACGTATTTATATATGTACATACATATAATGTATTTATATATGTGTGTATATATATATAATAGTTATATGTACGTGTAATTACAGATACGCATGTGTGTGTGTAATTTTATATGAGCAATTTTCATCACCCCGAACATTCTTGCAACCTACGTCTGTACCTACTTATGCAACAATTACTACTTCCACCAGTAATGGTTATATGGGTTCACATCTTTTATTTGCTTATTGCTTTTTTAAAAAACGTAATACAATTCATAATGTGGAAGCTTTACACCTTAAATTTTTAGGAGCGTATCTGTCTTGTGTTTGACTATAGAGCTCCAAAAATTAAAAGAAAAATATTTGGACTGTATCTGCAATGGAAAAAAAAATGGACCAACCAAATGTACTGTTATTGGCTATTCATTTTAAGTGCCTTATTATAGATAAGATTTTAGGTCATGGCTTCATTACTGATAAGAATTAATCTACTGCATGCATTTTGACTTTTTTTAATACCATCAAGTCCAGACTCTCAAAATTATGGTTTTCTTTTCTTAAAGAGACCAATCTTTTTAAAAACAATAAGCAATTTTGTGGATAGTGTACTTCTGGTGACATTAAAGGAGAGAAAATTAATTTATATATTTTTTTCTTTAAAGATTTTATGAAAAGAGAGAGAGAAGGCTGCTTATGTCCACTGAGAATAGGTGTACTTCTATACAATTTCAGAGCTTTGCAGATTTTTCCTGGCCTGAGTCATGGGAAAGATAAAGCATTGATTTGGTTTTAAAGGATTTTGTAAGCAAATGTATACAAAGTGTTTATAAAGGCCCTTGGAGTATGTTGGGAAAACATACTGAAAAGATGCTGCTAAATTTATAAATGCAGCTATTTTTTATAGTAGCCAAGATCACAAATGTTCCTATTTATTGTGAAATGATAAATTCTATTTTTGTATTGTAAAAGAATATGTAAGTTTAGCCCCAATGACACTGCGTGGATCTAAGGGTTGCTAATATTTGCAAATATTAATGCATGTTCCTTCACCCCAATAAAGCTACATCTGGCTCATATGACCTTTGGAATAAGGGAGACTCTGACTTCACTTTAGCTGATGTTCACTGAATATGCAAATATTTCTTTTTTTAATTATAAAAATGTATATTTTAAGTTGAAGCAGACCCTATCCATGTCTTGCTCATATCTTCCCACCCCACCCCCAATTGACTCTTTTGGAGCACGCCAACTAGACTTGCAACTATTAGGACTGAAGACTCTTGACTTGAAAGATCTCTGTCCTCTGGAGCCCAACTCTCCTACACGTAAGACAGGCTGGAAATGCCAGGGTACTAATGCCCTCGGGAGCCAATGCTCAATTAATGGCCAAAGGGAATTGATTGACAAATACCTCCCCTCACTAGTTCCTCAGGGGAAATAACTCTGGGGCCTGTGTTCTACACTGCTTCCCAAAGCCCCCACACGGAATTATGCTCCAGTTGCCCACCGTGGCTGTTTGTTCATGAACACTTTATTGGCTTCCTTCCATTTCCTGTTGTACGTCCCCACTTCTCTAGCAATGTTTCCTGAGATCATTTCTCAATAAAATACATAAAAATCTTTCTTCTTTTAGGATCTGCTTCTAAGAAAACTCAACATGAGTCGTGTATGTTTTTTTTATTTGGTTGTATATTCATGTGGTTAAAAAATCCATAAGATAGAGTATATAACGAAAAGTAATTCTCTTTACTACCTTTGTCCCCTGGCAGTAAGATACTTACCAGTATGAGCAAGAGGATCCTCGCCTTGTTCCACATGTTTTAGACAGTCTTGTGTGTCTGAAACACACAAAGAAATAAGTTTGTTAAAAAGACAAGATGCTTTTACTCTCAGGTTCTGGCATTTAATGCTCACACAGGGCTGTTCATCACCCCTAATATCACAATTCAGGCCCCAGGAAAGTGTTTCTTCATATCTCTTGCTTGATGTCTTAAAATAAAAGACGACTGAGTTCAAATGCTCTGAAGATTGTGAGTTGTGTTACAGCCAACATTGAAGATGGACGCTGCCTTGGAGTACAAGGAGATTTTGAGCAGGGAAGCACTTAAATAACAGAAAAGACAAATTAATTAACTTGTCAAGTCCTTTCTCTTAGCATACGTATAGCAGATTTCTGAATGATGAAATATAATTTCCCAGTAGTGCTAAATATCCATTTCTTGTTCTCTTCCTGTTCCAATTTGTGGTCCTGAGGTATTCATGAATTAGTCCGGTATTCACCACAGTTGCACATGGAAACTGAAGAATTTTTGAATTATGAAACAATTTACATTCTTCTTAAATTTGTGTATATTACACAAATCTATACAAATATACCTGAAGTGTGATACAGATTTTTTATGTTATTCACTAGAGAGATAATGAATGCTAAAATTATATTTTCTTTATTTAAAACATTAAGTTAAATTTCAGAAAAGGAAATAAAGCATTTCAGTTTTATTTGAATAATTTGGCTTAAAATTATGGTATGTATTAACTTGAATTACTATTTTGTTTTTTATTTTAATAAATAATTCAGTTGTCTTAGAATAAAGTATTTTTAAAGTATGAAAAATGCTTTTATTTTGGTAAACATTTCCTTTAACTTCCCTTTTTAATAAAATTATACTTAAAGTTTGCAAACATTGAATTCAATTCCTTTTTTATGTAATTGAGACTGTGTACAAGTCAAGATTGGGATAGAAATAAAAAATATCAGACTGGAGCTCAGGAAAAAGACAAGCACAAAGTTAAAAGAAAAAGCAAATCTTCAAAGAGGTGGTCAAGTTAAATTTTTAAAATCTTGAAAAATGAAAGTAAGTAGACTCCTGTCAAACATGACCTAAGAATTCATTAAAAAGATATTACGTATTCTTTACTTAATGAATATTTAATTACTACTCAAAATAAGGAAGATGAACAAGAAAATTATTTTTATCCATTCCATAACTTGAAAAGGTCAGATAATTATCTGCATTTTGATATGTTTTATTTAGTAACGATTTAAATACTTATAAATACAATGAGAATGCAAAAAGATTATTTACATCAAATTCATAATTCAGAAGCAGCAATTGCATCTCCATCCTGTCCATTAGAAGCTAAAGACAATTAAATTCGCAAAATCATCAAATTGCACAAGAAATATAAAATAAACTGGAGTTATTTTAGGCTGATTAGATGGTGGTCCTAGAACACAGCCACTACATTTCTCTGACAGTGCAGGAATGTTTTGTAGTGAAAACAAAATCCGATTCAAATTAATAATTACAATTTCCATTGGTTGAAGATGGCAAAAAGACAAAGCATTTAATTTTACACCAAAAATTATTTCAAGGGGCCGGCTGCGTGGCTGAGTGGTTTATTTCTTGCGCTCCGCTGCGGCGGCCCAGGGTTCGGATCCTGGGCGCGGACATGGCACTGCTCGTCAGGCCACACTGAGGCGGCGTCCAACATCCCACAGCTAGAAGGACCAGCAACTAAGACATACAACTGTGTACGCGGGGTTTGGGAAGATAAAGCAGAAAAAAAAAAAAAGAGAGAAGATTGGCAACAGTTGTCAGCTCAGGGGCCAATCTTTAAAAAAAAAAAATTATTTCAAATGGATAAAGAAACTTGAGAAATTAGCTTTTACAGTGTAAGTTTAAAGACAAAATATGTAGGTATTGGTCTTGTATATACCAATCTTCAAGATTAGCTTTGGCCAAAAATCATATTTGTGACTAGAAGCATTTAAGTTCTCATTAAAAGAATACAGAATATTACTTGCACATACACACACACACACACATTTATACCACATACATTACTAAAACTAAAAAAAGCTTGATAAAGAGCAAGCAATGAATAGTATTTAACAGAGACCAGAAAATCCTTGTCAGGTACAAAACATTTGTGTGGTTCGTTAAAAGAATATTATGTGTGCAATATTTACCCAAGCATAAGGAAATTTCACTCAAAATAGACAACAATGGAAATGATGGGAAATATGTTGGCCTAATAGAAATATTTTGAAACATGATGCCAGAATGATCAAACATAAAATGATTTGAAAAAAAGAAACAAATTATCACTATCTAGAATGGTAAGTTCAAATGTGAATATTAATTTAATGAATAATAAAGTGAGAGAATAAATCATACAAAAAATTTTAAAATCAAAAGTAAATATTGCACGTGGAGATTTTGTCATGGGAAAAGTCATGTCGAACATTTAGTATTCCTTATAGGTAGATATTATTGAGCTTCCAAAAGAAGAAAACAGAAGAGTAGAAATTATTTCATTGGGTTTATACCTAGTCTTATAAAGAAGTAGAGGTTTCAACTTACATGAAATTCTTAAAAGACATTTTTAAATTTTTTACATTGATTTAAAATATTGTCTAATGTTAGTCTTTGAGAAGGAAAAATAACATAGCCAGTAAAGAAAGAGGCATATAAGCCAGAGTTTTAACTGAAAACCCAGAACCCTTCTTTGTGCTAGGCATGGCACATAGTTTGAATTGGTTACTAGGCAACATGGCCTTAACTGTGAATAGTCTTTGAAGCAATATAGACAGTAAATATGACATTTTCTGGATCTGCTGTAAGATGGAATATCTTGATGAGACATTTATCAAATGTAACCTTACTTGAAAAATTGATGAAACAGGACTAAATTCTGTTAAACCAATAAAAATTAATTTAGACAATATATGATATATGCTAAAAGAGTTGTGAAACAACAGAACATTCTTATCTATGGAGTGTATCAGGGTCTTTGGTGGAAAATGAAATTAATTTGGAATTAGCATTCTCCACATTTTTTTTCTTTTAAGGATTTTATCTTTTCCCTTTTTCTCCCCAAAGCCCCCCAGTTCATAGTTGTATATTCTTCGTTGTGGGCCTTCTAGTTGTGGCATGTGGGGCGCTGCCTCAGCGTGGTTTGATGAGCAGTGCCACGTCCGCGCCCAGGATTCGAACCAACAAAACACTGGTCCACCTGCAGCGGAGCACACGAACTTAACCACTAGGCCACAGGGCCAGCCCCTCTCCACACTTTTTGACGATTATGAATAATGCTAGCAAAAGATCTGTGAATAAGCCTAAATAGATCTAAGTTCAGCAATATCACTTTTTAAAACAGCTTTCTTCTTTTTAGTTTTTAAAAAATTTATATATCAAGAGAACCTATGAAATATGCAACATAAGTGACATTCCAATAAAACATAAGAAAATTATAATAAGAAAGTAAAAATAGTTGCATGATTTTGAAGATTCAAATAAAATAATGCTAATTTCTCTATAAACAATTTCTTTGCCATTAATATCAATGTATAATCTCTATTGAAAAAAATTTTTTTTAATTGAACAATATATACAGTTATCCATTGTCTTTATAATATCCCAGCATGGAAGCATTTTAAAGAAAATATAAGAAATACTGCATGGATCTAGATCAAGGATCAGTAAACTATGGCTGAAGCCAGCCAGCTGCTTGTGTTTATAAAGTTTTATTGGAACACAGCTATGCTTATGCATTTAGATATAGTCTATGGCTGCTTTTGCATAACAATGACAGAGTTGAATAGTTTCTACAGAGACCAAATGTTCCCAGAGCCTAATGTATTTACAATTTGGCCTTTTATAGAAAACATTTTTCAACTCCTAAACTGGATAGTGCTTTAAGAGACAGTAAAAATGTTCGCTATATAAGTAACCATGACTTATATGACAAAAGAAATTTTTCCTAACTTGGTATTACTATCAATAGAACGCGGGTTGTGTAAAAAATCTTGACCATAAAAATATAATTAGGGAATTTGATAAATGAAGGTGTGAAAAAATATTATGGAATAAATTTATAATAATTTATATCATTTGTATTAATCATTATTGTTATTTATTAAAATACATTTATTAAAAAAATGTATGAAGTGTCTATACCACTTTTTAATTTACTTTATTGTTTCAATTGTTAGTTCATTTAAAATAATGTTATGTAATAAGTATACAATGATCTATGTCTTTATTACTCTTCCAAACATTGCTGAGTTCTCAACTAAACACCAAGAAGTGCATCATCATCATAATAAAATTCAATCATCTTTGATATTTTGTTGACTTTTAGTCATAAAACCATAGCTTTGCACCTATGTTTTTCAACTTTCCTCTTATAGATATAATTGTCAAAGGGAGAGGATAGACTTTTATTTAACAGGTTTGTTAGCTTGATTTATAACTTTTAAACATTTATACAAACGCTATATGGCCTCCATTTGTTCTCTTAACCCAGGACCTGCAAATATTAGGACTGGGTTTGTCCCCCTGTCTCCCAGATATGCTAACCAAAGCCTATCACTGCTACCATATACTGTGACATCCTTGCAAATATATATGTATATACGTGTATACATATATATATATGCGCCCACACAGGCATATGAAGTTGCATTTACTCTTCTAGGTTGCCATTAATATCATCTAAAAAGGAATCATAGCATCTTTCTCACCTTCTTCCCCATTAGTAATGACAGAGCCTCAAAGATGGTAATGCCAATGGGAGCTGCTGATGCTTGTGATGCAGGTTTCTAAATTGCATTCAAATGTACCCTACCAGATAAATTAAGTTCTCTCTCTGGTCTTCATAGTGTTTTATCTAATCTATATTGTAAGACAACTATGTCTTTATTTTTGCCAGAATTATTTCTATATCTTTTTTTTTTTAAATAACTCACGGCTTTAAGAGATGATGGATATTTCTTCACTTTCTGGAGTATGATAATAGGTGTGTGTGCATAAGTCTGAAGATAGAAGCCATGAAAAGGATGAACTGGTTTGCACAATTAGTGAAGAGAGGTGGGAATCAGTGATAAAAGGAAGCCCTAACCAGGAGGCATTATTCCTGGAAGAGTGGCAGAGAACCTGACGGGCCCTCGCCTCCAAGGCCTCTCCTCCACCCAGTGGGAAAGAGGAGGTTAGGATTACATGATGATATCTGGTGGAGATCTTTATGTCTTTGGGAGTAAGGTGTGAGGTATAAACCCTTCCTCCATTTCTACCCCATAGTTTTAAGCAAAAAACCTATAGACCACTTATATTTTTGGTGTGAGAGAATTTTTCTGGCAAATTCCAAGAGATGTTTTAGTACTGCACGGAATTTGAAACAAAATCGGACACAGTATGTGGGGATAGCTGACATCTGGATTGCATATTTCATACGTCTGTTTTTCTTTCCCAAGTCTGTGGTTTCAGACCGCTAGGGAATATGTCTCACTCTTCCTTATTTCTCCAATTCTAGAAAGGTACTTTGGATGAAATTATGGAACCATTAATTATTTAGAATTCTTGTTAGATGAACCAGCTTCTAAGCTCTGGAAAGTGTGGCTAGTGAAGTTGACTTTCCGTACATACCAGGGATATGGTGAAAACAACTGAATTTTAGATTGGATGATACTCAAGAACTATCTCCCCTCGCTTAAAAAAGACACAGAAGTATCAGCCATTCTCTCATTTAGTGCGATGTTGAGATTGAAAACTCCGTTGTGATAAGAAAATATCTCTAAGCATATCATTCCCAGGAAGTGACTTACATAACTGAAAAGACTCTTTCTTATTTTGTAATTCCTCTTCCTTTACAGTATACTAATAAGTACCACTTTGGAAGTATCAGACACGATTCATTTTAATCTTTGCAATGAATTGAAACTGAGGCATTATGGAGTCCTTGCAAGGATTCCGCTCTTTTGAATTTGATATTCTCAGCATTTAAATGGCACCCCTTGAAAAGATTCATACCTTGTTTTTAGAAAAAGGAGCAATTTCAGCTCTGTGAAGAGAATATGGAAAAATTAATGCCTCTGAAAGAAATCTTGAAATGCAAGATTGGTTTGTAGAAACAGATCATAGTACAATCTGATTTCTATTTCTAACCTTTTTTTCTGTATCTTGGATTGTTTTTGATAGAACACTCTATTGATGGAAATGCAAACATCCAAGAAAAAATAGATTTTTTAAATGATCAGAAGGAACAGCTTTCCCATAAAAGGTGGGGTTTGCTGAATTTCCAGGCACACAGAATTTTTATTATATGTGAATTTTTCTGAACTAATATTCAGAAAAGAGATTCCATGGCTCTAAAGGGGATATAATGTGTCAGATTTTATTGATTAGGTGAGAGATAATAATGATAAAAATAATAGCTAAAATTTATCCTGGATTTTTCTTCTAAAGAGCTCAAAGTATTTCACGTATATGGAGCTTTATTTTTCACCCTGTAGGAGAAGTGTTTTCAGAAGGATGCTGACCCATCAGGAGGCCGTGGGGAAATAGTCTTATTATCCCTTGGTGCCAGGCTGTGTAAGAAGAATATTTATCTTTCCAGGGGCTAAGATGAAGTGAAACATACACAGTCGTTCTGATCATATAGCCTTAAAGTCCCTGGGGCCCCATTTCATGGTCTATGAGTGACTTCAGCAAAAACACTGAGAGTATATAAATATGGAAATTCTTCTAAGACATTTTCTCTTTTGTAGAATTCTCAAGGTTCACTTTTCTCAGTCCTAATTATCCATCTTCATAATGATTTTTTTGTGGGGGAGAGTTATATTGAACTAAGGACATGTGTGCTAGTCATTTTCCAAGATTGGCCTCAATCTGGGCAATAGGAAGAGGCAGGTTTAGAGCCAAAGAATTGTGGTATTTAAAATGGACAATACAGTATTTCTCAAATAATCAACTCTTGAGATGAGAAAACAGACTAAACAGGAGAAAATGATTTGCTTAATGTCACTCAAATCTCTATTGCTCAAATGAGGATGAGTATGTCTCCTTTCTCTTCCCTTCACAGTTCAAGAGGGCAACGCTTTGAAGGAAAATCACTTAACCTTATTAGCTCATATTAAATTTGAGCTGAAACGCTGATAAGGCTTGCATTAAAGTCCTTTCCATTTTGCAGAGTAAAGCAGGAAAAGGCTGAGATTTCTCCCCTTTCCTTCAGTTGTTTCCAAATTCTGCCCATCACATTCTTATTGACACACCATTCCAAAAGGGCTACTCCTTTTCTTCCCTAGAGAGAGAAGTTATTAATTATATAATTTATTTGCCATCATCACTTTCAAATCTGAGTAAATAAAGTTTTCTTTGATAAAGAAGTAATGTTGTACAAACTTAGTACTAGAATCTTCTCTACAATAGCCCTATCGTCTATTCCCCTTGCCTCGGAACGAACCCCTCCAGGGATTAGCATTATCTCCACTACAAGAAAGTTATATTAATTACTAGACCATTCTTAATGTTACTGTTTAAACATTCTTCATTGTAATGAACTACCGCCTGCATTCCTCTCTCGGATAACCAGTGGCCCTAGTTTTGCCCTCTAGGGCAACACAGATTAAAATGAGGCCTTTCTTGTGACACTCGTTTTCATATCTGAGGAGAGCAACCTCATCATTCTTCTAATTCATCTCTTTTCCAAGATAATGTACTTCCAAAGAACAAAAATAAGGTGGCCTCCTTTAATTTTGAATTAAAGTTAGGAAAAGATAACTAAGTCATTTATATATACATATATATATATATATGTCTGTCTCTCTCGCTCTCTCTCAGATACCTTTAAGAGAAGTGGTAGGTGATCTGAAAGTCTTTTAGCATGAGGCATGGAGAAGATATCCAACATCCAGCCATTTCTGTGATGCCATGAACAAATTTCTTTGCCTTATGAATTACCTTTTGTGTACTATTTGTAAGTTAACAAGATTGGATTAGACGATGATGATATCTCCCAGTTCTAAATGACCTGTCTTTACCATATACTTCAGAAAAAAACAATATCAGGCTTACTGCTTCCTTTATATTCTGTTTGTGGTTGTAGATTTAATCCACATATTCCAAGTAAATTCTAAAGCACTCAGTAGTAAGCTGAAGACGAATGCCTTGAACAAACTACACTAGGATCTTAGAACCCCTCAAGCTTAAAAATGAGTAAAAGAAAACACCCCCGTTTTGCACATTTCTCAGAATTTTAAGTGAATCTGTGACAAAGCTGATTTAAACGGATTTTTGGACCTGTGAGGGCTGTAAGATCTGGTCTGGTTTGTCCAAGATAACACACTTTATTATGTTAATGAAAATGGTCCATGTTTGTTTTTAGGGAGAAGGGTGACAAATTAGTGTTTTCATATTATCTTATGTAAGGGCCAGATCTAGGTTATTTACAGACGGAAGGTTCACTGTAGTCTATAGCAGGGACATGGTTTCAGTGAGGCCAGGTCTGAACATCACCTCTACTTACATCAATGAAATGTAATTAAGATACAAGGGGCACAGATTTATTTTAAATTTAATAAAATTCAATAAAACAAATAAAAATTAAAATATTTTATTTTAAAGCAGCCAATTTTATTTGTAAACCCAGATACAAACCCCATCTTCGAATGCTAATTTAGCTTTCTTTATTACAGTAACAGGCAGCTTCCTGGAATCTACATATAATTTATTATTCTTAATTATGAGATTATTTGTATCATTTGAGACAAAACGTTGGCATTTTGAAACATAATTCATTTGGACTGATCAGCTGAAGTTACAGTTGTGAATACTTTTGGCTCAGGAATACAAACTGATGGATGAAATATCTCTTCTCCCCCTCTGAAGAAACACTGAGTCACAAGGTTGAGGGGGAATAAAGTAGCACTCTGGTCTCCAATTGGATGCTCCAGTAGTTCTTGCTAAGAGTTGTTTCCAGATTTTCTCTGTGTTTGTGTTTTTCTCTTTGCTACTTTCCTATGGCACAACTAATAATCTGAGGAACACTGCGCAGATGTTTTCCCCATTCTGTGGCATACTTATTTTTCAAGTGGCTTCTGAGAACAGATGTTCCCATGTGTCTTTGTAACTTCTTTCCAGTTGATGCCTTTGCAACATAAAAAAAAAAAAAAAAACTGTAGGGGTGGAGAAGGGGAATATTAAAGAAGACCAATTACAGAAGGAAAATAAAGACCAGTGTATGTTTAATTTTCTTATTATGAGTCTGTGAAAGAACCTCCATTCAATTCTGTTGAATTTAATAAGTATTTATTGAAAACCTGTGGGTAAGGCCCTTGACTCAGTTCTGGGAGGGTTCAAATTAGACAAATGTCACATGGGTTGGAGGAAGGATATTTGCAAAACAAGAAGACATTCACAAGGCATCAATGCGAGCTTGTCTCTCAGGCAGTAGGCAAGAATAAAGAATGAAAGTTTAGAACATATGCAAAGAAATGTGAAATTACCAGCAGAGTCTGGGTATTGCCTCGTGTGGTGGAATACTTGTGAATTTAGGTTCATACTGTGGTTTAAGGCTAGAGTATAAAGAATCGTGAATGACAGACTGAGGTGTTTGTGAGTAAGTGGATTTGCAGTAGTGAATGTTTTTGGGTAAAGATAACAATCAGAGTTATGTATTTTGGAAGATTATTGTGGCAGTCATGGGTAGGAAAGATTGGGGAAAAAGACAATAGAGATAAGGAAGCATAGCCATCCATTCTACTAATTATGAAATAATGCCCCATAGGCAATGCACTTCTAGTGTTAAGAAGAGGGTTTCAAGGTAGAGATAAATACATCATGAGGCTCTCTGTGTAGAAGTGAAGAGTTACTAAGAAAGAGACTGAGAAAGACTGGGAAAGAGAGCCAAGAACAAGGCCTCGTCCATTAGGAGTACGATGTGGTACTCCTATGGGGACAGAGGAAGAAGAGGAGGCTGCCAAGGTGACCAAGACTGCAAGTTCAGTGATGCACCAAGAAAAGTCTTAATAATTAAAGTCGAAGACTAGTTCCCCAAAAAGAGAAGACTCTACCAAATTGCATACTGCAGGTAGTTTAAGGAATGAGGAAAGATTAAAGGATTTGGCTATGATAAGGTTTTGATGACAAATACTGGTCAAATATCGGTTGATGCTTAGAGTTAGAAATGAGAACCTCAATCTATGCTTTAATTAGCTAATGCTAATGCTCTTTAGATAAAGAAGTTTCATATTTGTTTGACATAAAAAGATTGTACTTTAGCTTATTTTAGGGTCCAAAGTACTAAAAATACAAACAAATTTGAACAGAATCTACATTATACTGAATAAACTTTCGATTTTTCACTAATTATGCTAGTAGGGGGCTGAGAGCCTTGACCTTGATCAGAGACACTTCGACTCCCATGCTTGATGCCAGAAATTGTATTATCTCCCATTTTCCTCCCTGCAAGACGCCCTCATTGCAAACATCAACCAGACTTTCTTCTCTATAAATCTACTTGTCACTCACCTATGCCAGGAAATGACCTGTCTCTGTTTCCTACTATCCTAGTTTTGCCGAACTATAATAATGTTGTACCACGACAAGGATATCGTTTTCCAGAATCCACAGATTGGCTTTATTGTGAGGGTTCCCTTGCCTTCTGCAGTTCTGTTCTGGGCTTGTTGCTTTAGAAGCTTTTGAAGGCTAACTTTGTCTCTCAGCAGGTGAAGTTAAGATCTCAGTTACAGTTGGTTCTAATTGTTGAATATCATCGTTTCCAACCGAATGATAAAGGATGTGGTAGTTAAGTCCATTGTTGTATATCTTCTAATTCTTAGAAATTCGTTCTTTACATTCAACCTGAGTCTTCTTCCGAAAAACTTAATAATTTTGGTCCTTTCTCCCCCTCTGGAAAGTGTATAAGAAGCTTCAAGAAATTCATTTAATGAATATGATTGTTACTTTGTCTTCTAAGATTGCTATGATTATATGTGAAAATGGATGTGGAAATGTCTTATGAAACTGTAATGCATTAACAGGTTTTTAATTGTTAGTGTCATTAATTATAAGTAGGAAAACAGGCAGTTAGAATAAACAACCATGGGATGTGACAGCTGGCTGTAAAGAAAGACAAAAGATATATCAATTATAAAAATATAAAAGCAAATGTTTGTGGTACTGTATAGTGAGGGGACAAGTTGTGCTAAATACACGGTGTACTTTAGAGTACCTCATTGTGGCATGAATTGATCAAATAAGATTTGTAGTACTAATGTAATACAATACTAATTGTATTACAAATGTAAAATTTGTAATATTGACCCAAATTAATCAATAAAATGTTTCATTATATTCAGTGTATCCTATAAGACAGCAGGGAAGAATGCAATACATTCAGAAACATTTTCGGGGCCAGCTCCGTGGCCGGGTGGTTGGATTCGTGTGCTCCGCTGCAGCGGCCCAGGGTTCTGATCCTGGGCGCGGACATGGCAGCGCTCGTCAGGCCACATTGGGGCGGCGTCCCACGTCCCACAACTAGAAGGACCTGCAACTAAGATATGCAACTATGTACGGGGGGGGTTTGGGGAGATAAAGCAATGAAAAAAAACAGAAACATTTTCAGCCAAAATATTTAAAATCTTTTAAAAGTCTTGGGCCGGAAATTCAAGCCTCAGTTGTTTGTAAAACTTTTTTTTCAGCACAACGATTTTCTTGGTAATGCTGGGTCAACCCAACCATTCAGCACGTTTGTTGGACTCAGCCATACTGAAGCCCCTCTACTACAAGAGTAGAGAGAGCACCGCCCTCCTAACGTACAGCATGTCTTACAACACTCTTCAGTTTTCTTGTTTTGCCAGCATTTCTATTGCTACAATTCCTGAAAGCTATGGCACCTAAATATTTGACCCCTATGGAACAGACTTCAACAATCAATTAATACACTTTAAAAACACCATTTTAGGGGCTGGCCCCGTGGCCGAGAGGTTAAGTTCGTGCGCTCCGCTGCTGGCAGCCCAGTGTTTCATTGGTTCGCATCCCGGGCGCAGACATGGCACTGCTCATCAAACCACGCTGAGGCAGCGTCCCACATGCCACAACTAGAAGGACCCACAATGAAGATTATACAACTATGTACCAGGGGGCTTTGGGGAGAAAAAGGAAAAAAAATAAAAAAATCTTTAAAAACACCATTTTACCCTCTTTGTAAAAGGATGAACAGTATTGCAGCAAAAAGCTACCCATTCCTTGCTTGAATCTTCACATTTTTTAAATGATCGAGACTAAGCCAAACATACTGGGGTTTTTTTTTTCATTGATTAAATGAATGCATAAAAGTGATGCCTTCAGGAAACAGGAAAATGTTTTCAGTAGAAGAAATATGTAATATAGACAAACAGATACTTATTTGTTTCTATAATAGTTCCTACTACAAGGTTATGTGCCAGTGGGTACTTGATGAATAATACGGAGTTATCTTTTAACAAGTTTCTACCCAACATTGTTCTCCAATGACGAATCTGAATGACGAGCTTGGAAAAGTTTAGTAAGAGTTGTTTCTAAACAATAAGTTGCATCAAGAGAGAATTCTATCTTGTTTTTAACTTTTGTCCTCTTCAGTGGTGAAATGTGGTGCACTTAAAGACATGATTTAAGTCATCTGGAAGGCCACTGTCATTCTTTCCAAGGGAATTGGCAAAAACTGCTTTGAGCCCAGGAAGAGGTAGTTGTGTTTAGGACAAGCTCTGGTTAGAAAAGAGTTGACCCAGGCACTACAACTGAGGGGAAAATAAAATAGGGCCTATACACCTTCCTCATTATTTATTACTTCTGGGTACAAAGAGGAATACATAAATTATAAATCTTGAATACTTGATCAAATTAATTATGAACTGGTTAATGTATTCTTTTTAGAACATGAGATCATACAAGCAAGACCTACCACCTAGCAGTCTACTCAACGAACGAGCAAAATCTAGCCTTGCATACACTAACCTCTACAAAGAGTAAATGTGAGCCACAAAAAGTCCTTTGTACTGGAGGACGTCTCCTTTAAAACTGGGGAGAAGCGAGGTTCAATTATTCAACTTCCTTCTTTTGATTTTGAACACATATTTAGAATATCCTCTTTCTTTTTAATATTTCTCCAATGAGCAAGGTTTTAATATTAGGTCACCTGAGTAGACAATAAGTTCAACAAGGGCAAGAGTTTCTTCTTTTATTCTCTGATGTATCCTAAGCCCTTCAAAGTGTGCTGGGCAAGAGGGGGGCACTTAATAAATATTTGTTTAATGAACCAATTATGTCCTATTAAGAGCAACAAGAATAACTCCTATGTGCTTGCTTTGAAGCTGTGTGAGTGCTTCTTATGAGCAAGTGCAAGCCCACATATCTTCTGTGTATAGGAAGATTCTGGATGATTTCAGTTTGCAAAGTGGAATGAGGACAATCATTGCTGACAGAATCTGCATATAAAGAGCATAGGCACTAGGTGGTAGGCGCTATGCTAAGTGCTTTGCAAATATTACCTCAAAGCTCACAAAAATCTCAAAGGCACTCTTATGTTTTACAATATTTTATTATTCTGCATTCTCACTGAGGAAAGAAGGCCCTGGCCCAAACTTGCACAACTAGTAAGCTTAGTGGAAACTAAACAATATGCCTCGTCCCATGCAATATGTTAATAAGTGTTTCTCAACTCTTTGAAACAAAAAGACTGTGCAACTTTAGAGCTTCACCCATTTCTAAGAGACAAGTATCATATTTCCTTCTTTAGGACAAAAAAAAAAAAAAACGAGAGAGAAAGCTATCTTCAGCCATCCCTGGTAAAGTCTTTGTAATACTCGTGTAAGTCGGTAATTCCTTCACTTCCTGTGGCAGTTAACAACCACAAAGATAAAACCGCACAATGCCCTCAATGACCCCTTCCCTTTATTCAAGTGAGGTTTTGCCATAAACTGTCTTTTAAAAATAATCTCTGAGGTTCAGATGACACTGTGTCCCTTTGGATTATTTGTGTCCTAGACTGTGGAGAAGCTGCTGACTACAGCTCAACATCACCTGCCATAAATGGATTTCCAGATAAGAGCAAGAATTCCAAATGAGTGAGAAAGTGGCCTCTTTTATAGTCCACCTATTTCCCCTAATAGATAATCTGAATATCAAAGAGAAACTTCACCACTCCTCTCAAAGACCAAACAAAATAAATGCCTTTATATCTTGGAGGTGGTGCAGCTCTAAACATATTGATGAAACTTATAACTGATTGTAACACAGGGAGAGCTTGCTTACATGACTCACAGCTAAAAATGATTGAAATCACCTGAACAATGACAAATGCAGGGTCAGAGAAGGAGAACATGAGATTTATTATGGACAAGTACAAAGTAATGTATGCATGCGACAAAAAGCCATCAGATATTCAGTGCATGGAGGGAAGCTGGCCAATTTGTGTTTCCACGGGGGCTGAGAGCAGTCATTGTTAATGGGTCTGGTTTAAAGAGACATTGAGACAAAGAGAATGCAGGATCTGACCCGAATTATGTGGAAAGCATAGTCTGTGGCAGAAAGATGTGGGCATAATGTGGTCAGATTCACAGAGTTGTATCTCCAACTGGCTGTGTGGCTTTAGGCAAACTCCTTAATCTCTCTTAACAGTGGTTCCTATTGTTCTAAAATAAGTGAAAGGAGAAGCATGTTCTCTGCTTACCTTACACAATTATCATTGATATAAAATAAGCCCATATATCTATTGGAAAGAGGTCCATCGGTAAACTTGTTTGACACTGGGACACAACAGAAATACCATAATCCCACATTATCCCCCAAACACACACACATACACTGGCCATCATCATATATAAAATGGCAATTTTATATTTCTCCTTTATATTTTTCCTTGTTCTCTGATTTCTTTTTATGACAAACATCTTCTTTTCCCAATGATTTCCATTTCTGTAAGAGAGAGAAAAAGAGAGGAATAGAGAGATAACATAAGTATGTAAAAAAATGAAAATTTTAAATGTTACAAAAGAAAAAAATGATACAAAGAGATTCCAAGATTATCATCATTTTTTAAAGCATGATGTTTCACATTAGAATCTTGAGAATGAATAGAAAAACTA
Organism: Equus quagga; assembly: GCF_021613505.1. Lineage (NCBI taxonomy): Eukaryota > Metazoa > Chordata > Mammalia > Perissodactyla > Equidae > Equus > Equus quagga. The sequence goes on along the minus strand of NC_060273.1, from coordinate 56,498,363 downwards.
GATGGAAGAATTTGCCACATTGTAAAGAAAGCACATGTTAAATTTGGGGCAAATAGTGACTGAATGAGTGTATCATGTGGCTTTAAGCCTTGTCTTTAGTATTAATGAAATAGAGAAAAAGCCAGTCGAGACTCAGGGACTATGGAGTTGACATGAGTGAACCTATCTATGCAAGGTAGCTTTGAAAACGTTTCTAGGCTCAACTTGAAAAGGGAAGAGAAGAGTCAGAACTTTTAAGCATTCATCTTGTATCTCTGCTCTGACACTTGGCATTTTCAACAGTGCAATCAGTATTTTGTAAACTGTTGTTACCTTTGACAATAATGTAACACGTTTCTCCTTGGACTCTGGTGCACTCCCTTCTTAGTCTTCTGTCACAGTCGTCAAAAAGCACACACCACCCATCCCGGCATGCTAGGCAGAGCTGAATCTCTCAATGTAATTCTTGCTCCTTTGGGGGTGAGAGTGGGGGTCTTTGGAAGTCAACAAGAAATTTCCCTTCTCCGTTTTTCCCAAACCTCTGTATAATAGTAGAATCCCATTATTAATAGAACTTGGAGGTGGATGTCTCTCACTTGTCTGCAAAATGCCAAGTAAACATCGCTCTTTGTGATTTTCTTAGTTTTGCAGAAAATTTAAACAGTGGGAGTCATTCTACTTGTTTAAGACTCAAGTTATGAAAATAAGAGGTGTACTTCCTCTCTACCTTTTAAAAAAAGAGTAACCAGTTCCTCTGGTGCCTTTAAATTTTTATCACTGATCCTTAACTATTTTCCAGGAAGGCAGGAAGAGAGGAGACACAGGATCTGGAGCAAAAAGAGAGGTGCTCTTGGCAGTAATTGTTCAAACATAAGTGCAGATAAATCGTCTTAGAAACACTAATGTGAGTCAACAGTCAATGGGATTCTATTTGCCAAAACAATAATTGAAAACAACCACAACAAAATGCCTCTACAACTTTTCTAGAAACCAATGATAGTGTGATGGACTATGTTCATGCCTGTGTCCCCTTAAACATAAATTCTCTAACAGAAAAAGAGTAACAGTCATGTCTGTAAAAAGGAAAAAGAAGCGGGAAACAAAGCAATTACTGGATATTTCAGATCCTGGAGGTATTACTGGGAGAAAACACATATGCACAGGCACATCCACACAGCTAGAAGTGTTCGGTAAAGGGATTCATGTGGCTACCCTGTTTTCCCCCTTTTACGTTCTTCTTATGGATTATAGTCATAGCCTGTTCTTTGTCTTTCCGTGAGAGAGAAGAAGAGAGTAAGCCAAATAAAGAATTGCAGTCATTGTCAGTAATTGATGATTTTTGTGGCTGCTTCATTAGAATGACTGAAAAAAATGGAGAGGGAGAATTGTTGGATACATATTGAGCATAGTGGAAAAGATATTTTACGTGCTTACCCCAGAACTCTCCTTAGCAAACTGTGCTTAAGGAAATACCTTGAGAAGCCACTTAAAATAGTAGGTGAGGTTCTTCCAGAAATTGGTTAGCAGGAGACAAGATGGTAAAGAGATACCTAAATTGCTCTGCGTTATAAATGATCTAGGAGAGATGAGGAGGGAAAAAGGACATGGCTGAGAAATATATCCAAAGATGTTTTTGTGTTTATTTATTTATTTATTTATTTTTTGGTGAGGAACATTGGCTCTGAGCTAACATCTGTGCCAATCTTCCTCTGTTTTGTATATGGCTTGATAAGCTATGTGTAGGTCTGGGCCTGGGATCCGAACCTGTGAACCCAGAGCTGGTAAAGTGGAGGGTGCAAACTTAACCACTACACCACCAGGATGGTCCCCTGTATTTATTTTTTGAGGTATAATTGACATGCAACACTATATTAGTTTCACATATACAACATAATGATATGATATTTGTATATTGTGAATGATCACCACGATGAGTCTAGTTAACATCCGTCAGCATACCCAGATACAGAATTTTTTTCTTGTGATGAGAACTTTTAAAATTTACTCTCTTAGCAACTTTCAAATACGCAATACAGTGTTGTTCACCATGCTGGACATTATATCCCCATGACTTATTTATTTTATAACTGGAAGTGTGTACATTTTGACTCCCTTCACCCATTTCACCCACCCCTACTCCTGCCTCTGGCAACATCAATCTGTTCTCTCTATGAGCTTGACTTTTTTTTCCAGTTTTATTGAGAAATAATTGACATACATCACCATATAAGTTTAAGATGTACGGCATGATGGTTTGATTTACATATACTGTGAAATGATTACCACAATAGGCTTAGTTAACATTTATCATCTCATATAGATACAATAAAAAGAAAAGAAAAAAATTCTCCGCATAATGGAAACACTTAGGATCTACTCTCTTAACAACTTTCCTATATATCATACAGCAGCCTTAGCTGTAGTCATGACGTTGTATATTACATCCTTAGTACTTACTTATCTTATAACTGGAAATTTGTACCTTTTGACCGTCTTCCTCCAATTCCCCCTCACCCTTGCCTACCAGCCCACGCCTCTGGTAACCACAAATCTGACATCTTCTTTTTATGAGTTTGGTGTTTTGGTTTTTTTAGATTCTACATATAAGAGAGATCATACAGTATTTGTCTTTCTCTGACTTATTTCACTTAGAATAATGACTGTCAAGGTCCATCCATGTTGTTGCAAATGGTAGGATTCTCTCATTTTTTATGGCTGAATAAAATTCCATTGTGTGCGTATACATATATACCACATTTTCTTTATCCATTTACCCACTGATGGACACTTAGGTTGATTCCACTTCTTTTTTTTTTTTTTAATTTTTATAGGCATGAGTTGAAAATTCACAATTCTTTGTTTTTTTTAAATTCGCACCTGAGCTAACATCTGTTGCCAATCTCTTTTTTTTCTTCTTCTTCTTCTTTTCCCCAAAGTGCCCCAGCGCATAGTTGTATATTCTAGTGGTAGTTTCCTCTGGTTGTGCTATGTGGGATGCTGCCTCAGCATGGCCTGATGAATGGTGCCACGTCTGCGCCCAGGAACCAAACTGGAGAAACCCTGGCCGCTGAAGTGAAGCACGCGAACTTATGCACTCGGCCATGGGGCTGGCCCCCATTTCTTTGCTATTGTAAATAATGCTGCAATGAACATGGAGGGTGCATATATCTTTTTTGCTTAGTATTTTCATTTTCTTCAGATAAATACTCAGAGACGGAATTGCCGAATCATATGGTAGTTCTATTTTTATGAAGGGATTTTTAAACAGTGATGTTCTGTATATGACTTCCAGGTGTTTTTGTTGCTACAAGGTAATGCTTCCACCATCCTTCTTAAACCGTCAGTAAATGCAGCCATAGAGAGAAATACTGTGCAAAGACTCTTGTTTTGATGATAGTTCAGAAGACAACTGGATTCCCTACCTGGGTCAGTGTCATAGAATAAAGGCAACATGTGCATGGCATTGGGGGTACCTATAAACTGAACTTAGAGGAAGTTCCAAAGGAGTACCAAAGGAGTTGAGAATATCAACCCTGTGGGAATATGCAGGAATTGGGGGAAATTGGATTTTCCCAAAGAAGTGCATCTTATTTATAAATATGATTGGGAAGATAAAGCCAGCTGACATCAGGCTAATACAGAATCCTAAGTTGTTGCAGAAACAGCTTGTCTCACACAAGTTATTTATTTTTGACGTGCACGCAGAAATATGGCCATTGGCGCAAAACAGTGGGTTGCATGTCTCAAAATCATGGAATTTCAGCACTTGATCTGTGAGACTATCTCACATAAGTGACTCATTTGACAAGGAGGACGAAATCCACTCCCTAGTTATGGGCAGAACCAAAAGTAGAGCTCAATTGACCTGACTGTCTAAGGCGGAGCATCGTCCAGTCTTTTGGGTTCCTTCAATTTTAAAGGATAATGATCTTTTTCTTGGGTACTTTTGCTCAGTTGGCATCTGAGCACTTAATATATGTTAATTTATAATACTTGGACCCTGAGAACCTATTAAATATTATGAAAATAAAAACAGAGAGAGACGAAGTTGAACTTGAGTGAGAGGTTGGGGGATGGGAAAAGACTAATTCCAGAATTAATAAAACAAGGCCTGTTTCAGATTCTACTCTCAATGGCAACAACTGATCTCAAAACAGAAAACTGCATTTGAATGTCTGAGGACAGTCACAAACTTTTCAAGCTCTACAGGGAGTGCATTTGCGATGAAAGTATGAGAAAAGGAATTAGGCTGTGACTCAAAAGTGAAATAAGTGGCTTGAGTTCAGGAATATTTCACAAGATTTCATCGCTCTGGAATGGAAGTGATAGAAAAAGCATTTTTCTTAAACATATACAAAATTAAATTAAAAAATAACAATAACAAACAACAAAAACAACCCTTTTTTGTCCTGCTGGAAAATCATGCCCGGACTTTCAGATACAGGACGAGTCAAATAGCATAGACTCTGCTAAGTCAATAATTACTAGATATTAAACATTTTACACATGATCTCTCATTTAATAATTATGAATCTTGAGGGATATTGGATACTTAGCAAGGACAGAAAGTTCCCCCAAAACCGAGAAGATGACATAATGGTAAAATAAGGCATGTATCAGAATTGGACTCACTAGTCAATTTCTCCATTTTTATACACATCTCTTCAAAGATTGTGAATAGCACCAAGAGAAAATAGGCATTGGCAGAAAAAGCTTTTATGGCCCTGATTTCCTCTCACGTCATCTGAATTAGAGGACATTTGAAGATTATAGGTCGCTATGACAGGGCAAAATGTATTTTAACTGGATTTTGCAGTACATTTGGGTGATCTCTTGTGGCAATGTATGACTTTAGCAACTGGCAATAATAATGGTCAGGAATTTTGGGGAACTCAAAAGTTGTAAAATCAAATCAGTACTAAGCTGCTGAGAACACTTAGAACATGGTACAGCAAGGAACAGAAGCTCTGCTTTGGTATTTTAATCCTGTATATTCTATAAATCAAGAGTTTATAATATATTTTAATACATTCCTTGAAGGCTCCAAGCTTTGATCTTTAGCTTCCTCTTCTCTCTGTAGATTGTGTACAAAGCAAGCTTTGAGAGTAGAATTTGGCACCAATTGTTGCTAGTCTTAGGGAAACCAAGTCCAAAGCCAGAGATAAACATTTTTCCACTGTAAGATTTTGAAAGCAATAGTGCTTATCTCACTCTATTTGATAAGCAATGCAAATTCAAGTGGCTCTCATTTTATCCATACTTGCTTCAATTTAGAAGGTTCTCAATAGCGTATATGTGAAAATTGTATTGTATATTTAACAGAATATTTAAATTGGCTTGAATACATTTTTAAAATCCATTACCAGCACTATACTTTTTACTTTGCAGTATTGAAAATCTCTTTCATTTCTCTTTCTTTCACGATGGGTTTTGCCTGGTGCTAGCCCATCTTTACAATAGGTATGCAGCCCTGTTGAACAGAGTCATGGCTACACATGGCAAACCTCTTTTCTGGACTGGACAGTGAAACACATACTGAGAGACTGACAAAAATTATCTTTGGCATAGCTGCATGGGACCTGACCAATACACGTATATTTGGGCGGTCAGATAGGAGATTTTGATGGAAAGGTGGATCAGTACAGAACAAATCCTGACATTCCATAGAGTGAAGCTCTTCCCTCCTCCCACTAAGTTCTTCTTTGCCTCTACACACATTAAAATTCTGTTTGGATATCAGTAAAATTCCCCCTTTGCCATGGTCCATCCAAACCAGACAGGCAGGCGTCCTATGTTTCCAGCAAGGCAACCTGATCACCAAGCACAGTGATCTCCTTGAATTTGCTCGATTTGCCTGGCTTTCTCTGGTTCTTAAACTAAATAATTGAGGTGGGTCTTGGCCCAGCTCCTTCATGGAATATGCCTTTTCCACCTGTGGCTTTGGCCTTTTCACCCAACTTTAAGGAAAGTTTAAGCATTTACTGCGATGATTCCTTGGAAGGTATTTCTCCTTGGGGTACTTTTTATAACCGTACATATATCATTCTTTTCTGGCCTTCCTCACAAGGAAAAAAAAAAAAAAGAGGGTATTCGCCTTTTTAAAGGCTGTCTCTCTGCATTTTATTGTATAAATCAGTTCTCTTGCTGAAGTCAAAGGTCACTCCTCCTGCTGAATAACAATACTTTTCAGCCTAATATTAAAAGCTGGCTTCATTTTACTTTGTAATATAAAGCTTCACTTTGGCATTAATATCATTCAAAAGGCAGCTGCCCACATAATAGGTTCCTTTTAAACAAAATGGGAAAACACACATTTATCAAACAACTTTCAATATGGAGGCTACAGTTTTGATTGCATCAAAAAAAACATAGCCAATCAGGCTATTACTTCTGAAAGATGCCAGATCCATGCATCTGACAGGATATTGAATAGCCAATGAGTTTATTCCTGCATAGCATATTTATAGAAACCTTTATAGTGTGTAGAGGAGGGAAGAAATGTGGCTTTTTTTTATGTTTTCTAAGCTGATGTTAAAGAGCCCACGTCAAAACTGAGAAATACTTTTGTAAAGAAAATAGTACACTTTCCTGGGTACGCTAAGATGATGAATGGCAAAAGCAAAATTGAATTTGTTTCACTATTTGTGCCATGTGCCATGTACTTGTGTAGATTTTATGTCAGTGATGACACTAGAAATGGGAGCTTTCTCTTTTGCTTTTTGTGAATTATTCTAGTAAAATCAATACCGTGTGTACACAACTGAGCCTAGCTCCTGCCTAGACAAGAACTGTCCTACCAGGTCTGGAATGAATTTTACCCATTGAGAGATAAATCCTTCCTGTGTATTGCATGTCACCTTCTACAAACGATCTTAGAATATAGTTTGGTTCACAAAGTTATGTAAAGCTTCTTTCCAATATCTGTACATATATTTTTCTTTTCCTTTTTCTGATATATTTCCAAAGGATACACTGCACTCCCTTAGCTTATGATTCTCAAGAGCATCATTTTCAAATAACTTATTAAAGTAGAAAAGTAGTATGGTGGTCAATCCATCTACATGCCCACTTGCAATTTCTTTTTCCTATTGCATTTGACATTTAATTGCAAATACTGAGATGAAATTGACCCAGAGAAGTCTTGCCAAACCAACCCACAAACAAAAGCCATAGTCAATTCTATCTGTCACTGTGATTGATAAGGAAACCAGTGCCTTAATTTCTCAGGTGATTTTTCCTCTCATCCTGATGAACCTGCCAATCAAACTCAGGAGATAGGCAAGAGAAGAAATATGTTTCAAAAGAAGCAGCAGCAGCAGGTGAAGGCCTATGCTGCCATTGCTGCTGCTTCTAATTTCGTTTTTTCTTATTTGTTCTTCTCTCTTCCTCTTCCTACTCCTCTTCTCATTCTCCTTCCCTTCTTTTATCATTTCTAAGATCTCCAGCTCTTAGAAATCTCCAACCTCCAATCATAATCTCCAGTTACGGCAAAATACCCACATCTGTCACTTAAATGCCACAAGTGGCTATGCCAGGCTGTTAATCTCAGAGCTCTCCTATTTTTATGTTTCACTGTGGTTTTTATAACCTTCTGACATACAAATCTTGTGATCCTCTTTCACATCACAAAATGATGTTCCAGAATCCTCTGTGTTTAGATTGCTATGTGTGGTAGAAGCTAAAAACATGACATGCATTTCCAGGGTACCCCATCGTCTACCTCTGGCATTTTTCTCTTAAAAAGTAAACACATTGACATGTGTGTGTGTGCATTCACACACAATTCTAAATGGAATTCAGAAGACATAGGCCTGGGAAGAGCTCACTTACACATTCCTGAGAGCTAGAACTGCATCCTCCCCCATGATCAGAGACTCAATCAGCCTCCACTGGAAACAAAAAAAAAAGTGGCTGCTGTTGTAAGAGACAGCCTGATCTAATTGATCCCAGCCCCTCAGGGAGGATGCTCTTCACTTAATTAAGAGCACAGCCACCTGCTTGGTGTACTGGAGTCTAGCAATTCACTTGAGCAGGTCCATCCGTGGATTAGGGCACCAGCTTTTACTGACGCATGGTCCTGAAACACTAACGTATTAAGCTCTAAAGCTGGTTCTTAAACTGTCATAATGCTGGCTGAATTATAGCTGATTGGAATACCAAACATGAGAATGCTGATTGGCTGAGAGCAAATCAAATCTGAGTGAAACCACACTGCACTAATAGAATAATAAGACAGAATGCTTGAGAGAAATTATTTATATATTGCTTTGCAAAGGTCCTGATCATTCATTTACTTTATGTTCTCCAGCAACTATCCTCTCTAAGATGTTTAATCAAAACCAACTTTAGCTGTTCTGTTTACTTTGGAGTGCTATTGGGACCCTCTTGTTCAATAAAAAATTCATATTTTATGGAAGAACAGCAGCTCTTTTAGCTTCTACCACATGCATGTTAATTCACACAGGTAAAGCCAATTTATGGGAACAGGTATAACGTGGCTGGTGCAAACATTTAAAGATCCAAAACACGACCAATTTCTAAACAAATTTCAAGGATTCCTTGAATTATTGGTTAGCAAACAAAAGCCCCAGATGGATACAGTTTATTATTTAAAGAAAATTAAAGGTTCTTACTATTGACATTGTGGAGAAATTATAAATTCACTAAAGTTCTAATTAGAACTACTTATCATATGCAGTTAAAGGGCACCAGCAAGCAGGCTCAAATCAAACTTGCATTTGTTTTACATGATTTAACTGCTCCACATTTTTCTTTCTGCTCCTGATTGCTTGGGCTCTATGTAGCAATGCCAATAGTTAGTAATGCCAATAGTTAGTAGACCTAAGATAAATATGTATGACATTCTTTAGACATTAAAAAATCAAAAATATTTCTGATCAAATATGTGAAGTTCCTACCCTTTAAATTTTAAAATACACTCTCTAAATTCCAAAATATATTCTCTTTACGTAGTTGTTCATTACCTTTAAAAGTTTCCAGCCCTTTCACCTTAAAGGTACTGTGAATATGCAGAAGGATGTTGCCTTTCTTAATTTTTTGCTTAGTTACCCATGTGTTGGTAAGCATGTTTATATGATAATAATATTTAAAATACATTTATTCAAACATTAAAAAAATACTTTTGTCTTAATCGAGAAGTCTAACACAAAGAATGTCACCAGTTACATATGTTTTAAGCAGGGTCTTTTTTGGTTTTCATTATTTGTCATGAAAATTAATAAATGGATTTTTTTGTACTACGTTGCAAGTTTCAAAACACACACACAAAAGGCAAAAGTCCTTTTGCTCCACAATATATCCGCAGAGATGATCACTTTTATCGATTTTTATAAATAGCCAAGACTTTTTTGAAAATATACACATAGAGAGTGTGACTGCGTGTGTGTTGGTCACATTTTTGTAAATTTTTAATATGAATAAAATTAAGTTCTGTGCACTTTTTTGTAACTAATTTTTTCACAATGCAATATTTTTGGAGCTCTTTCCATGCCAGTACGTATTGATTTACCTATGTTTTTAAGGGCTGCTGAGTTTTTTATGGAGTGGATGAGTCATAATTTATTTAAGTATCCTTTATGTTGATGAAGACTTAGGTGTGTTCAACATCCACTCTTAACGTTGCAGTGAAAATACATACAAATACACGTATATCACCCATATTAGATGCCTAGAAGTAGAATAGCTGTGTCCAAGGGTAGAGCATTTTATACTGAATAGAGAGGTGGGTCCTTTAACGTAGGTGAAAATGCACATCACTTCTTCACTGCTCCTTCTGCCTGACGAACTTTGCCCTTTATATAGTTCTGTGGCTTTCTTTCTCAGTCAACTAAGATTTCGGAATCTTTCTCCACTCTCTCTATAATAAGACTACTACTGTTTCTATCACCTAACCTTTACTTAGTTTTCTTTATTTCACTTATACATCAAACCACCTGATCTGTAATACATTTATTTGTTTAATTATTTATTGTCTCCATTATCTGTTTTTCTCTCTGCTCTATCTCTGGTACCCAGACCAGTACCTAGTGCCTAATAATATTGTTGAATAAGTGGGAAAAATGAGTGAACAAATGAACTGTAATTTTACCTGTACGAACTCCTTATCTTGGTATTTGGTTTTCCATAAAAACATGGACAATCAAAATGTAAAAATTATGTACTTTCTTTTAACCATGCTTAAAGCTTTTAGTAAAGTTTTTGTTAAAAATATATGAGTTTCTGTGCTAGAGGAAATATAGCCTTTGACTCTGTAAGAAGAAGCATGTAATCACTCATGAAACCCACCAAGTGAGAAAGGAGTAGCTACAGAAGTTTTGTGATCGTCTGAAATATAATCTGCTTGAGGGACTGAATAGTTTAATAGAAGGCAATTTTTCTACTTTTTGATATCAGTACAGAATGGAGTAATCTACCAGGACCTCTTGTAGCATCCTTGGTGCTTGAACACCAAGAATCTAATTGACGGGTATTAATGTTGTGACATCAAGGTCTACTTCCTGGTGTTCTCCAGAAGCTCTGCCCTGAGAAGCTTCCTTCCATTTACTACCTTTCCTATTGTTTTGTCTTTTGTGTTGCTGAGTCTTCAACTAGGATGGTTTTGCAGATGATGGTATTATATTCCATTTATAACCAAATAGAAAATAAGAGTTTAGAACATGTTGTCAATCTTCCTTCACTCTCTTAACTGCATTCTATTTATTTAGCATGTCAGAATGGAAAATTTGGAGGATTTAATTCTCAAAGCTAATATTCCCTTTCTGATCATTTTTAGTACCTTAACTTCCTAAACAGAATTTCATGGGTTGAGCAACTAATCAACCCAAAGATGCATCACATAAAAGTAGTTCAGGAATTACAACACATTAAAGGTCAAAGGACATAAAATTATAGAGTAAAACTAGCTCAAGAGAAGTAAAAGTAAATGCAGGGTTGATTCCAGGGGTAGAATTTATCTTATATCATAAATCTTCAGAACAACTTAAATGTTCAAAAAATAGATAAAACAAATTAGTGTTCTTTTTAAATATGCACTCACTCATATGCTTAGCATCTAAAAGAAGTCAGATAAAAATTAATGGAAGCTAGGGCTAAAGCAAAGGAAGAGAGTTTAAATATTTTGGTGTCTCCTTTTTTAGTCTCTAGTACATTGTGACATTTTCATTGGCATCACTTTAAGAAATTATAAACGACAAACTTCAGCCAATGATTACTGTGGCTAGAGATACCAAGGTTATGAAAAGCTTCAACCTCTACAGTTAGAAAACATTCTAAAAAATTAAATGAGTAATAAATTGTCATACCTTAGAGTACAGAAAAATGTTGTGCATTCCAAATTCTTAGGTTGTCACTAGCTAGTAGAGGAAAAAAACATTTGTGCCAACTTCATGCATATTAAACAGATACATGCCATGTGGCCAAAAAAAAAAATACTGGTTGGAATGTAAAAGTAACTTTTTTAAAGGCTTCTCATGAATGTCTGTACTTCCTTTTAATCTCTTTGGCATTTTATAGTTGGCACTTTTCTTTGGGCTTTAAAAAATAAAATGCTTTCCTCTGAATAAGAATGAATCACCAACTTATTTCCATGTTTACCAAGAGTAGTTCAAAAGTTAGTGGTGTTAGTGGCTTCGAAGGATTTTGTCTCTCGTGGAAGTCATTATGTTATAAGATGTGGTTTCTTTTTAGTTAAGTTTACAGTCAAAGATGTTAATTGGTTGTTCAGTCCACTCCATAAAGACCCGTAGCTGTTTTATGTTGTCTCAATTTTGTGTTGTTATGTTAGGGAAGAAAGGAAACATCATGTTTGAGTCAGGGAGGAAAAAGACTCAAGTCAAAGAAAACTATCCTAAACCCTTTGAAGTTGAGCCCTTTTTCTGGATTCAAAAGTCCAGTCTAGGGGCTGGCCCCATGGCCGAGTGGTTAAGTTTGCGTCCTCTGCTTTGGCAGCCCAGGGTTTGGATCCTGGGCGTGGACATGGCACCGCTCATTAGGCCATGTTGAGGTGGCGTCCCACATGCTACAACCAGAAGGACCCAGAACTAAAATATACAACTATGTACTGGGGGGATTTGGGGAGGAAAAAAAAAAAGAAGATTGGCAACAGTTGTTAGCTGAAGTGCCAATCTTTAAAAAAAAAGTCCAGTCTATTTTGTGAATTACCTTTAAATTTGATCCTGAGACAAATTTTTGTCATTATTTCAAAGATTATGATAATGTGAGATCATGCAAATCTTAAATCAAACTAAACTTGCACATTAAAAAGAAAACTAATGATTGTGTGAACATACTTTATTTTATTCATTTATTCAAATTCATCCATTCACATATTCAACAAATATTTACTGAGTGCCTACAATGGGCTCAGCCATGTGCCCGAATTCCTGTGACTGTATTGATGAGCAATAGCAGACAACATTTCCTCTCTAGTGCCTTCAGAATTATATATAATAATTTTCAAGAAGAGAGGGAAACATTCCACAAAAAGGATGTTTTCTCATCTGCCAGCCCTGAAGAACGTTCTACAACTGTCTGTGGCAATACTAAAAATTTAGTTAATTCAATTGTTTGCTAGAAATCTCTGGCCACAATTACTGCCAGTTGACTCAAGATGGGAAATAATTAGAAAAATAAGAAAAAAACCTCAAAGTATACTCAAGGTTGTATTGACAATCAAGTGATTATCAGATGAAATAAGGTACTTCTTGTAACTGTAAGAGAAGGAGAATTTTGGTACGATGACGGGAAGAGAGATTTCAGATGAAAATAAAATTTCAGCTCAAGATTGGGAGGGAAATACTGTCTTTCGAGAAAAAAACGTTGGATATTTTGGATGGTAAATATGTAATAAAGTTATTTTATGATATGCAATTAATCTGAGGTGGAATATGGGAGATCCATATCTTTCTATTTTTCTTTGTGTTCATCTTCATGTTTAAAGTTTAAATCAGTTGAGGATCAAGTCACCCAAATTAATCTCTGAATACACCATGTTCATCCAAGGTTGCAGTTTTCTCCTTCGAGGAAGACAGGAGTGACCTCACCAAAAAGGGGAGAAAAAGCAGGGTTTATAGAGCGGTTGAAGAGGAACTGTTTAATTCTCACCGTACTTGGCTTTCCCAGGAACGATTATGTGCTTCTTATGAATGTGACATTGAAAATCTGTACTTTTTATAGTACGCAGTGGGAAAAAATGTAAGCTGTAAAACGTTGCTTTAAAAACGTGTTTAAAAACAGTGTTCTGACACTTTATTGCACAATGAGCTCTTACATTAAGCATTTATGGCAGCTACAAATTCACAGCATGGTTTTGATGCAGTAATAAAAAGCACCAAAATGGGTCCAACTGACATTTTACAGCCAGAACAAAGGGTTGAAAGTTTAAAGCTTATCTATAGCTACTACATGTCACATATTAGCTACATTATCTATAAGAAGATAACATGTTACCATCCCAAGGATGTTTCTATTGGTAAATTATTAGTAAATTTGATATTTCAACCACTTTCAAGGACAAAGAACATTAATTTATATGGTCAAACAAACTTAAGGTAATTAAGAGGGACTCCAGTGTTTATTTGTGACCACTGAGCATGTACACACTTCATCCAAAACTCATGCTTGCACAATGGAATGGACCAATCTCATTTTCACTCTTCCCTGAAGTTCCAGCCAGTCCCTATTCTTTTTGTACCCATCAAGGGGACTGAGCCAAAAATTTTCTCAGGTGTTCTGTACATTTTCTGCTTGGATTTTGGCAAAATATTGAGAATGTCTTTGATGCTCTCAATTAGCCAACACAATCGCAAACATGTAGTTGAGTCCAATCTTCCTTCTACTCAAATTTCCCCACTATCCCCACACGACTGTGGCTCTTTATCAATATCAGATTAGTCTGTTGGCTGAGTAATATTTCGCCTAGAGCTTATCCAAAATACATGACAATCTCTAAATTGCTGGTTTGAAACCTTAAGAGAATGAGTATTTGAAGACAGGTGTTCTATATAATTCTGGCATTTCATGTACAGGGTTTCCTAGGTATGTTTAAGTCTTAAAAGATACCTAAAGCAGCTTAAAAGATACCTCATTAACTAGGTATCTAGCTAGCTAGATAGCATTGTCAATGGGAGCAAACAATCTGAGGCTTTACTTAGTTCATGAATTTGTCTATGGAAAAAGAACTTGAATTATTTTCCCCAGCCAATTTTTTTGTGAATTTGCCACTGCCAAAAGGTTCATGACTTGGACATAGCATAGTCCAGTTTCTCAGCATTACAGCAGACGCCAAGATGTGCTTTTCCCCAAGGGCTGGTAGCATTTGCCTGAATGCCATGTTCATCAATTTTAATGTTGGACAGACGTTTCAGGGATTGAGTTATATAAAGATATTTACTGGCCAGTCTATCCCCAATATTCCGGACAGATCAAGTACGTGGCATCAATGATTGAAGTATTTTGATTTTTTTAAAGTTAATGGATAAAAATATATAATATAAATCCATAAATATTTTATCAGATTTTATTCTCTTTTAGAAGACTTTAACTTACAGTGTTTCATTTAATTTATTCCTATGCTCCTTGATAGCACAGGTATCATCTAGATATGTGACAACATATATCTAGAGTCAGAAATCTTTAATTCCTTGAAAAAATGTCTTACAACGACATAATGATGTCACTGTAATTCAAATCCTGCATTTAAAATGCTAGGGTGATACTAAAGTCTCTTTTCTTTCTTCTTGGGGCTACTTGGATTCCTTAAATCACATGGCCTATAATGCTGTCTTGCATTTATAAAGTTGGTACCTCCTTTGAAAATACTGTGTTTAGTTGACAGCCTATACCACACGACTCTCCTTCTAGCTCAAAGACATCTCGTTGGGTTCCATAGTGTATATTATCCTATTCATTTCATAATCTCAGAATGGCAGGGCAAGCTGCTCACTCTCATGACCAAACATGAGACACATTGCGTTGAAAGTTAAAAGTATGTTTGGAAATTTACTTCGTAAAATTGAACAAAAGTAGTCATGATAAAGAAGGAATAACCTCTACTCCTTTGTTATTATTACCAGCTTTTACCAATTGCAAAGGTTATTAATACTATTGTGACAAATTCAAACAATGTAGGAATGTGTAACATGCATTAAAAATGTCTGCCACAACCCATGCTGATCCCCATCTCACTCTTAAGAGTTTGACATTATTCTTCCTGTACATTTTTCTTATTCCTATTTAAATATGTGTATATTATTTTAATGAGATTATACAACTTGCTTTTTTAAAAAGGCCATCTCTCCGTGTCTCAAAGATGAGTTTTTTGTTTGTTTGTTTTTGAGGAAGATTAGCCCTGAGCTAACTACTGCCAGTCTTCCTCCTTTTGCTGAGGAAGCCTGGCCCTGAGCTAACATCCGTGCCCATCTACCTCTACTGTATATGTGGGACGCCTACCACAGCATGGCGTGCCAAGTAGTGCCATGTCCGCACCCGGGATCCGAACCGGTGAACCCTAGGCCGCCAAAGCAGAACGTGCTCACTTAACGGCTGCACCCCCAGGCCAGCCCCTCAAAGATCATTTTAAAAACTCTTTTATTTTATTTTATGATTTTATTTTCTTCACTTAGATTTTTTCATCCACCTAAAACTGGGGAAGTTGTATTGTGCTGATACTTTATTTTCATTTATATTTATTTTAGTTATTTATTTATTTTTATTTATTTTATATATTTTATTTTTATTTCAAAGTGCTTAACCAATAGTCACAATGACATGTAATAAGTTCTTATAACTTTTTGACTCTGAGTTTCAAATAAAATCAAAATGCCATATTGGAGAGAAGGGCAGAGGTTTATGAAAGGAATCTTGACTCAAACTGTGCCGACGACCAAGCTAAGTAGGTTGGTTGGTTGTTTTAAACTGGAATCCAGTAGGAGATGAAGTGCAGAAATGCCTACTGAGAATTTTTACTGAAGACTTCAAATTACATTTAAAAAGCTATCGAAACATATATTCTGTCAACAAAGAATATCTGATTCCATTAGTGCTTTAAAAAGTCAGTGTACTGGCAAGAGAAGGACATGGTATCAGGGGGGGTGTATGCAGGGCTAGCAAAGAGAAACAGTTAAAGATATGACCTGTTTTGATGCAGATTCAAACTACCAGGTTTTTCTAAAGGATCATCAATAAAAATATTTTCCAGATGTATAGCTATAAGAATGGAATATAGTGTCTGAGTCATTGAAATGTTAAATCAACTAGTTCAAGCCTCTAAATCTGGATGTTTATTTAAAAATGCTTGCAAATGATTTGGTGATGGTGATGATGAGAACAGAAATAAAAATTAAACATCAGTCTAAACAACATCCATTTGAGGAATTTAATATGTCAACATTGAAAATAAAATTGATATTAAATATTGAAATAAACCCAAATAAATTCAGTAATTTAATTGCAGTAGTTATTTTTAAAATTATAAAGTTATTATTGAAGTAATAACAACAAGGAAAAGAAGATTGGCATGGGATCAGGTACCCAAAAAATGAGGAAGAGGAAGTTGTGTATAGAGTTGCATCCTGTGCTGCCTTTTCAGAAGATTCTTCCCTGTAGTTCAAAATACTAATCTCTTACGTTACTATAGACCTGGGGTTCTGAACTTAGGGTCCATAGAGCCCCTAGCTATATATAGGAGTCCACAAATCCCTGAAATCATATGCAACATTCTACGGCTGCTTGTGGTGGAGATATGTACATGTGTGCATTCTTCTCATATAAATAGTCTGTGGCATTCATCACAATCACAAAGGAATTCATGGCCCCCAAAGGTTAACCATCAGTGATGTAGACCTCAGAGTGTACAAGGCACTTTCACAGTTATTAACTAGTTTGATCTTTAAACACAGGAGCAGACTTGGCACTAAGCCCACCACACTTATGTTCCCAGGTCTTTGTGGTCCAGAGACAAGTGGCCTGGAAAAAATTAATTCTCACTAAACTACAGTTGCTAAATTTATAAGCATCTCCTATAGTATTTGCATTTGACACTGAAGGAAAAAGACGTGAAGATGTTTTTTACATCCTCGGATGAAGACAAATATTTTTTGTGGGGGAGGAAGGTGGGAGCCTTTCCAGTTTTTCTTAGCTAGTCTCCCTTAGCCACACCTAGCACTGATGAACAAACAAATGAGGATCTCATAAGTGTAAACATTGCACTTTAATGGGGTCACTTGCGGGGGGGGGAAAAAAGCTTTCTTTACGTACTGGAAGCTGCGTGCATTTCTTTGAACCTCAACATTTGAATGCCAAGGCATTTGAGACAGAAGAGTTATTATCCTCAAACTCTAGTTCAACTTCTGTTCTTCAAATTAGTTATTAAATCATAAGGGGGAGAAATATGCAGCATTTAAAAAAAAAACAGCTCAAGAGATTGCACCTTTATAAATGTCCATCCTTTCTTAGAAGAGTGATTTTATTCACTTTCCTGTCCTGAAACACACAGACATCCCATCATCTGAACATCAGGCTAAAAGAGAGTGAATAGAAACTAAAATATTTTTCTAATGGCTAAATTTTAGCTATTCAGAACCTTGACCCTCTGCCTCTCCAAGCCGTACTCATTGCTAGAGGCCCAACTTTAGTGCTTCTCCTTTATGGTGCTGCTTTTAAAAGCTTTAGCCCTTATCGATCTCCTTCTTTAAGATTGTGAAACGTATACCAAATCATTTTGATGAGTATGTATTTTCTGTTTATTTCTATTTTTTACGTTATTATTGAAGTTTATTTAGAATAGAAAAAAAAGTCTTTATATAGCATTGTGATTAAGAGCACGTACCCTGGAGCCAGACAGCCTGAGTTTGATTCCCAGCTCTGCCACTTCTTGGAATGTAATATTGAGCAAGTTGCTTAGTGTTTCTGAGGCTCAGCTTTCCCATCTGTAAAATGGGTATAATAGTACCTATACCATAGTATAGTTGTGATGATCAAATGAGTTCATAAATCTGAAATCTTAGAATGACCTAACCCATGTGTATTAGGTATTGTTGTTCTCATTATAATTGTTGTCATTGCTGTTATTATTATTGTTATATGCCACTTACACATGGTAGACACTCAGGTAGTATTTGTAGACTGATAGATCTCAGTTTCTATATGCTACAATAATTCTTGAACCAAAGAAGACCTTGAGCTTATTGATTCTTCTGATTTTTTGAACTTCTTGTTGTCATCGATGTTGGTGTATTTATTTGTTGTATATTTTAAGAGCATGATTTCCCAAATGCAAACAAACATGGGCTTGAGGGCTTCTCAACTCCTTACCCTAAAGTATTGAAAACCATGGTTGAAGTATAGATGAGGAGACTTAGTCTGAGAGATTTATTTATAAATGTCAAATTTGCACAAAAAGGGATCTTGTTTCCAGGGCAGTTCTTTTGCTTCAGAACCTAAAGTTTCACTCTCCGTGTAAACTACGTATGATATTTGATGCTGTTTGTTACGGATTTACTGTAGTAAGATGAATCAAATAGGAAATTAGTAGCTCAGTCTGTACTATTACCTAAGCTGGACATGGTGTTCTATATACACATGTTATGTATGTGTTCTATACATACACATAATGAAGTTATGGAAAAGCTCTGAAAATTGGACAGTAGATCAGGTAGTTCTGCTTCTCATCACTAGTTACCAAACAAGCTATAGTATGTGCATACTGAAGAGCCCACAGCTTTTCGATCAGCTTTTAGACTCAGGTCTAGATTTTGAAGACAGCTTTCAGCCTTCGGTCTAAATCCTCCATTTATCCTTCACTAGGCAGTTCTAAGACATCATCTAAATTATTGAATCTCTGAGCTTTAAGAGGGGCAGATGCTCACAAATTCACCACCTATCCCTCAAATTCCTTGCTGTCTTCCCATATATTAGGCCAAATTAGACTAATAGGACCTAAAGTTTCAAGAAAAAAATAGGAAAGAGTACGTTTCCTTGTAGAAATCATTTGCTCTCCTAATTAAGTTATACCGTAATGCCTAGCATATAATAAATACTGAATGAATATTAATTTCTTCTTTCCTTTTCTCTTACCCTACAATCCTAGTCTAGGAAAATAAAATATAGCTGGTAGTATAATGCACCTAGGAGATATATATATATATAAATTTTATAATTGCTTCATCATTTTAAGGTTCCTTCTGCCATAATCAAGTTTTACACACATCCCAGTGTGTTGCCTACATTATTGTATGATCTTTCTAGCTTTTAGGTGGGCTCTATTTTAAATTTATTGAAAAGTTCTAAATAAAAAAAATTTAATGAATATAGAATTAATCAATAGATTTTCTACTTCTTTTTGTATCAGTTATGGTAAGTGACGTTTCATAGGAAATTTGTGCATTTTATCAGATTATCAAATTTATTGGCATAAATAAATTATCCTTTTAATGTCTATAGGATCTGCATGATATCCTTTTTTTCATTCCTGATGTTGATAGTTGTGTTTTCTCCTTTTTTTTTTTTGATTAATCTTATTAGGGATGATCAATTTTATTAAATGTTTCAAAAAACTGAATTTTATCTTTTTTACTTTTCTCCATTATTTTTCTCTTGCATAAACTTGCCTCTAAGGGCTGCTTTAGCTATATCCTACAGCTTTTGTTATGTTGTGCTTTTGTCATTAGTGTCTATCAGTTCTTTTTTTTTCCTTTAGACTATTTTTTATGATTTCTTTTTTGGCCCATTGGTTATTTCAAAATATGTTGAAGTTGTTTAATGTGCTAATTATTCCTAAATATTTTAAATAACTTCCTATACTGTGTTTCAAATTTAATACCATTGTTTTTAGAAAATTTATTCTGTAGGTTTATGATCCTTGATATGTCTTAAGATTTTGGTTTATGGCCCAGCATATAGCCTATCTTAGTAAATGATCTGTGTGAAATTGTTTTGATGGGTTGATTGTGTTGTTTGAATCATCCATATTCTTACTGATATTTTGGCTTTTGATCTATCAGTTTCCAAGAAATTAAGTGTTAAATTCTGAAACTCTGAGCAGATGTTTTTGTTTAGCCCTTCAATTCTGTCAATTTTTGCTTCATGTGTTGGGAAGCTGTCGTTTTATGTACACACACGTAAAATTGTTTATTGTTATTGTTTAAGATTGCTACGTCTTCTTGATGATTTGACTCAATTTGAAATGCTCCTCTTTTCTCTTGTAACACTCTCTGTCCTGAAGTCTACTCCTTATTACAGCCGCACTAGCTTTTTTATAATGTTTGTACAACATAATTTTCCTTTCTTTTTAGTTTCAATGTATCTCTATCTTTATGTTTAAATTGTGTTTCCTCCAAAAACCATGCAGTTGGATCTTTCTTTTTCATCCACTCTGACAATATCTATCTTTTAATTTGGGTTTTTAGTCTGTTTACATTTAATGTAATTATTGATACATTTGGGTTTACATCTATCAACCTGGTGTTTCATTTCTCTTTGTTCCAAATCCTTTTTATCACTCTGTTCCTCCTTTCTTGTCTTATTTTGTTGGATAGAACAGATTGAGTATTCCATTTTTTTCTCTATTTATCTTTTTAGTCATAAATCTCTGTATTATTTTTATTGTTTACTCTAGAGATTAGAATGTACTTCTTAAAGTTATCTCAGTCTAACTTCAAAAAATTCTTCAACTTTGTCAGTAAGTAACAATCTTACAATGGTATACATTTACTTATCATCCTTTTGCCATTTGTTCTCTTGGTTTCATGTAGTTTACCTAAACATACCCTATAAATACTTATCGCATTGTTTACACTTAGTCAATAATGTTTTAAAGAGATTTAAAATATTTATCATGCATTTATCCACTTATCTATCCACTTATCTAGCTAGCTAGCTATCTTCTTATCTATATATAAGTTCCTTTATATTTATTGACATGTTTACCCCTGATGTTTTTCATTCTTTCCTGAAAAATTGATTTTCTATCTGATATCATATTTGTTCAGCCTGAAGAAATTTTTTTAGTAATTTCTTGAAGAGAAGGTCTATTGGAGATAAATTCTTCCAGATTTTGACTCTGAAAATGCCTTATTTTGCTTTCAGTTTGAAGTATATTTTTGCTTGATATAGGATATAAGATTTACAAGCATACCTCAGAGATATTGCAAGTTCAATTCCAGATTACCCCAATAAAGCAAATATCTCAATGAAGTGTGTCACACAATTTTTTTGGTTTCTCAGTGTATATAAAAGTTATGCTTACACTATATTGTAGTTTATCAAGTATGCAATAACATTATGTCTAGAATAATGTATACACCTTAATTAAAAAACACTTTATTGCTAAAAAGTGCTAGCCATCATCTGAGCCTCAGTGAATCATAATCTTTTTGCTAGTGGAGAGTCTTGTAAAAAATACAATATCTGCAAAGCACAATAAAGTGAAGTGCAATAAAATGAGGTATGCTTTTTAAAGATGTCATTTGGTTGTTTCTGTTAAGAAGTCAGTTACCATTCTCATCATTTTTGCTTGTATGTAATGTACCTTCTTCCTCTAACTGATATCAAGATACTCTCTTTATCTTTGTTTTTCAATAGTCTGACTATGATGTCCCTTGATTTTGTTTTCTTTGTGTTTATCCTGTTTGTAGTTTACTGAACTGTGGGATGATTTCTTTCTAAATGTTGGAGAAATTCATGGTCATTATCTCTTCAAATATTTCTTCTGTCTTATTTTCTCCCTCTTCTCCCTTTCTGATGCCAATTACACACATGTTAGACCAATTGATATTATCCTCCAGATCTTGTACACTGTTTCTTTGTTCATCTTTTTGTTTGTAATTATCTGTCTTCATATTTACTGACACTGTCCAGTGTTAATCTCTGTCTGCTGATAAACTCACCAAAGAAGTTATTTTTACTTCCGTCACTTTTTAAAGATTTTCTAGCATTGCCATTTAGTTCTTTTTTATGGTTTCAATCTCTCCACTGGAATTATCCATCTGCTTATGCATGTTGTGAACCTTTTTCAGTATACCTCATAGCATATTCAGTATACCTCGTAACCTCATAGTTATTTTAAAATTATTCTCTAAAAATTCTAACATCTGACTATATCTTATCTAATTCTATTGATCATTTCCTCTCTTGGTGATAGATTACATCTTCTTGATAATTTGTACATCTCATAACTTTTTATTGAATGTCCAACATAAATAAAGATTTAGGTAAATAACATTTACGATTAGAAAAGATCATGCCTCTTCTGCTTTACCATTAGTGTGTGGGTTGTCAATCTAGTTCTAGTCTATTCTGTATTTGACATGAGTCTGGGCTTTTTGTTCTTTTAGTTAGATTCATTTCACTACAAGCTTAAAATTATTTGACATGGGATCTGAATGCCTAGTGTTTCTCTTTTGTTCCTGTCTCTGCTCCCTGTAAAGGACTCCTGCCTAGTATACCATGAAAAGCTTCAACTGCCTGTCGGCTATTTCTCAGACTTCTTGCTTCCTGCCTTGCCCTCAGACTTCAACAGGCCCTGTGTGCCTCTGCCTCAGGAGAATTCCTTTTGGCCTTCCTGCTCCACCTCCAGCTACACAGCCATTGATAGCCACTGTTTCATACTAAGTGGATGAGGCTCAGAGTGTCCATAAGGTTTCTCTTAGTTCTAAATCCATACCCTCAGATTTCAGCAGGTTCTGTGAGCCTGTTTCATAGGTGGCAGGGCAGGTGTAGGGGCAATCTCCGCTCTCCTGCCCCTCTCTCAGTGGTAGCCGACAGCTTCCAGGTACTCAGTGCAATGACTGAATTGTCTGTGGGATTTCTCTAAGTTCCTAGCTCTACCCTCAGATATTAGGGAGCCACAGTACTTTTGCCTCAGAAAGTCTCTTTCAGTTGTCCTGCGCTGCCTTCAGTCTTTCTTATAAACATTAGGTGATGGCCTGTAGAAAATAATGTGGGTGCAGATTTCCATTGTTTCTGGATTTCCCTGGGTTTCTAAACCACCATACCAGACTGACACATATTGGCTTTAAATTTTTGACAAATTTGGCTGCTTTTTACTCATATCTACAGAGTTTTTATACCTCTTCCTGGTGCTCTGTCAAGGAGGAAAGCAGAAATGGCTTCCTTCTGTCCCAGGAGGAGTTTGGCATTATTTTGATTTTTATTTTAAGTTTCTTTGGGATTTCTGCTTTCTAATAGGCTTTAATAAACTGTGATTTTGTATGTTATTTAGTTTGTTTTTATTGTTTGGGTCAGAGCTACAGTCTCTTGTGACTTTCTATATCCTACATGGAAAGATGGAGCTAGTATATTGAAGTTTTCATATAACTTCACTTTAGCTACTAATTGCTTCTCATCTAGTATGTCTTATAAAAGATAATTAGTCATAGCAAAAATATATTTAGGAATAATTTACTAACTAGCTCTTAGTCTATGCTGGGCAACATTTTAAACATTTAAAAATCTATTAGCTCATGTATGCTTCATGACAACCAATTAAATCCTAATATTATCCTTATTTTAATGCAAGGAAACAGCTTCTAGAAGCTTGTGTAAATTACCCAATATGCAAAGAACTCAAATGATTCAATAAAATAAGGCAAGCAATTAAATGAAAAAATGGGGAAAAGAAATAAGTGGTAATAAACAAAAAAGGAAGCACAAATGGCTCATAAACATTTGAAAAGATGTTCAACCATATTAACCAAATTATATAAAACCATAATAATATCATTTCTTCCAGATGAGCATAAGTCAAAAAGTCAGGCAATGTCAAGTGTCGTCAAAGATTTAGGACAATGGGTACTCTCACCCAGCGATGGTGAACATATCTACTGGTACAACCACTTTGGAAATTAGTGTGATAACATCAGTGAGTCAAATTGAACATTTGCATATCCTCAGCCAAGCAATGCTACTACTTGGTAGATACTTTTGAGAAACTCTTGAATAAATGTGACAGAGACTTTTTCAGAATGAATATTCAGACCTATATACTCTTTCTTTTGAATTCTTGCTCACAGCTACTACCTCATGCCCAAAATAATCAGAAGTTCAGTTGTACCCACACAAATAAGATTCCTACCACATGTAGAGCTCCAGTTAAGTCCTTGAGAGGAATTAGAAGGAGCAGAAATATAGAGAGCAGGTGGTATGTTCAGAGACAGTGAGACATCCAAGTAGACATTAGTCACCAGTCATGAGTTACTCTCCAACTGGGTAAAGATATATGGATTTCTACAGCAACAGAGCACTCCTATTAAGAAATAAATACCTATAATGAGCTCTAGTGGATCTGTTTAAGATTCAGATTAAAGCAAAATAGCAAAATAGCCTCTCCTTTTGTGGTGTGTGTTGCTTTTGGATGTTAACAAAGTTCTCGCTTAGAGACAGATGCTGCATCTACAAACTGGAGAAAAGGTATCAGTTTTTACTAGCTGAAATACAGAGTCCATGCAGTTCAACTCATTTAAACACAGAAATCATTCCTGTTTGTATGTTTTTATAAACAGCAATCTCAACATCTGTAGTTAATAGATCATCCAACAAGAAACACTCTTAAAACTAAACTCATTATACTTGGATATTCAAACCATTCCAACCAATGCACCATTCAAAATATTACTTTAAAACAATTTGTTCACAACTATTAAGCCTATTAAATGGATTCCAGGAGTCATGTTTTGGGGAAATATTGGTAAGTTTTCTGTTGGAGGAATGGCTAGCAAAGCATGTTCTAACTAGAGTTTTTTTCAAATGTTGTGTTTTATTTATAATTAATTATAGCATTATGTACTCTATAACCAAAGAATCTTGTTCCCTCTTCCTAAAATTTCTATTAACTATACCTAAAATAAATGACAATAAATTGAATTTTATAACACCGAAGAAAACATTCTGATCTTAATATTTAATAAGCACTTTGTTTTCAATGGACAATATTCAGTCATAGCCCTGTAACATGGCGCAAGCATTTATAGATGAAGGTCAGTGTTTTTAATCAAGATCAACTCTAAAATGATGCTTATTGGTATTGCATCTGAGCGTGTAAAAGATGTTCTGGGTGATGGTGTCATGTCAGAACCACTGTCTTCAATGTTACTGTTAATCATCGGACCTTCTTCCTTAGGCTCCAACTCCAGCACAGGTGGGAAAAAAAGAAGTGCATTTAGTTGTGTTCTGCTCTGGTGGGCCCATTCAAAATGGCTTTCCTGTCTCACTCCAATGGTTTCATGGAAGTGGGGATTGATCTGTGAATCTCTTGCATGAAATGTTTGAAATTTTTATATGAGTGTGAAGTGTCAGGTGGTGTCAAACTCTCTCATTACCAGGCAGCAGAGGGAAGCTAGGTTGACAAGGAGTTATTGTTTTCATAAGATATGGGTCTGTTTTTATTTTTATAGACAGCAAGTTCTGTGCTTTGTTGCATGACTCAGTCAGAGAAACTAATGTTGAGTACCTGATTTAAGAATTATGAATGGTAAATAAAAGTTAATTCTATTATGTGCCAATTCTCTTAAAATCACTCAACTCATTGAATTTTTCTTGATTTCTTTATGTTTCCGTGTGTTTCACTAAACCTTCCAGATTCCACTTTGCTTAATAAAACATATACGGAGTATCTACCATTTGTCTGTTCAATGGACTACATCCTTTCCTCAATCTGTTCTCCTCCAGTACTTGAGTACACATTTCAAACAGTGTTGTTCTAGGAGCCAAGCGTGGAAGAAATGCTTCATGGGACCATTCACTCTGAAGTTTCTTTTCTCTTACACTCAGTAATGCCACAAATTACTTAGCAAGAAATGAAGCACCAAGTGAAATGAGACTCCTCTATTTCCTAGATTTTTTTCTGTTTACCGTTCCTGTTGTCACAGTCCATTTGGTGAGAGACTACACTAACACTGCTGAGCCCATGGATTTCTGTATTTTGCTACACTGGAACATGACAGAGACATTTTTATATTTTAAAATCTACTCCACATTGTGCTTCTTAAATGTTTTCATTGCCTGAAACTCACATCTTGTAGATGCAGGAATAGGAATGTTATCTTTAGGTCAAATTACTGTGTGGTGAAGCATGGACCAATCTTCAGTTTAATGCAAATTCTATTTTGGGGTTTTGCATGAAATACCCACTGCCTTTGAGGTGATTATTTCCATTTTATTAAAGAAATGTTGATTATGAGTTATGAGATGCTAGTAAATCAAAACAGCTCTATTTAAAAGCATTTCCACTTAAATGATGATATACCAAGATCAGAGTTCCATTCATGGGGCTTGACAGAGGTAATATCACAAGTGCCTTTCATATTGCAGATACCTTCCTTTATGCAACATAAAAAAAAGTGTTAACACTTTATGTTGTACTTATCTTTAATTTTCATGGTACCATAAAATAACCAACCATGGCATTACAAAAATATGACTCCTAAATCATCAAAGTTTGCTTAAAATTTTGAATCAGCTCTTGCCCCCATTATGATACTACAACTCATCTTCTGAGGGTGGGGATGTGAGAATTTGGAAAGTCTCTTTCCACTGATTCATGAATTTAATTTGTCCAATTAATCAAACAATAGGTGGCATTTGTTCATTCCATAACCTCCAAGTTCATTTTCCATTATTATTCTGTAAAAGACATTGCCAACTTTTCAGAGTTACTTTTGATAAAATCAGACAGGTAATAATTAGAAATCTGATCCAAAGGTTTGTGGGGAAGTTGCCCAAATCTGTTAAATAATTTTTCTATCCAAGATGGCAAAAGCCATTTTACTGTTTCCCATTTTGATGGGAAAACCATCTCATATTTTATTACTTCTCTTCCTTTTATTGAAAAAATGGAATTTTTTTCTGATAAAAAAATAGAGTCCTTCTTTGGGCATTTTCCCAAAGGATGGAATCTTTCTCTCAGTTTTGTCCAATGTTTATTAAATTATGAACATATCATTGAACGATATTTTAAGACTATAGCCCAAGTCCATTTATTTAGATGTCCACAAAACCAGAATAAAAAAATTGAAAAAGATTTGAAGAATCATTTGTCTTTAAGCAGTAATCTTTTTCTTCAATGTTAGTATGAATTAAAAGTATAAACCAGAAGGAAGGAAGTGCTTGAAGTATTTATGGGAATATTCATTTTTAAGTTCCTTAAAGCACTTCAGGAATACCTACTTACCTACAAATAATTGATGTGGTAACTTCAAACCTTTCTTATCTGGTTTCTTTCCTCCTTTCTCAACCCTAAAGCCTCATTACTAAAGTTCTACCACAGATTTTGATGTTATTACAGCTTCAGAAAACCTTAACCAAACGTCATGTGTCTTTTTCAAAAGAAACACAGCATGCCTCTTAGTGAACTGGACTCCTTCTGATTTTCTGTGATGGAATTTTCATTTATGTCAAGATCAAGGTCAGAAACAAATGATTTTGCTGCACAATCATACTTGTATGCAAAGAAAAGTTTACCAATCTATTTATGCTTTGATCTATCCTGTAAAAGGGGAACTTAAAATTATAGAATCATGACATTTTAGAATAGGAAAGATCCCTAGAGATAAGCAAACCCATCCCATTTATTTTAGACTAGATTTGATCCAGAGGAAATTGAACCCTAGAGAAATTAAGTGCCCGGCTAGAAGGCTACCCATATTATTAACAGCAGACTGGAATAGCCATTGAATCTTGTATTGAAACTCCGCTACTGGGTTCTCTCTACTATGATTTAAATATTTTCCTTTGTCCATTTTAGCTCAGCTTTGATTTTATTTGTATTAGCTAAATTTTCAAACCTATTGGTTATGCTGTCTAATAGGAGAGGGATATGTACCTCTCTGTAAAACATGTTTAAAGCTAATTTTAAAAACCAATTCTTCTTAGCTTGTGTATGTGCAATGCAAAGGAAGGTAAAATGTTGTAACATATTCAGGGAATCTGGGATTAAAACATAAATTTTAGCAATATAATGCTTATATTAAATGAGTAAAACAAATAAATTTGAGTTATTTGGAGCACCCAAATTCAGTTTACTTAGATACTACCCTTCTAAAGTTGCAGCATTTCAGTTATATGGTAAAATTGTGTATATCTTTTATTTTATTTTTCCTTTTTTATTCCATTTTGCAAAAATACAGTTTATTATTATTCTTTAGACTATAAAATTGATCCCTATCTTTTGACTTGGAAAATAAGTCACATTTATTTAGTGCCTACTAATATGTTAGGCATAGTTTGAATATTTTCCCCAAATATTCTCATTTAGAATACTCTAGAACCTCATGAAGTAGGTTTTGCCCCAACCATTTATCAGAAGAGAAAGTTGAGGCTTAGAGAAGTTAAGTATCTTGTCTAGGGTCACAAAGCTAGTAAGAGTTAAAGAAGCGATTCAAATCAAGGAAGTCTAACAATAGAACCCCTGATATCATGTTTAAAATATGATCTTAACGAGATCCCTAAAGTCAATTTCTTTCTCAAAGGAAGTTATATCAATAAAATGAAACTCTTTTATTCATTTCTCGATATTTTCCCCTTGTAGAACCTAATAATCAGCAGGTCACTGGAAGTGTTCAAACAGAAATGAGGATCACCTTTAAAAGATATACGCAAGTGTTGAATAGTATGGGTATAAATTCTAAAATTCCAAGAATTTTAGGTTCTTCGTGAAATGAATTTCACTAGGATACACTGTTGAGAATAATTCTTGTAGGGTTTTTATTTAGAACCTGTCTGCTTTGCCAATAAAATTTTCAAATTGAGGTGTTTGTTGTTGTTCAAATAGTGTTTCAAAGGCATGTATTTCTCTCATAATTTCTCCCTTTTGTTTAGCTTTTATTGATTGCAGCATGGCAGCGTAGTTAGAAGAATGCTGTCATTTGAAACCAGACATCAGAATATCAGTGTCTTTAGATGCCTTCTAAAGAAAAAAATATTGTTAGTACTGTTTAGCCTGGCTATGCCTATCTCCCAAAGCAGAAAATGAGGCAAACGTTTATGGGTAGGTAGTTTATTTGGAAACAACAGAATTGTGAAGGATGGAGTGGTGGAACACAGAATGAAGAATACTAGGATGCTTGTCAAGTTGGCCACAGAGCTCAATGGCTCTGGAGATTGAATTTAATCTCCCCTATGACCTTCTGAATTAGCCATATGAAATGCTTCTCAGAACTGTCCATCTGGGGCCTGAAGGAGGAAGCATTTGTTCACCTGCATTTGTGTCCTACTGTCAAGTTCCCTGCACTTTGTGTTTGCTCAAGCATGAACACTGAGATGGTTCCCATGGGGTCTATACTTTGCCTTCAGAGACGCCCCGGGACAAGAAGCAAGAGGAGTACCAATGTGAGCTCAGGACAAAGCCCCTTCTGGTTACATCTATCCAAAGCTGGTCAAAGCCTGCTCAGTTGGTCACTGTGGAGCCAGAGACAGTTTCAAGAGGATCTGGAGTAGAATATAAGAGAAGTTTATTTCAAGGGCTTATTACACCTTCCAATTGAATTCTTTATTCCATTATTTCTGATACATAGAGAAGCACATGCAACATAACAGGAAGAGAATCTACAACTTACAATAACAAGTACCCTCAATTTTGGAGCATGGTTTACTTACCTAAACTCAGAACTAACTGGTCATGTGGTAACATTAGTTAGAAATGTCACAGGGAAAGGAAGACAGCCTTATGAACTCATGGGATTGTAGAGATAGAAGGGATCATGAAATGTCACTTAGTCCATATGCTGCCCTGAAGCATTAATTCATAGCATGTTTTATTGTCTTGACATTTAAATATAGTTAATTGGCACAATTACTTTTCAGAGCAACGTATTACTTTCTTGAATTGGGTATCAGTGCTGGCTGCTGCAGCCACAGAATGAATTCTGAAAGTTATTCATGTGTCTACTAAAGGTAATTTAGCAGCCCTGGGCTCATCAAATTCTTACTTCTGGATAAGGTTATTTGATAACTAAGAACTCAATAAATAGGAAACAGGCAAACATGAGCAGGAAAATTGCATACACGTTTTCCAACAAAAAGTTTCTGTGTTCTTTAGTTTAAATGTGAGTTCATGGTAAAAATTAATTCTTAGTTTTTTGTTTGCTTTTAAACCTCGATCTCTAGACTTAAATGAAATCAGCATCTCCACTTGTGCTTTTGATAGATTATAAACATTTCATCTGAAATCTCTTCCAGAAATCTTTTAGTACTTCCTTTTTGGGCTCATATTCTTACAATGTTTTTGCAATCTATGGGTACCAATTCAACCTACGCCAAACAAAACACACACATACGTATAGGAATTATATAAGCATGTATATATAAAACACGCATTAGCTGCCCTAATAAAAAGTTCATAGAATTTCTGGCTTTTGTTACGGCTAGATCCAAATACTCAAGTGATATCATTAAGATTCTTTCCAACTCTTAACTACACTTTTGCCATGGTGGCTTAATTTCAAAATGTGGACACCAAAAACTTCAGATTTATTTTCTGATAGCCTAGCAAACTCAGTAGAAAGGGCATGCTCTTTCCCACTAGTTCTTGAAAAATACCCAGGAAACACTCTGATTGGTTGTTGTGATTCTTATCCATTCTTTTAGCTGGGAGGATGGAATGATCCAATTGGCCAGCACTGGGACACAGGCTGACTCTTAGAAGAAGAGGGTAGAGTCAACTCCTCTCTAACTGCATAGATTGATATTAGAGGAGCTAGTGATTCTTTAAAAGTAAATCTGGGTGTTGAAACAGCAAAAAAATGTAGGTGCGTCTTCCATGTTTCTCTAATGACATTTGTGAGTTCAGAAAGTCTGTCTCCCCACTGGTCCAGAAGCTTCTTGAGGGCAGAGGCTGTTTCTTGTTCATCTTATTGAACCTATCATCTATCAGAGTGCCTGGCACTCATTATTGATTAAAAATTGAACTGATCACAGGTATTCCAATTAAAGATATCACTCCAGTGTCATTCAGTTCCCTTTATTTATACGACAAACCAAACACTTTAAAACTATATATGACAAAGAGCAACCATCATCTAATTTGGATTAGACCATGCAAAATAGATCGATAATCAACATATCTACCCAACAGAGAGGATCAAATGCTTAAGAAAAATAGTGTGGATAGCACTATTGAAATTTGCTTCAATTTTTACCCTCAAAATATTTGGTAATCAGTAGTAATTCTGCAGATTTTTATGCATGTAAATAAAGTAAATGTGCAAATTAATAAAATTCTATCATGCTTCATCATGAATAATGAATAGCTACAAAGTCTTCAATGAGAAAACTAGATTTGCTGCTTTCTAAACATTTCAACAAAAACAGAAGTGGGAATCCATTAATATGTAGTCTACATGTTTTTCCTTGTGTTTAATCTGTTAAAGAAAATAAACTGTAATGTTGTTAAATAAAAAGAAGGCAATTGAATATATATGCAGGTTTGGACATTCTCTTACCATCACATCTCATCTGTCACTCACGTGGGGATAAAATAATATCTCCTGCTTTAAAAGAAAAATTTCCAAAGTGCTGAAACAATTTTATACAATTCGTGGTGAATGTAAAAATAACCTACAATAGGGTCTTATGCCAAATTAGGCAGCACTTTAGAGAAGCAGGGAATAAAGGCTCAAAGTGAGAGGGAGCTGGGAAGAGAACATTCTCCTCCTTGTCAGAATAATTGGTTCATTAAATGGAAGGAGAGAAGGGGAAGAGATAAAATGGGAGGAGAGTCTCCCATTATTAAATATGTATTCCACAAGGTTTCTCTCAACTTGCTTTGCAGCATCACGGCTGATATACACAGAGCCTAATAAGCAACAAAGTGAATACGGAGCTGGACTCTCAATTGTTCAATTCTAGGTTTGTTTTTCTAGTGATAAAGAGGAGGGTGCACTGGTTTCCCTAATCCCAGGGATCAAGCCCTGAAGCTAAGCAAAAGGAAGAAAGGGCTGATTAAAGCCACAGCAGTCAAGACCTTTGTGCAGTTGTGATATGTGGGTGTATATAGACACGTGTCTGTATAAAGAGCACACATGTGGTCAGTGGAGTGCTGTGAGCGAGCCTCTAGGATGAATAGGGCCATTATAAACATAAGTCATTATTAGTAGCCAGCATAAATAGGTTGGCCTGTCATGGGGTTAAGATCTGTGATCCATGGGGACTTGCTACTCTTCAGAGCAAGGGGATGCAGCTGCTGTGCAATATAAAAAAATCTGTCTTGAGAACACATCCAAGGGCCCATGGAAAAGTGGTTGCTCATAGATGTGGTCTTTAATTAAAGTGGTTGTTGTAGAGAGAAGGTCATCAATTGGAGATGACCCTTGGATCAAGCTTTGATCTCCAACTAACTGTTCAGTTTTATTCAAGGGACAAAGAGTCAGGAGGGAACCAGAGGGAATAATATCAAGGCAGGAGACACATTTACTTGTGATGTATAAAACCATAAAGGGTTCAAAGTTTGGGTTTTGGTTCAAATAAAATCCCAAGAGTTCAGATGGTTTTCTAAACCCTCTGAACCTCATCAATGCAGAAAACCAGCAGAAAGAAATCTCACAAGAGCAAAATGGTCCTTAGAACGTTTGGCCACTTCACTAACAAATCTGGCCAGAAAAATACCATCAGCAATTTAGGCAAGTCCAGGCAGATGACAAGGAAAAGTGTGCCTTAAATGCCCTGCAAGGCAGCTTTCCCATATTTTAGCCACTGCTTTCCCAAAGAAAATGGGAGTATGAATGGAGGCACGAATGGTGTACGTAGAATTTTAAATAAGTCTTGTCAAGAAACGAAAAACTGGAAGGGCTTACAAATAGAAGATTGAGATTAGAAAACAAACCATAGAACCACAGACACTCAAGATGTGGTGTAGCAACACTGTCACCCAAAGCACATTCTGTATTGTATGTTTCCTGACTTTTCCACTCCTATAATAGAAGCTTAGAAAGAGTAGTACTGGAAAAATCAATCAGAGGAGAAAGAGTGAATCTAAATTTTCATAGCAGCCTACTCCCTTTTCGTCCTTTCACCCCCATTCCCCTTACTTATCCACTGAAGGTATAGAACTGACCATAGGCAAATCTGAATAGACTGTTGCTTCTCTTAGCGTTCTCTCATTGTCATCTGTGATATGACACTCTTCTAGATTCTTAGTTCACTCTTTCTCTGCTGTGAGTACCCGGGGTTTCTCAACCAAGAATTTCTCTCACCCTCCATATCCTGGGTTTTCCTCTTTATTCAGCTATATATATAGCATTATAGCATTATAGTTAGAAAGGACATAATAAAGTAATTCATACACAAGTATAAAATTTAGAGAATAGCTTGATGTGTTTTCTCTTCTGACGTAAAGGCCCTTTAGTGCGAATAATTTATTAATAAAAAGGAAGTGATAATGTCCTACTGGTGAGGGAGAATCCTTAGGAAAGGAGGGCCTTAAATTTCATCCTGTGTGCAACTGTGGTGAATACTGTTGTGTGACCTGGATCCTCTCAGCCATCCTCCAACTTCTGGGACTCTTCATCTGCTGGGAGATCACAGCTGCATCTCTCACTGGGAAATAGCCTTGACCTCAGAGACTGGCTTCCCTGCAAGAATACCCTCTCCCAGGGACAGTGGTGGCCACAAACTGGCAGATGCAGGAATGCAAAGCCCTTTATTCCTCTCCTTCCCCACCAACTTACCTCAATGTGACAACTCTGAAGAGCCAGCCCAGCTCGAGTCTCCCTTTGTTTTAGGATCAGCTGAGAATTCTGTCACACCGCATTGTCAGTCATCTTCTTCTCCCCAATCCTGCCTTCCTCACTTGCTTGTAGATGTGTCTCCTGAGATCACTCCCTAATAAACCTTAGGCATATCATGCTCTCATTCCAAAAAACTCAGTGTAAAGCAGTACTTCTCCTTACATTTTCAAGGAGTCCAGTCAGCTTCCCATAAATACTACCGTTTAGCAGAATACTGCTGCAGACAGCAGAGTAGCTTACACCTTGCATTAAGAAGAGGGTATTGTAGAAGAGCGGAAATGGAGACTACAGGAGGAAGAGTGAATAGAGGTCAGTGGGAGCCTTGGCAATTATGGGTGCATAATAATGGGTCTTAGCATACTACAGGAAAATCCTCGCCTCTGTCAGACAAGCTATCATTCCATTTTCACCTCCAACCTGCAAATTTCAAAATCAATCCTTACTTTTTATATCTGCCCTCCACGTTGCAGGTACAAAAACATTTCAGAACAAATGTGATCTGATCATTTTCCTATAAATAGAGATCTTAATTATCACATTTATCCATTTTATTTCTTTTGAAAGGTTTTCTGAGGTTGTATATCAATGACATCCCTTCCAAAGGATTTGCATTTGAAAGGCTGTTGTTCAAATTTAATTCGCATTTGACACAATGTTTTCTCTTGCAGAACACTACCCAGTATCTGAAAATCAGTTTTCGGCAGGCTCTATTCTACATCCCTGTGATCATTTCTTTTTTTATTATGGGTATATTCTAAGTGAATTTCATGTATGTTGTGGAAATGAAAAAAAAAAAAAACAGAAATGTTCATATCCTTCATTCAGTCCCATTTTGATTTTTAACCTGCACTTCCTGATTGTCTTCCCCATGGGGAGTGCTGCCAACAGTAGCCTGCAGGACAGTGTCTCTGGGCTTCCTGGGGTTTCTGGGGGCCAGAACAAGCATTAATCTGAAGGGAGCACAGTGCCTTGTTGAAGGAGAGTCACGATTAATTTCTATCTCTGACTCTTTGTTCTTCTGTGAGAGCAAACCTGTATGAAATCACTCCACATGCCCCGATGGTTTGTTTTGCACGTCAAGCTCCAGCAGTTCTCAGCGAAAACTAAGGTTACATCCCTCAAACCCAGGCTAGAGTGAAGGCTCTCTTTAAAGGTAGCAGGATGAACAGCTTCGCTCTCAGCTAATCCCATTATCTCAGGGAAAAAAATTAATGTTGAGTATTGATAGAAGAGGGCCCCTTCTTGAGGACAGCTGTCCAGCAAGGAGATGAGAGGCAGCAGGAACTAGCAGCTATTTGTTTTGTATGTTGTTCTCATATTAGGAAATCTTTTGTCCCTGTAGTGAGATTTCCACTCCTCCTAGTAGAGATACACCAAAATCAGATGCAAATGCAGGGTACAGAGTAAACTGCAGAATAGTATGCTGTCTTCCTATCATTGCTCATTTTACAGGTTTTGTCAGTTTCTGAAAAACGGTGGAGGATAATTGGCCTGAGATGTAAAGCCACACTCGGCTGTTCCAAGGAACAAAGAAAGACAGCTTTAGCCCACAAGGCCATATTTTGTGAAACACACTCTTCCTTTTTAATAATGAGCAGATACACAGTGCTCCTTCTCAGCCCTGAAAAATCTGTGGTTCTCTCCCTGCAATGTTGTACAAGGTACTTAAACTGGTGCCATTTGTAATGCTGTGGTCGGTCGCATTGAACAAGGAGAGACTACACTTGTTATCTCGACGAAAGGCGAATGACTGTAGCACTCTGGCGTGCTCGTGTGAAAGCCGCAATATCCTTCCAGCATATTTGACCTCACGACGATAGCATCAGAAACAGCGATAGCAAATAATCAGGACCCAGAAGCTGCCATCCCAGCCACTATCATGATCTTCTGGATATATTCAATGTTTCCTGTTTAGAAGTGGGCAAATATTTGTCAAGAAATATAAATATGAAAATCTGACTGCGGAATTCAAGTCACGCATAGAAGACAGAACAAGTAGCCAGTACTCCCCAGGGGAATCCTAAACAGATTGTCATAAAGAAAATATATTCCGCATCCAAATTTGGTCATCCTGCCACACTGTTAGCACCACAGCATTGCCAAAGGTGACAAGTAACTCTGGTAATGCCAATACTACTTGTTCTTACTCCCTTATTTGAACTCTATCACCATTCAAACTTCTCTTCTTTAAAATTCCACCCCTACTCCATGTTTTTTTCCCAGTAATTTACTAGGTTCCCTCCAATCTACTCCAGAAACAACAGTCAGAGTGATCTTCTTAAGAGTAAATTTGATTGTCACCTCCTTAATAAAAATTTTCGGTGGCTCCCATAAGGACTTAGAATAAAATCAGAATC
Source organism: Equus quagga (assembly GCF_021613505.1). Classification (NCBI taxonomy): domain Eukaryota; kingdom Metazoa; phylum Chordata; class Mammalia; order Perissodactyla; family Equidae; genus Equus; species Equus quagga. The sequence continues at coordinate 56,462,296 of NC_060273.1, read as the reverse complement.
TTCAGCATTGCCCCACAACTTAGCAGGATCTGTGCTTGCCTCTAGAGGATTGCTTACCTCCTTTCCCAAACCTTTCCTCAGATTGCCCTTCTCTCTACTCTTAACCTAAAACTAATTGTTTACTGAACTGCTTCTCACCACTCAGGTCTCAACTTAAGTGTTCCTGCCCAGTCGAAGTCTTTCTTAACCAACTTATTCACAGTAGTTTTCCCTACTTCCTGTTACTCTGTATCTAAGCTTTGAGTTTGTTCCTTACATAGCAGATACAATCCTTTATAATTGCTTTATGTATTTGTTTTCTGCCTCCTTCTCTAAGCTATAAACGTTAAACTTCTTAAAGTCAAGGATTAGGCTTTTTCTCCTCCATCCTCTTTTTTTACCTGTACCTACAGAGTCTACCACAGGACCTGGAATGCATCAAGTATTTAGTAAATGTTTGCTGAATAAGTAAATGAGCGTCCTCGTAGCCCATTGTATTTTAGACTTTATTTTAATTTTCTTCCTCATTTGGCCCACTAAAGAGTGGAACTTGTTCAACATCCTGTCCTGTCCTATACCTCAACATTCTTGTGGGCTCGTGGAGCCCCTTCCTTTCTCTTCCTTTATTTTGTGTATTTCAATAGGAAAGTGCAAAGCCAAAGTAATGTCATTGAGCTTAGGAGAGGGCATCACAGATGGGAAGGAGAGATAACATATGATGGAGGGCACCAGCATGGTTCCGTGTCTTCTCAAAAGGCTCCTGGCAAAATGAGAGCAAAACAAGCTAAGCAGATGGTAGGAGTCATCCGCTTTTGCAATTCACTTGTTTATGTTTTGCCTGCCTTCCTATCAGTTTCAGCTCTTGAGCCCTTATAGGCAGGGTCTTGTCCACGGTTATTATTGGAGGTGTCACCTAATGAATGTTGGGTATTTTATAAACATTGACTGTTTAGTACTAAATTCTGTTAGGCAGCTCAGGGACCTTCAGGAATTATATGTGATAAACTTGACTTGAACCAATGATATTTCAAATTAGTTACATGACCTTGAATAGAATTGGCCAGAGTTTCCTATGTCCATTTTCTCAAACAGCTTTTACAGTACTAACTGCTCTAGTGATATCTGGTGGAATCACCATCTGAATGTGGAAAAACCAAGCCATTTTTCAGTAGTCAAATAGTCCTAACATGTAGCAGCAGTAGGAGCTCTTAACATACAAAGTTCATTCATTCAATTAACATTTATTGTGGTGGACACTATTTGTTGGTGGTATAGAACACAAGGAATAATAGTCCTTTCCTTCTCACCTAATTCTATTTAAACTAGAAAGATGTACAAAAAGGAAAAAATAAATATACACAGGGGCTGGCCGGGTGGCATGGTGGTTAAGTTCATGCACTCCGCTTCAGTGGGTTTGTGGCTTTGTATCGCGGGCACAGACCTACACACTGCTCATCAAGCCATGCTGTGATGGCATCCTACACACTTAATAGAGGAAGACTATCACAGATGTTAACTCAGGGCTAATCTTCCTCACCAAAATAAATAAATAAGTAAATAAGTAAGTAAACACAACTACTTACTTCTATAGCACATCAGATTTATTTATTGAAAAGTATGTCTAATATTAGCCTGGCATGGACAGTGATTTTTTTTAAGGCTGCAATTTTTCTTGGATTAGGGCTTAAGCTGACAAAAGTGTGTTGCTTGCGGGTTTTAGCCAATGCAAATGCTTTGAATTTGACAATCATAGGGACGCCAATAAATCTGATAGGAAACCATTGGTAAAAGCATTTATACTTTTGATGTTGTACTCGGGATTTTGTTTGCTTGTTGTTTTCTATTATAAACTCTGAGAGTATATATTAAAATTGTAATATACAAATAAAACTGCAATCTTTTAATATGGTGGAAGTAAAGATATATTTTTTTCACAAAAAATAGAAAGCATGTAAAAAACCTCCATGATTTTGAAATGAATGTGTAAAATGGTGACCATGGATGACCAGGATGCACATTAGATCTATTACGATCATTGTCATAGAGGTTAGGTAGGTATGTGGATTTGGCAATGTGTTTTTATCAATATTTGCATATTATGTTAAGAACATCAACATTGTGTGAGTTCACGTTTAGAAGCTTATATCTGTCAATAACTGTGAAGGGTTTGAAGTTTTACCCTACTTTCAAACTACTGAAGTAGATTGCCACCATTTCCTAGATGCTGGCAGAAACATGAAACTTCTGGGTCAGAGATACACGGCTTCATTGCTCACACCACCACAGGCAGCAGAACATCATGTTTGCTTTAGTTCTTCTTGACTTCCAAGTCCCATGGGACAAAGGCGAGATGGACCCAAGTGGGTGCTAGGTACAGAGTGGATCTGTGTCATTCTAAAGAACATTGACCTTAGGAAACACCAATCTTTTAAAGACATTGCTAGCAAAGCTACCCAGTCTTTGCTCTAGAGGGAGAAATTATCTTTATTGTATTTTTCAGGAAAAAAAATATGCCCTTTGCCCCAGAAGGAGACACTACCTCTATCTTCCAATGTTGTTCTCCTATATAAACATTCTTAAAAATACAGCATAGGACAAAAGCTGTTTCAAGACATGTACAAATGCCATGAATTACCCTGCAAAAATATTACTCACTACCAAATAGACATGCTAAAAAGTTTCGCAATTTTAAATAAAACTCTTTAAATAATAAGCTAAAAGACAGAAGGAGGACAGTTGATATTTACAATTTGAGTCAAGATTTTTGCATGAAAAATTGATATTATTTAAACTTCAAATTTGAGAAGTCACATTCTTACATTTTTTAAAGAATGTGAGCCCAGCTTTGGTATAAAATAAGCAATCATCCTTCTAATAAGCAATCATCCTTCTAACACAGAGAGACTAAAAACTGTTATCAGAATGTTTATTGGAGAAATTTTGAAATGAAATGTTTAATTTCTGAGAAAGATAGAAATTGCTTCTTTTAGAAAAATGTTAACATTTCAGAATATTAGAACTTAAAATTCTTCTAGAAATTCTGTCAGAAGATTTTTGATATTCATTAGCATAATTTAACTCATACAGTCCTCACATACTGAACAGTTATGATTAATTTCGAGATAAAGATTTGCATCGAAGAAGATTCAGAAATACAAGTCCCCATGTTGCAATGGCCTGTGGAATGTTCTACCTAAACTGATGAAGATTGGGAGAATGGAGATTTCCAACAAACTCCAGCAACTGAAACTTTACCCGTTGTGACATTTTCTGATTCAATTCATACCTCACACTTCTATCAAATACCTACTCTTTGTAATGCCATTTACAGGGAGCTGGGAAATAACCAAAGATGAGCTGTTGTTTATGCTCTCCAGGAAATCAATCTACAAGAGGAGTAAAAGAGAAACTACACAGATCCAGCCAAGATGTTCTTTACATTTCCTAAGTAGTAATGAATTGTTATAGAACCAAATCATATTTAAGATCCATCAAGAGGAAAAAGAAAGAAGATACTTTCTACACATAACTAGACTTTCTTCACCCTCAGAAACACCAAAATTCAATTCCTTAATGAAAAATGGCCTGGTGCAAATGTAAAATAAGCCAAATTCAGCTTTTTAAGCTTTTATTTGTGACCTTAGGCAAGTTTGTTAACCTCTGTTTACTTCAGTTTTTTCATTTGAGGATGGATATAATGATATCCTCAACCCAACAGTATTGAAAAAAATTAAGAAAAATGGGAAGTACTTGTGACAGTGTTTGGCACAAAGTTAGCATTCAACCAATGTTAGATATTAAGGTTGTGATTGTTGATTTAAAAGTTAGCTTCGTTAGGATAGTTTTCAAAAGTGCTTAATTGACATTAATACAACTTATCCATTGAAGCTAATTTACATTATGTATCTAACAAGCAAAAAATCTGGTTAAATATTTTTTTTCTTTTTTATTAGCTCTATTGAGATATAATTCATATATCATAAATTCACCTATATTGTGTTACAATTTAATGAATTTTAGTGTATTCATTGAAATCTGTAACCATAACCACAATTAATTTTAGAACATTTTATGACCCCCAAAAGAAACCATGCAACCATCATTGTTTATTCCCCATTTCCCCCAGTTCCCCTCCACCCAGCTCTAAGCAGCCACTGATACACTTTTGGTCTCGATAGACTTGTCTATTCTGGAGATTTCATATAAATGAATTATCTGATATGTAGTCTTTTGTGACCGGCTTTTTTCACTTAGCCTAGTATTTTTAAGCTTTATCACTATAATGGTATTGATACTATATTCCTTTTTATTGCCAAATAATATTCCATTGTATGGCTATATCACATTTTGTTTACCTATTCATTGATTGGTGGATATTTAGGCTGTTTCTACTTTTTGGCTATGATAAATAATGCTACTCTGCACTTTTGTGTGCAAGTTTTTGCGTGGACATATGTTTTCGGTTCACTTAGGTGTATATACCTAAGAGTAGAAATGCTGGATCATATTGTTACTTTATGTTAAATCTTATGAGGAACTGCCTGACTGTTTGCCAGAGTGACTACACTTTCTCAACAATGTGTAAAGATTTCATTGTCTCTACATCCTCATGAACACTTATTATCCGTCATTTTCATTATAGCCTTCTAGTGGGCATGAAGGGGTACTCCCTGTGTTTTTGATTTGCATTTCCCTAATAGCTAATGGTGTTGAGCATGTTTTTATGTGCTTATTGATCATTTGTATATCTTCTTCAGGTAAATGTCTATTCAGATTCTTTGCTCATTGTTTAATGGGCTATTTGTCGTTATACTATAGAAGTATGACTTATATTCTGTAATCAAGTCTCTTATCAGATGTATGATTTGAAAATATTTTCTCCCATTCTGTGAGTATCTCTGGTTCCTTGAAATTATCCTTTGAAGCACACAAGATTTCAATTTTAATGAAATATAATTTATCTCGTTTTTCTCTTGTTACTTTTGTTTTGGTGTCATATCTAAGAAGATTTTGCCTTAGCCCAGGATCATGAAATTTACTCCTATATTTTCTTCTAGGAGAGTCTTAGTGTTATATTCAGGTCTTTGATCTATTTTGAGTTAACTCTTTGTTCACGATATGAGGAAAAGGTCCAAATTCGTTTTTTTGCATGTGGATATCCAGTTATCACAGTACCATTTGTTGAACATACTATCCTTTCCCCATTTAATTGTCTTGGTTAAAATCAATTGACCATAAATGTAAGGGTTAATTTCTGGACTCTCGATTTTATTCCTTTGATCTGTATATCTATTCTTATTCCACTATCAGATTGTCCTGATTACTGTAGCTTTGCAGTAAGTTTTGAATTAGGGAAGTGTGCACCCTTGAACTTAATTCTTTTTCAATACTGTTTTGGCTATTCAGTATCTCTAACATTCCCATAGGAATTTTCGAATCAGCCTCACCATTTCTCCAAAAGATGCCAGCTTGGATGTTGGCATGGATTGTTTGCATCTGTAAATCAGTTTGGAGAGTATCACCATCTTAACAATATTGTTTTCTCATCCACAAACATGAGATGTCTTTTCATTTATTTATATCTTTTTAAATTTCTTTGATCAATGTTGCATAGTTTTCACTTCTTTTGTTAAATTTATCCTAGTTGTTTTATGTTTGATGCTATTATAAATGGAATTGTTTTGTTAAATTCATGATCCAATTGTTCATTGCTAGTGTATAGAAGTAAGATAGATTTTTATAAATTCATCCTATATACTGCAACTTTGCCAAACTCATTTATTAGTTCTAATAGTTTTTAGAGGATTTCTTAGGATTTTCTATATTCAAGATCATATCATCTGCAAATATACATAGTTTTAATTCCTCAATTTCAATATGGATGCTGTTTATTCCATTTTCTTGTCTAATTGCCCTGGCTAGAGCTAACAGTACAATGTGCACAGAAGTGGTGCAAGTGGACATTCTTGTCTTGTTCCTAATCTTAGGAGAAAGCCTTCAGCCTTTCATCATTAAATATGATTTTAGTAATGGATTTTTATCAATGCCCTTTATCAGATTGAAGAATTTCCTTTCTATTCCTAGTTTGTTGTTATTTTTATCATGAAAGTATGAATTTTGTCCAATGCTTTTTATGCATCTGTTGAGATTACCTTGTAGTTTTGTCATTTATTCCATTGTTAGGGTGTATGACAATAATTGATTTTCAGGAGTCAGAACACACTTGAGTTTGTCGAATAAATCCCATTTGGTCATGTTGTGTAATTATTTTTATATGTTGCTAAATTCAGTTGGCTAATGTTTTGTAGAGGAGTTTTGCACCTATGTTCATGAGAGATATTCATCTGTAGTTTTATTTTTCTTGTGATGTTTTTGTATGGTTTTGATATGAAGATAATACTGACCTCATAGAATGTTACTGTGAATCTTTCTCTTTTATTTTTTGGAAATATTCATAAAGTTTGTTATTAATTATTTTTTAATGTTTGGTAGAATTCACCACAGAAGCCATCTTTGCTTTTTAGTTTTCTGGTAAATTTTTAATTACTAATTCAATCTCTTTATTTTTTATAGATCTACTCAAATCTTCTGTTTCCACTTCAGTTCAGTTTCAGTAGTTTTCATCTTTTCAGGAACATGTCCATTTCTTCTAAGTTATTCAGTTTGTTGGCATACTGTTGTTCATAGTATTCCCTTATGATCCTTTTTATTTCTGGAAGCCCAGTAATGATGAACCCCATTTTGTTCTTGATTGTATTAATTTGAGGCTTCTCTCTTTTTCCCTTTTTCACTGTAAAGGTTTTTTCAATTTTATTGGCTTTTTCAAAGAACCTACTTTTGTTTTGTTGACTTTCTTTCTTGGTTTTCTGTTCTCTGTTTCATTAATTTCCACTCTAATCTTTATTATTTCCTCAATCTGCTTTCTTTAGGTTTAGTCTGCACTTTTTTTCCAATGTCTTAAGTTAGAAGGTAGGATATTGACTTGCAATCTTTCTTCTTTTTTAACACAGGCATTACAGCTATACATTTCTCTCTAACCACTGATTTAGTTGCATCCCATAAGTTTTGGTATGTTGTGTCTTCATTTTCATTCATCTCGGAATATTTTCTAACTTCCTTTGTGATTTCTTCTTTGACTCATTGCTTAGGTTGGAGTGTACTGTTTAATGTCAACATATTTTGGAATTTTCCACTTGTCTGTTGTTGATTTCTAATTTAATTCCTTGGATGGAAACATACCCCAAGAGAAATCTTCTTAGATCTTTCCCTGGTTCTCCCTGGTAAACTTCTACTTCATCTACAATTTAACTCATTGCCTTCATGGAACTACCAGCCTCCTTGTAACTGCTTACTCTCAAAATCTCCGTTGTTTTTGAGGACACCCTTAGGTTTGAACTTCCCCACACACTACTCTAAATACAGTTTTATTGGAGAGAACTTTTTAGCTCTCTGTTCTTCAGCCTGCCTCTCCCCCTAGACAAAATCTCTGTGCCACTGTTCAATAGACGTGAAAGAGAAAAGTGGCTTTCTTTCAGAGGGATTCCCCGGCTTTAGGAGTAGAGCCCTAGGTAAAGTTGGTAGCCACTGGTCTTCTCAGCTTACCTTTCCTGGCATAGAACCTCCACCCTAGTAGTGAGCTGTGGTGAGGGCAACTGGTACCCCAGTATTCTCAGTCTGCCACTCCTGTAGTAGTTCCCTATGAGTGGGAAATGGGTGGAGGAAGAGAGCTCCAGCCTTCTCAGCTGCTATTGCTTGAAATAGAGCTTCTAAAACAGAGCTGGAGAGGATGGAAAATGCTGGTGAGCTAATTCTCCCACAGGGAAACCATCGTTTTAGACTAGGAGCTGAGGAAAAAGAATGCTCTTTGTTCTTGGCTGCCCCTTTCCTGGGTAGGGCTTCCATCAGGCTGAGCCGGGTGGGGTGAGATTCTTGGTTTAAATACCACGGACTCTTGCTGTTCTTAATAAAATTTAGTAGATTTTCTTAAATAATTGTTTTTTCATTTGATACATGTCCTTAGACAATTTTCACAGACTTTATATAGTGGTGGTGGTCGTTAATAGTTTTCACGGTTTATGGTTATTTTGCTAGGAGGATGGTCCACAGCGCCCTTTGCTCCTCCACTTTTAAAGTCATTCTATGCCTTACTCTGCAGTAATAAATTTTAGCAATGTACAAAATAATCTTAGTGCTATACGTTTTGAAAGAAATCAACTAGCTATTGTGCAATCTGCCTTACTCATTACAGCAGGAAATAATGTTTACAATGTTACAAATAAGGGGAGAGATATATTCTTACTGGTCTCTCAATTTTTGTGTTTCATCCTGACTTGGAATAACCATGGGACTTTTATAGAAACAACAGTAAGACTTAGGTTGCTTTTTGGGCCATTTTTATGAAGGACGCTTGACTTTTTCCATAATTATTTCCTTAATACTACTCCTAGGCCAAGCTCGTCAAAGTGTGGGTCTCTATTCTGTCCCATCATGCAATTTCATGTTTACTTCAGTTCAATAATAAAGGAATCAGAAGGTGCATTTTCCAATGCAGAAAGTCCAAATTATTAGAAGGCTTAGACTGTAGGCATTCAATTTTTGAAAGCTGGCCTGACATGAAATTTTGTTTTGATTTTTATCTGAATAAGTTTCCTGCCCTGTATTTTCAACTGAATTAGAGAAAAATTATTTTTTCATGACAAACACTGACTTTTTTTTTTTTTTTAAGATTTTATTATTTCCTTTTTCTCCCCAAAGCCCCCCGGTACATAGTTGTATATTCTTTGTTGTGGGTTCTTCTAGTTGTGGCATGTGGGACGCTGCCTCAGCGTGGTCTGATGAGCAGTGCCATGTCCGCGCCCAGGATTCAAACCAATGAAACACTGGGCTGCCTGCAGCAGAGCACGTGAACTTAACCACTCGGCCACGGGGCCAGCCCCTGACAAACACTGACTTTTGAGCAGGTGGGTTAATCACAAGATTTTACCAAAGCCAGATTTTTATTTTAACATAACTTTTGCAAAGCCTTAAACAAAGTTTTTTGAAAACTAGCCAAAAATGCTTAAATCAGTGGTTCTCAACCAAGGGTATTTTACCCCTTCCATACCGTCCACCCCAGGGGGACATTTAGTGATGTCTAAAATCATATTGCTTTCACAATAATAGGAAGGTGCTACTGGTGTCTAGTGAGTAGAGGCACAGGATGCTGTTATATATTGTACAATGCAGAAGTGAGCCCCCCCATAATAAACAATAAAGCAATAATCCAGCCCAAAATGTCAATAGTGCAAAGTTCAAGAAAGCTTGGTTTAGAGAGAATCAGCAGTTCTTATATCATACAACCCTAAACTTTGTTTTCTAGTGTTAAGGACTACTAACCAATTCTCAATTTCTACACCTTTGATATACCTAAGAGATATAGACATTCTAGTTTCATTAATTTATAAAAATAGTTAGTTCCATAACAGTCCCTAGGATATTTTCCTTACGTTTTCCAGGAGATGATCAAATTAATAATCTCACTGTGATCTAAAATCATACCAGTGACTTTCCTTAGAGAAATAATAGTTGTCATATATACAGGTTAACAAATACTCAGCAGGAAAGTGCAAATGCAAAACACTTCTAAACAAAAGCAGTGATACTGTCAAAAGCCAGACTCCTGAATTTCATTCTTGATTTCCCCATTCTTTCTCATATCCAAACTGTCAATAAACAAATAAATGTCTTTGCTTTTTCTTCTGTTGTAGCCAGATACCAAATATCCCCTAATGATTTTTCCCTCTTGGTATTCGTACCTCTGTGTAGTCTCTTCACATTGAATAAGGTAACCTCTGTGACCCCTGGTATTTCAGAAATGATGGTTTGTAACTTCCATGGCAGGGTCCCCTTTACTCTCTTGGATCACTTGCTCTGAGGTAAATTAACTACAAAGTCATGAGGACACTGAAGTAACCTCATAGTGAGGTCCACATGGTGGGGAACCGAGACCTCCTGCTGATAACCAGTGCTAAATTGCAAGATATGTGGGTGAGCCACATGGAAACAAATTCTTGAGCCCTATTAAAGCCTTCTATTGGCTGTATTTCTGGTAAACATCATGAACGCAATCTCTTGAGAGATTGTAAACCAGAACCACTTAGCTAAGGTGATTCCAGATTCTTGTGAACTGTGTGAGATAACAGAAATGTGTGAGATACTAAATGTTGACTTAAGCTGTGAAATTTTGGAATAATTTGTTATGCAGCAATAGATAATTAATAAACTGTTTTTAACATCTCTGAAAGCCATGTATTTTTCTCTATCCTTACTGCCAATGTGCTTCAGACCACAATCTTATGCAGTCAAAAAGCCTAGGAAGATAATCAATATTACTGGTCAAACTCCTGCCCCCTTGGACCTCAGCACAGGCCTCTGCAATTCTCCCAGGCATCAGCATCCTTATAAAGTAAGTATTCCTCAGACAACTTACCTGGGCTCCAGAGTGTTACATCTCTTTTGGTACATATACACACACGCACACACACGCATACCCCACAGTCATTTTCTGCATGGTAAGAGAAGATCCAAATGGTTTTCCATTTGCTAGGAAATGTAGGCTAAAGTACATTCAGATGTCTCCACGTTGTGCTGAGTCACCATTGGTCTGTGAGACCTGGGTGCTCCATTGGGAGAAAGTATTAAGATTCCATATTCCTTTATATTCTGTTCCCCTTTACAGACCCTTTTATCCTATCTTGCAAACTTTTCAATCATAAGTGTTTTATACCTTTATTTTTTCCTACTCTTCCCTATGTTCATTGATTAAATTACGTAAGAGATGAAATTTTTATTCATGAAAATATATATGAATAAAGATGACCACCTCTACTCCCAGCAGCATCTTAGCCTTAAATACAATTGTGTGAATTAAAATTGGTATTATCCAGCTCCTGTCATCAGCAATATCGAACCCCATCTCTCCCTAAGCCAAAAATGCCTGTAACTTGGCACTTGTATCACTACTTTGCAATTACATGCTTGCTTATGTATCTTTACTGCTCCACTTTAAAGTCTCTGAGGGAAAGGACTGTATCCTATTAACCATTGTGTGCACATCGCCTGGCTCAATTTCTGGCACACGCTAGATGAGTAGTACTTGTATTATTGCATTAATGAATAAATGAATTGATTGATTAACCACATGGATAAGAACAGTATGACTGCCTTTGCTAAAAATCTTACTATCTCCTTTAAGTTTTTTTTCTCTCTTTTTTCAAACATCTCAGTGACTGACAAAGAATCATGTGATTTTTGCAAATATCAAGTCATTGCTCAGTGTCCTGTCTATAGGTACTTTCATACATCAGAGCCTTTTAATGATACTCCTGGGGCTTCCACCAGAATCATATTATAGATTACACTGCCTAAGAAAGGGGAGTTAGAGTACAATTCTTATAGAACTAACCCTGTAGAATGTCTGGAAATATAGCATCATTCTAGCCTGGAACAATAATTTTTTTTTTAACTTTTCATAAAATAAATAGCAAAAGAGTTTTCTCAAAGATCAAGCTGCTTTTATAAGGATAAAGAGAATATAGGTGTCAGGGTGTCTCCAACTCAAAGTAATCGCCTATCTACTATGTGCTTATTTATGACCATTTATGGTGGAAACTTCAGTCTTACAGGATTTCCGTTTGGGCCTTTACTTCATGCTCCTGGCAGGGAGCAGGCATCATATGCTGCTCCTGGGTCTTACATATTGGCAAGAAGCTCTCAAAATAGGATGTCTATAGACTTTTTTTTCAACTAGCGACTTTTAGAAGTGACTTATCTTTGAGTTTTTCTAAGCAAATGATCCTGTTCTTCCTGTATTCCAAGCCATTGGAGTACCATGGTTACGGTTAAAACTACTGAGTTATCAATTAACCTCCCGCTGTCAATCTAATAGAGTTAATGGGCTAATCGTCCATTTTTCTTTCATACTAAATTGAGTCTTTCTGTTTCCTTCAGCATTGGGGCCCTCTTAAAAGTCTGAATATTATTCAGGTTATCTCATACCCATAATTCACTTCAGGAAAAGAAAACCAGAGTTACTTTTGCAGTGGATATATCTTATTCTTGTGGGGAAAAAATAGAATGTCTATGTTACTGCTTAGAAGAAAGCTGCTTAAGTAGCACAGTGCTTTACAATGTTAAGTAAATTTTTTGAATAAATGAATGAATGAATAAACATTGAAGTAGTTGGCTTTTCTCTTTAGTTGTTTTACTACTTGCCCTCCTGGTTCTTTGGTATGATCATTACCCTTTCAAAAATAAAACGTGATAGTTGGATCATCAGAAAACAGGGATTAACTTTCAGAATTCGGATCCCTAAATTATCCTATGAGTTAGATATAAAGAAAAAGTATTAATCTGGATTTCTGTTCCTTTTATCCGTGTACTCACTGGCTTTAAAGGAGGACTTGGTTATTAGATTGACTGTGGGAAGCTGGACATATCTCCTGAGCTTCAGTTTTTTCATTTATTAAATGGCAGTAATTATACTCAACTTAGAGAATTAGTGTGAAAGTTAAATATAATTAAATCAAATAATATATTCATGCAAATAGTATGAATACTCAGTAACTAATATTTATTATTAACTTTACAATTTAAATAATTTCACTTAAAAATAGATTAGTTCTTGATAACTGACTTTCTTATAACCTCTATGGTTCTTTAATAGAGAATGGAACTTTTCAAAATGTTTCTTCTCTAAATAGACCACTTCAGTTACAATAGATTTATGGATTTGCTGGTATGTATAGTTTGCATGGCACACCTTGGCTTTGCTGATTGGCCCCATTCTGGGTTAGTGTCTTTTCTTCTGACCGGGAGAATTAGCGAAATGGATTTGATGCCTACTGCGTGGTGGTTCATCCAGTGCCCGTCAATATTGTGTTAGGGACTTTGTGTATGTTTTCCATAAAGAGTGCTTTCAGCTGGTAATTCAGCCAATAGTCCTTTCCATTCTGATAGTTTCTGTTTGTGGCTAAAATTACCCCCAACCAAATGGTGGCTTCAGATACTATGCTCATCTCCCAGACCAACATCATTTTTTAGTCCAGTCTCCCAACAGAGTAAAAGAGAAAGTCAGTGTAGAATATTTCTGTTCATACTTCCTGAGTTCATCTCTCATCATTGAAGTACTAAGTTTAACTATTCATGTCTTTTGTGTGGTGAAAATTTTTTTAAAATCTTCTAAATCTGAGGTGTACTTTCAAAGGATATAATTTAATTTTATATAGCACAATGCCACTTACATGAATTTAATTATCCTTACTAGGAGGAATAACTTGTGGTTGCTTTGTTGCTTTGAAACATAATGAAAAGGGTATCCTTGTTGAAGCTACAGAGTTCTGGTATTCAATTAGTTCTCCACTACAGAATATGTATACACTCACATAAACACACAAAATCAAAGGGTGTTTAGAATCTCTTTTAATTTCTAACAATTTGACAACCAAACATTGACAGTTTAGGTTATCAATCAGAATCATCCCAGATATCTACCTCATACATTTTGCTTAAATATGAAGTAAAGAAATAAATATGAAACACACTTTTCTGTTTTCAAAACTACCAAAGAGCATGGTGACATCAATTTGAAATGCAAGGAATTGTTTCAGCCATGTGCCATGCATAGGTTGGTTGTCAAATGGCCAATGGACAACTCAGAACCAAAATGTATATGGAGAGAGTTTGGCCACTCTTGAGAGTGCAGGCATCCGTTTTAGTGCTTATGTTTCTTGGCTATTGATTTATCTCAAGATAGATATATTACCAGAGTTTTTACCTAGATGTGATAATCATCTCTCTTCCTCACCTTTTATTCCTGTAGAACAAGATTAACAAAGTAATGGGATCAGTCAGTCAAGGGATAGTAGGTATTCACAAACTGAAGAGATTCCTAGTCTTGAGTGAAGACTGCTCAGACCAAGAAAGTGGATTTAAAAGTGATTAACCAAAGCCTTGAATAAGAAGGCAGATCCACATTGAGAAGAGCTTTCTAAAAAGACAAACAGGATGCCGATATCTTATCCAAGGGTTCAATTAAAAATCAGTTCCTGTATTATATGGAAGGTCCAAAGTGCAAGGATATCCAAGGAGAGAGTTGTCAGATTTAGCAAAGTCAGAGAGCATGCAGCAATTATTAAATTCCTCAACTACAAATGGGGGAATAATAATGACCATATCATAAGACTTTTATTGGTGGAAAAATTATACAACTATGTAATCTATCCCTTCATAATGCCATAATATCCTGATATTTGTAAGCAAATAAAGACATTCAAATAGATGTGATATTTGTGTGTGCATGTGTGTGTATATTTCCTATCTCCAAATAACTTAAATTTTAGGTGGGAAGGCAATATGTATACCTTGCTCTATCCTTGAAGGGAGAGGTCCTTGCATATTATAATATTCTTTCTCTACATCTAGATCCATTTTTGGATTTTCCAGCTTTTACTTACTTCCCATCATTTCAACCTCACATAAGATGGTTTGCTAAAGGAATATAATTGCTGTGTTAGCCTGAAGTAAATTTCAGTTGTACTAATTTTCAGAACTGGAGAACTGGGGGGCTCCTGAATACCCTCCAGTACCTACGTTGAAGAATGGTCTCTGGGAATTGAATCCCAGGATAGCTCAGCTGGCCTGTGTTAGTTCACACTTCCACCTTTTTGGCGAAAAATTTGATCATTCTGCAGAACAGCATCCAGATAGCTCCTGAGCACCTGATGAATCTAACTTTTTAACTCCTGATATCACCAGTGTGCCATCAATCTCTCAGATTCCCTCTGATGATAAATGGTTTCTCTGGTACTAACCAAAGGGTTGGCACTCTTCTCCAAATCTCTTCCATTATTTCCTTTAATATATGATACTTCCAGCCCCAAAACAGTGTAGCAAGTAATTTCCAACGCAACTCCTAGTCTTCTGCAGCAAATCCTTTATCATAATTCTTAATGAAAACCTGTTTGACTTGAATTCACAGTTTTCACTATAGAGCAAAAATTTTTTCAAAGCTTCCCTCGTCTCTACGACCACAATAACAAGTTAACTGTTTAGGTGTTTGGGGCTGGGTTGCTTCTTTCCCTTTAGTCTCTTTGGGTTTATTCTCATCTAATCAGGAAAAACCTTGAAGGTGAAGTTTGGCCCTCAGTGTTCCTGTAAACAAAACTCCTACTTGAAGTCTTTGCAAAAGAATTGACTGTTCCCGCTAGCAATGATTTTTTATATATATATTTTATACGTGTAAATATATATTACTTCTTTCTTTTATTATTTTGCTGCTTTTGCTTTTGTGTGCACTTGGGATTTTTATGTTTATCATTTGAGGGATTATAGGGAAAAAAACTAGTGGTTTCAAAGAGCTTATCTCCCAGCCGCTCTGAAGAGATGTATGCAGAAATGAGAGTATCTATGTGGAACTTTAAAAGGGGTACATTTGAGTTGAACCTATTAATTCCTTAAGTTGTCACAGGAAAAAAAAAATCTGTCAAATTATTTTTGACATTCTATACAGTTTACTTTTATAATTAGTGCTGCTAAATTCAGTTTGCTGAATTAGGTCCATTTCTGAGTATTTTATTCTTACAGAACATGAGTGATTACAGTGGAAACCAGCTAGGAAGAAGAATTATAATTGGATAAAAAATTTAAAAGAGTGAATTAATTATTGGGAACTATAATTAATCAGGGTTATTCTTCTCAAGGTTAGCACTTTAAAATGTATTTTACAGGTAATATAAAATGCCTCACTTAGTTAAAACCTTTTATAATGATGATAATACACCTTATCACAAAGGCGGAGAGAAATCCCTTTTACATGAAATCCCTGTTTTGTTTAATTTTGTTACCTTTGCTCTATCATCAATCCAGTGGTCAGCCAGCAGAACAGAAGGCAGGATAATTGGGTTTGCAGCATTACCACTGGCTTACAGAAACTTGGAGAGCCGTGGTCACAACTGATACCAGTTTCAGCATTGTTATACCAGTTCCTAATGGACATCTGTCTACTTCCTCAAAGCCTTCACCTGACATTTCTACCTGCTTGACAAGCATGTGTTCAAGAGAGACCCTTTAGCGGGGTGCCCAGATTATTTTAAACAGGCTTACATTTCAGAAACTAGAATCGTTTTCTTTTTCTTTCTTTCTTTTTTTTTTTTTTTTTTTGAGGGAGATTAGCCCTGAGCTAACTACTGCCAATCCTCCTCTTTTTGCTGAGGAATACTGGCCCTGAGCTAACATCCGTGCCCATTTGCCTCTACTTTATACGGGGGATGCCTACCACAGCCTGGCTTTTGCCAAGCGGTGCCATGTCCGCACCCAGGATCCGGACTGGCGAACCCCAGGCCACCAAGAAGCAAAACATGCAAACTTAAACGCTGCACCACCAGGCCGGCCCCTAGAATCATTTTCTTAAATTTTAATTTTATGTTATGGAGAATTGCAAACATACATCAAAGTAGGTAAATTAAATATGTACTGGGGCAGAGGCTCTGTTCAGTATAGTCATTTAGGAATCCAAGATGACTGAGCCACCAATGTGTTGAAATTTGTTGGTTGCCATCCCAAAGAAGAGAGAGAGAGGGCTTTGGAGTGTTGTGCACTGGCAACTAAATGCTCAGCCGGCAAGTCATTTCAGCTCATGACTCCTTGGCCAATCCTAATCATATCACCACACCCAACAATAAGGGGCTCAGGAAGTGCTTTCCTTTCATGCACCCAGAAGTGATTGAGAACTGGAAATGTTTGTCAAACAGCACAAACGCTGACCACAGTCATTCAATCAGTTCCTACATGGATGGGCTACCTGGTTCAGACATGTGATTTTTCTATTCATGCTATATTTTCTTTTTCAAATTTTACCTACCAAAGTTGCTGTGGAGTAAAGCAGGAATAAGAAATCTTTTCTTAAAAGGACATACCAAAGAAAGACCCTAGCAAGATTCTTGGACTCAAAGGTGGACACAATTGCATGTACAATCAAGTCTTATGTACTCAACGACAACTGTGCACCAGATACTGGGGTGAGATACAAATTATTTTCTCAAAGGTTTCATGGTCAAGTTGATGCATCGTATTTTGCAGTAAGAACGTATCTTTCTTGTGACATGCTGTCCACCTAGAATGGTAAGTTAGTGGAGCAGCACTATGTAAAACCCAACCAAGAGGAAATCAGAGAAATTTGCCTTCATTTCCTAGGAAAATTTTCAAACTTCTCATTTGCACTGACAAAAGCTAAGACAGCTTACATGTTTATCAGGAATCTTCAGAGGAATGGTAGTGACCTCAATTCTCTAATCTAGCAGTTCTAGTCATGCTTTAATACTAAACTCTTTATTTTTTTCAACACAGTTTTCTCTTAATATTTAAGGGATATATATTTATTATGAAAATTAGTTTTTTTCAAGATACGCTCAAATATAAATTACTTAGTACTCAAACACCCAGAGATAACTACTGTCAACTCTTGGACATACGTCCATGCAGATAGTTTGATATGCATATGTGTAAATTTTTGTGGGTTAGTATTGTCAGTATCATCAGGTACATCTTGTACACTTAATGTACTTAAATTAAATGTACAATGCCACTTTAAAATAGTTCACATTGTCATAATATTGTGCCACATCACAATATTGCACAAATCATTTTTAGTGTCTGAATTGTGTACAATTTTAATATAATTTAATCATTTTTATTTTTGTTGAATATTTCCATTGGTTTAACTATTCCGACAGATGTAAGCAGTATTGGGCTGAATATCACTATAAGTACACACTATACTCAACTTTATTTCCTTTAGACAAATTACTAAATATGAAACTGCTAAATCAAAATCTATGTACTTTTATAGACTTCTGATGTTTCATGATGATTTATCTTCCATACTGTATAGTAGTGTATACTCCCGCTATAAATGCAGAAGAGCACCCCTTATCTTAAAAACTTTGTATGTTAATTAGGGAATTGTGTGAAGCTTCTAGTAAAAGATCTGAAATTATAGTGGCTTCTCTTACAAGCAACACATAATTCAGACAGGCCCACGATTCTTCTGTCAATCTACTTTGCTCTTTTACAATATGGCTTTGTGTCTTAAATTTTTCTTACCTCCCACAATATGGATACTGTAGCACCAGCCATCATATCTTCATCCACATCAATGAGTCAGAATGATAGAAGGAGGAAAATGGATTTGTAAAATTATAAAAACCTGCCACCTGAATAAGCTGTCCATATAGCTATATAAGCTATATGAAAAGATGTCATTTTAGGAAGCCCCACCAAATGGTTGTTGTTTACACGTCTTTGGCCACCCCTATCTATACAGAAGCATTGGAAACATAATTTTTAGCTGGATGTATTGCTCCTTCCAGCAATGTATGTATTCCTTAGTAAGGAAGCAGTGGGAAATTGATATTGAATAGGAAATTAGCAGCTTCTGTCAAAACATTGTATATGCATATACATAAAAATGTATGTATTTAAGTCTTTATCAATAGGTCAAAATTATCTAGTTTTTTTTTTAGTTTACATTTTGATCAAGATTTGTCAATAGTTTGTAACTATTTTAAACAAGTTTAAAAGAACTAAGAGATTAATTAAAGCAAATTCAGATATACGATTTTTGTTGTACATTTATGTTGGTTTAAATATATAGGAACAGATTTCTAAAGTAAGAAGAATTGAATATCCAATAACTTCATGCAAAGATAAATTTTAAAGATGTTGTAAATTCAAATGGTACATGTATAACTAGATTAATTATCAAATGTACCTTTATTTTCTCTACTGAAAGAGAAGAACAATTTATCTATTTAGCAATCCCAAAGAAAATGAGAATTTTTAGAGTATTTTGAAAAATCACCCAGAGAAATGAACTGAAAGTCATGATTGAAAATGATAAATGATCTTTTAAATTACAAAGTCACTTGTGGCAGGTTCTCTAATAGTTTAATCTACTCTCACAGTACCTCTCATTACACCTTTTAATAATAAAATATCCCTGAAGGTAATTATACCTTCCATTTGCTTTCCTAGAGCCCTATCTCTGATAAACCTTCTGTTAAACACAGTTAAAAAAAAAAAAAAGCCACACAACAATTGTGATAATGTTTTTTTCATCGTTGTTTATTTTGGGGCTTTCAATATAGTTGGGGCTTCATGAGATTCCCATGTTTGATAACATACCTCCTACGGAAGAGTCAAGTCAACAACAATGGAGCAAGGCAATGTAGTACCTGGATGGAAAGTTCTGAGATGTAAGTGTAAGATCAGGTGCTCCCTTTTATTCTGGAGCCTTGAGTAAATTCTTGAATCCTTCTGAGTCTTAGATTCTCCAAAGAAAAATGTAGGCAATATCTGATTTACAGGCTTGGATAAGAATATGGATAGTAATAGATTCAAAGGTATTTTGTGTATAATAAAACTCTATTCAAACATAAAATGATATTATAAATATCATATTAGCTGAATACTTATAAAAAGAGAATCGTTTGCCACACATTGTTTTCCTAGAGATAAAGGGCAAAACAATATAATTTTAGCTATTGTTGACTTTATAAGTAAATTTCCAGAAGGCCTCAAAAATTATTGGTCCTCCATGAGATGTAGAAATATGAAGAAATAGTTTACTTTAACTTTATCTCTTGGGAGCCATCGGGACTCAGTTATTGAAATCTATAGATGTTATAAGATTTTTGCATAAAATTTGATATAGTTTAAGAACTTGAAATTATTTAGTGAAGAACAGTACATTATCTTTTAAAATCACTCAAAATATAAAAATATATAGTAAATTGAGATTTTCAATTTACTTGACAATTTAAACTACCTTTGTCTGAACTCAGAATTGGGGAACTGTTTTCAACAGTAATTTTCAAGATTCTTCCTTGAATTCCAAATCAGAACACATAACGTGTCTCCTTGACATATAGGGTGTGAAGCTTTGCCAGTAATAGTTGAGTGATTTACACTTTTAGCATCCTCCAGCCCTGTTTCAATCCAGTTCCCGTGAGGAAACCAGAAACCACACTAGCTACTTCTACTGATGGAATTTAATATAAGGAATTGATTATGCAGATGTTAGAGGACTAAATCAACACAAAAGGACCACTGAGGCAATACAGAGATAGTAATTGCAGGATGTAGCCACCACCTCATGAGCTGGGGGAACAAAGAAAGTGTGTGGTGTTATCAGAACTGGGAAGATTGAAAGCAAAGCTCCACAAACCTGGAACTCAGACATGTGAGGGGTAGTCTTGCCTACCCGGTCCTATTTCCTAAGGGTCTCATGAAGCTGAGAGTCAGACCTCAGCTCTAAATGGTGCTGGTTTTTCTGGGGGGATACAGTGAAGTTGATTGAGGGATCTTTGGAGGAAATGAGGCTGGGAACTAATTGCTATTGCAAGACTAAGAGAAACTTATCAGGAAAGTTTGGGACCCCTGCCCTTGTTATTGGTGCAATGAAATAGGGTGTATTATTGTTTGAGTAGTAACTGTCTTCCTCTTTCCTCTTGTTGCCCACACCCTACCCAAAGCAAAGTGTTTGCCAGCATGATTCCAGAATCTTTTGTGATTCAAAATTAGGAAAATGGGGGTAAGTAGGAAGGACTTTCAGAAGTGTGAGGCGAGAAGGGGAAGATGCTTCTAGAAAGGTTTCAGGGTTTGAAGGCCTTTAGAATATGCATGAGGTAAGGAAGAATTAGACAGTGGAGGGAAGGGCTTCTAGAAGTCCTGGTGTGGGAACTTCAGATAAAAGTTGGAGAGATGCAGATAAAAGTTGGAGTTCCTTTTTAGTTACTATCTGGTGGGCAGAATCTGCTCCATGCAGAAATTGAGCCATGTGGGTTTCAACATTTATTAAGTTTGCACACAACAGAAGTCTAGCACCTTCTTAGAATAATACGTGTATAAATTCCCCCCTATGTAATGTTTACATGGTGTTTCACATTTGTGTTAACCACATACAGAAGACAAGCTAAATGAAACCTCTTCTTCATGTTAGGGAAAAGAAGATAAAAGCATGGAATGGGAAGGATGATGTTCACTAATCAAAAATGAAGCATTATTAAAGTTCTATAACAATTGTGCCAATGTGTGTCCTTTAATTAATAAAATGTTAACATAATTAAAAATAGTAAGTGATAATATCTTAATGTTAGTAAATGTTATAATGATTAATTATATTGATTATTTCCCACTTACATCTCAAAAAATTTTTTCTGACTGACATCTCAATGAAATAAAATACTCGACTTTATCATGTTACTTAGAAATAACAAACACCTTAAAATTGGATATTAAAAAACAGTTAATAATCAGCTTTCAAACTTTCGAAAAGCAATTGAATGGAAGATAGACATTTGGGCTAGCTCATGTTGCCAGTGTAGAATCATTTTTGAACTCCCTTTTGCTTATGGATTGATTTTTAAGTATACCTGTGACTGACAAGGCTTTCATCTCTGCACTCTCACACAAATATACATTAAAAGTAAAAGTGAGCAGGCAAACAATGGTTATAATTTACTTTCAGTCAAAGAATTTGCCTGGCTTAAGCTATTCTGGGTTTTTTGGCACCTCAAATAAGATCTTCTCCTAAGAGGAATTTGCCATGTCTAGACAGCAAAGCCTATGAGAAATTATAGTAAATTTGGTGAGTGTTTAGATACAACCTTGTATAAAAGACATCACTCAAGTGCTCCCCTTTACCTGGCTAAACATATGACCTGGGGATTGTTATTGACCTTTCCTAAGCCTCAGTTTCTTCACCTGCTTAGTGGGGAAACTAATAGTGCCAAGGTCAAGGATTTGCTGAAAGGATTAAGAGAAATAATGATTATATATCACTGAAACATAACTGCCAACCCTTAGTAGCTTTATTATTATCAATTTTGTATGGCAACGTGTCTATGTATATATCAAGAGAATTGTGGGGATTCCTAAATGTTTTAGAGTTATTTTACCCATTGAACATTTTTCTTCTTAAGAAATATCTTCCCCACAAAGATTAATTGATGGCATTTATTTCTTTTTAACATTTAAAATGAGTTTAAGTAAATCTGTTTTTATATTTGATGATACTTCTCAAAAACTAGTCTATCTGCTCCTGATGATACTGAGATTAGAAATTCCTATTTCCCTTCCAAAACAAGCATGCTTGGCCTAAATATTTTAAGTACTGTTATTATTAGAAGGTAATTGTGTGCTTAAAATAATATTATGACTAATAATATAAAACCTGTGGAATACGAAGTCCTCCCTCTCTACTTCACAGGTGCTACCATTTTTACAAAGTCTCCCCTCATATTTTCTTCTTATTTCATCTCTCTTTACGGCAGGCCTTTATTCCTCACTCCACCAAGTCAAATATTTTACCTACACTACTTCTTTTGCCTTCTATCTTCCGTCCCTTCAGCCTACAATAGTTTCCTCATTTAAAAAAATACATAGGTTGGGGCCGGCCCGGTGGCGCAGTGGTTAAGTTCCCACGTTCCGCTTCTTGGCGGCCCGGGGTTCGCTGGTTCGGATCCCGGGTGCGGACATGGCACTGCTTGGCAGCCATGCTGTGGTAGGTGTCCCACGTATAAACTAGAGGAAGATGGGCACGGATGTTAGCTCAGAGCCAGGCTTCCACAGCAAAAAGAGGAGGACTGGCAGTAGTTAGCTCAGGGCTAATCTTCCTCAAAAAAAAAAAAAACATAGGTTTACTTTTTTCTGAATTTTACTCTTTAGAAAACACACACATAGTATACTCATATATAAACGCGAACACCTATAAACACTTTCAGATAACTATCCCTAGTTAGAATCAGAAAACATAACTGGACAGGAGTTTAGGGAATGTTAGCTCCCATGTTCTTATCTAGAAGAAACTGAAACCCCCGGGTGGTTAAATAACAAACTCAGTGTCACTCAAGGAGTAGGCAGAGATCCATTTTGCTTCCTCAAGCCAGGTCTACAGCCGTTTCCAAAGTAACATGTTTAACATTTACCTAATAAATATTGACTGAGTACCTTCTATTTGCCTAGCAATATCCCGGGTACTAGGGACAGAGCTGTGAAAAGAAAACCAAAGCTTACGAAAGGTCCACCTTCACATTACTTAGTAGTGGAAAACAAATAAGCAAATAAATATTTAATATCATGTCAAGGAAAGAGAACTTCTGTAAGGAAAGATAAAGCATGTAAAATGATGCAGAGGGACACTTTGATACTCCTCTCTATCTGCTCTGCACAATTATATTAGGCTCCATGCTCAATAGGAATGTCTTCCTTATTTCTCTAGAACCACTGATTGTCCTATCTTTAGGTCACTGATCTGGCCCAATCCTGGATTCCCAACCCCCTTTTTGCTCTACAGGCCTATTGGCCTGTTTTGTTTTCATCATTAATATGTTGTTCCCCAATCTTTAGTGGACTGGTCTTCAAATTGTGGCATAAGAATTCTCCAGAGGTTATATGGACATAGACAGCTTTAAAGCAATTAATTTCCTTAACTGTTTTCCTTTCCAAAATTGCTTTCTTGGGAACCTGTCTGTGGTCTGCCAGTTCTTTCCCAGCTCCCCTTGCATGGTGCTCATCTCATGCTGTACTAAAAAAGGTGAACTCTCACCCAGTCCAAATCTGAGCATGACGTTTTTGCCCTGGTTCTAAAGACTCCCTGGGGTAGTTTAAGAAGGTAGAGATTCAGTAGGGCCAATGAGGCGTTTTCTTTCATCCTGGCCAGAAACTTGTGGTGGAGCTCGGTGCCTATCTATTTGTACCTGTCATCTATCTATCTGCCTACCTATCTATCTATCTACCTATCATCTCTTTTTCCATCTAGTATTAAATACTTATAAAGCACCTACTATGTGTTTGCTGTTCAGGGAACGTATCAGTGAGCAACAGTCAAAAATCCCTGCCCTTTTGAAGTTGCATTCTAGTGGTAAACTAACTTTCTTCCTTCCTTTCATCCTTCTTTCCTGCCTTCCCGTTTTTCAATTTATCTTAAAGAATTAATAAGTGAGAAAGTTATCACAGGGAAGCACATTATCATTTTTTTAAATAAACTAAAATTAGAAATTTTTCTGATTGAAGTTACATTTGATGGGAAGGACTGGTTTGACAAGGAGGATTAGCTTTGCCAATTGGCTTATCCAGTTGAATGAACTAAATCTGAAGCTGTAAACTTTTGACAAATGTATATTTAAAGCTCATGTGTAATATACCCCACTTCTGGAAAATACATAATTTGCAATTCTTAACAACTGATAACTAAAAATTTGAATATCAATTTAAAAATATGTGAAGACGTATATGATTATTCAAGATTCTTTTGGCGAATACTCAATCTACCATTTTAAAGCTCACTATGCTGGTGTTCTTCCACTTTAAAATTGATTGCGGGGAGAGGTAGGGGGCTCCAGATTTCCTTGAATTTGCTTTCTTACTTACTGGAAGATCAGCAAACACTCACTGAAGTTCTTTCCTAATGAAATAGACGGAAGAAAGAAAGGTGGTTAAAAGGTTTGAAAATTACAGTTTTTCTGTTCATTGCCCTTTGTTTATAGTATTTTCCTCAAGTGAAGCAGGGCTTTTCAACCTCAACACTATTGACATTTTAGACCAGATAATTCTTTGTTGTGGGAGCTGTCCTGTGCATTGTAGCATATTTAGCAGCATCCTCAGCCTCTACCCACTAAATACCAGCAGCAACCCCTCTCCCAGTTGTGACAATCAAAATGTCACCGGATATTGCCAGATTGTTCTCTAGGGGGCAGAAGTGTCCCTGGTTGAAAACCACTATGCTATTGTAACCAAGTGTGTTGACGTTCTTCCCCTTGGATTTGCTTATCCCTGAAACTAAAATCTCAGTATACATCTCAGCTATAACTAGTCAGAGCAGAACAAAAGAAACCTTTTCAAGATCTATTCCCCTGGGGTTAGTGGCAGAGTGCCTCGTACTGGAAGGTACCTATTGCATGGAAACTGTTCCTTTGGGAAATTTCCTCACATTCTACAACTAGTTAGTTCATTTGTTCTTTCAGAGATACGTAATTCACTCAGCGTGTAGGTGTCAAGCAGATTAGTTGGTTGAAAATTAAATCTAGACATTAAATGTATACAAGCAATGTAAAACTAATTTCTTAGTTATTCCTAACTGTCACATATACAGACAACAGTAGACTGATTAACTGTAAATCATGATTTTTAAAATGGAAAATAGTGTTTGGTGAAACTGTTTTGAAGGGAAGAAATTCACATCAATGGGCTGTTTAACATGACACAAATTTAACCAAAGCTCCAGGAAAGTAGGTACCAACTATCCAAATTGCAAAGGGAGGAACTGGATTATATAAGCAGGACTTACAGAGAAAGAAGTGGCTTGAAACTAATTTTGCCAAACTTATGAAAATTTGAATTTGGAGGGACCAACAAGTTGGAAACAAAAGAATTTCTTGAAAAAATTGCTCCTGATGGAGGATGGGTTGATGGTTTTCACATCCTCCTAAACCTCTTTAAAAAGGCTATGAGGAGGGGGCTGGCCCCGTGACCGAGTGGTTAAGTTCGCGCGCTCCGCTGCAGGCGGCCCAGTGTTTCGTCGGTTCGAATCCTGGGCGCGGACATGGCACTGCTCATCAAACCACGCTGAGGCAGCGTCCCACATGCCACAACTAGAAGGATCCACAATGAAGAATATACAACTATGTACTGGGGGGCTTTGGGGAGAAAAAGGAAAAAATAAAAAAAAATCTTTAAAAAAAAAAGGCTATGAGGAGACAGCATGGCGTCTAGAGATGTGACTCTTGGAGTTTAGTGTACATGGTGGACTGGTGTCTGATCAACTCCTAAACAAAAAGGCTACCGTAGAGGCCGTCTGAAATGTCTCATGGCAGCAGAGAACAGGGTTGCATTTGGACAAAGTCACCCTCTCTCCCAAAGCAAGTCATAGATAACTACATAGCATCCCACTGTGGGAATGTTGGCTTAAGGCTTCTTCCCTGGAGAGCATCTGCCCAAAGACAAGTGGCCTCAGCAGAAGAAGCTGGAAGTACGCAGTAAGGTACAGAACTGAGGAGCAATGGTAAACGGCTGGCTGAAGGAGAGGCATCACCTAAGAAAGAGGAACATTGAGGATGGCTCCCAAGAGTAAAGGGGAGCACACATGAAAAAAAGAATTACCTTTAAACATCTGCCATGTCCAGAGAAAACCAGTACCTCATCACACAATGTTAACCCAGAGAGACCTTTCCTGTCAGCATCCTCTACTCTCTCCTCTGTTTCATCTTGGAGGAGCCGCAGGCAGTCTAGCGACTGAAGGAAGAGGAGAAGCAGTCAAGGCAAAAAAATAAAGAAGCCAACCACATGTTCCCCTCTTGCTACAGGAGGCAACCAGAGGAAGGTAGAAGCTGGTGGAAGAAGGGTCTGTTAGGAGAAACTTTTAACTTTGAATGACCTTCTGAGTTTGTGATCTTTACAGCAGAGTGGACAAAGTAATTAGCAACAGGAGATGATTTTTATGGTTGAGATTGACTGAAGAGTGGTTTATCTAGTAAAGGGAAGGAGCTAAGCTATGAGACCTACCCAAGATTTCTTCTGGGTGTAGAAGAAGAACTGGGTTTGAAGAAGCAGTGAAGGGAAAAAATAAAGTTCTTTTCTGATTGCATTTTACAAGTCTTTCTTGTTCAACATATCAGTTACATACAAGTAAACACTGAACAGCTTATTCAGTGATAATCCAATTGACAGCTTTATAGTATAATACAGTATCATTTTTATTTTGCTATAAATTACATATTGCCTGCTCCTTCATCACTCAGACAAAAGTGTTCTCAGTTCTCTTTCATCATAATATAGTGAATTCTTGCTCTAGTATTGTACAGGATTTTCAGTCTCTAGTTTAAAAGAACAAGAAATGAAAACCACACACAGAAACAATTCAGAAATGCTTGTTTTTGCTTATAAATCTTCCCTAAGCATAATAAAAATAATTGATTAAGGGAGACATTGATGACTGATGTTATAATTCAATCTCTGGGCTTTGATTATAGCATAAACCTACTGAATTTCTTCAACAGAAAAAAATAGCTCTCAAATCAATCTTGCCTTATTGGTATCATTTATACTACATATGCAATTACACAGCTTAGAGAAATGTCAGATTCCACAAGCATTTATTCTTCCAATGGATATTCAAGAAAGAAAATTCCCTAGAAAAGCAAAATTAGAATGAATGTTTGAGTTGGAAGTATCTCAGCCAAAGTGGAAACAAGTCCCATTTTCTAAATAACTTACTTGTCTAGTAAATAAATTTTATATGCTATATATCAGAATACCTGAGTTCCAGACTTGCAGTTAAGACTTGGAAACTTGGGCAAGTATTAATATTTAGTATTATTATTACTAAGCTTTTGACTGCAAAGCTTAGTTAGAGGTGAGGAGAGTGGAGGAGGAAAGGAGAGAAGGAGGGAAGGAGAGAGGGGCCGAGAGAGGGAGAGAAAGAGAGAATCTATTCTAAATGTAACTGAAAATTTTTAAGGTAATTGCCTTTGAGTATACCTGGATCCAGTTGCTTAAGTAATATGAAACTGTCTCTCTACATCTTACTTTTTCTTCTGTGTTGACTTCAAGCTCATTCTTCACTCTGTGTTGACCTTTGCGACTAGAGGCTTATGTTCTTTTAGCTCCAAGTTGAGGAGAGGAGGGTGCTTCCTTCATGGTCTTCTTTCTAAGATTAGCCCAAAATAGATTGACATGAGTTGCATGCCCATTTTGAACACATTGTCATGATCAAGTGCATGGTATATGACGATTTTCCAGGTCTTAATAATATGCCCACTCCTAGTTATAATGGGTGGAACCAGCCCCAGACAAACTCTAGGGACTAAAAATTACATGGGAAGGGGAATCTTCAAGAAAAATCCGCTCTTATAAGACAAAGGGAGAAAGGAAACTAGGTAGATGAGGAAACCAGGTAGACAAAAACAACAGAGTCCACTCGAGATGATTTATGTAATCTGTTAGGATTTAATCTCTGCATTTGTAAAACAAACACTAGTTACACAAGCTGTGTTGATTTCCTAGGCTCATTATTGTAAAGCTTAAATGACATTGTAGTTGTAGAAGTACATCAAAAGAACTGCTGAGTTATGAAAAAAATTTTTGTAGTATGGTGAAAAAGTCTGCAGATCAAAAACGCTAAGGAAAACTGTCGATATGTTGAGACTAACTAAATTGCTCTTTAGTGGAGGGTTATATGATATCTTTCACTGTACACATCAACAATTTTGGTATTTTCTTTTCCAGGACTTAAGGACAGCATAAAGATGATGATATATATCCAGTTGTTGTAGTTCCTCAAATATATAATAATTCTGTGATATGAATAAACAAGTGAAATATTGAGATTCAATTAATTTGGGGGCAATCATAAAGCAAATATCCTCTGGAGGGTGAGAAGGTGACTTGTTTTTCCTAAGATGACAGCTCGGTGCAATGAAAAAAATACGAACTTGAGATTTGAACACAACTGCACTTGGGTTCCTGCTTTACCGTTGCTTAGGTGTGAGATATTGGACAAGAGACTTAATGTCTCTGACCCTCACTTTCTCATCTATAAAAATAAGGATGATCATTAGCTTTTGAGGTGTTAGTGAGTTTAGAGATAATGTATACCACAGGATTTACACATAGTAGGCACTCAATAAATGGCAATTTCGTTCATTTTTATTATTATGCAGTTCTCGGTACACTCTCCTAGCAGTTCCATATAACGAGATGCTTTCAAAGGATAAGGAAATGACATAGGACTTGAGTTGAGACGCACAGGTCAAGCGCTTACACAATCACTTTTGCTCTATTTCAGGAATCCAAGGGTGTATGAGTGAGTGTTTGATGGAGGAACAGAGCCACTGTAAGTGATATAGAATAAGGGATTTTTAAAATAGGGATTAGACCTTACACAACTCTGGGAGCTGGTGTAGACAGTCATAGAGGAGATCTGGCTGTGGAGGTTAGCAAGGATGTGCTGGAGTCCTGTCTGTCTCACACCACCTGCAACTGATGCCAGGGTGACCTGCAAGAGGAGCTTTGCTCTAGTGTTCACCACCAAGTTGAAAAACATTTAATCTAGGACTAGCAGACACTGAAGGTGGAGATCTGGTGGGAGCTGAAGGACCTAGGGGTCTAATTGACGTCCACACCAACAAAGTAAGCTATCAGATTGGTGACAGCATGTGCGAGCAGCCTTAATGCCTGAAGTCTGCACTGACTTTCAAGGGAAAAATAATGGCTACTGTTTCCCTTCTAATAATGTGTGAATTCCTCTTGTGTCCAGCATTGACTTTGAACCATGTAGGCAAGGCAATATAGGAAAGGTAGCTCCAGATTAGTTACAATGATGCAGTACAAAGCCGCCATACCAAGTAACAACTCAGAACCCAAATGCTACTGATAAGGAGGAACTGAAGAAGTGGCCATTTGTGGTTCACATTAATGAAGGGGGAGAAGCAATTAGAAATGCTCGCATCCTATTCTTCTAACTTTTAAATAATTTTAGACTTTTAGAAAAGTTGTGATGTACAAACAACTCCATTATATCCTTTATCCAGATTCCCACATTTTGCCAAATTTGAATTTTCTTCTCTCTTTCTATAAACAGATAGATAGGTAGATGGATAGATAGACAGACAGACACATATACACATTTACACATTTTTTTCTGAAACAGTTGAGACTAAACGGTCTACTTGGAGCTCCTTTATCCTCAAATACTTATGTGTGTATTTCCTAAGAGCAAGGACCTCCTCTTATGAGACCACATTACAATTATCAAAAACAGAAAACTAGGGGCTGGCGTAGTGACATAGTGGTTAAGTCTGTGTGCTCCACTTCGGCTGCCTTGGGTTCGCAGGTTCAGATCCCAGGCAGGGACCTAGCACCACTTGTCAAGCCATGCTGTGGTGATGTCCTACAGACAAAATAGAGGAAGATTGGCACAGATGTTAGCTCAGCAACTATCTTCCTCAAGCAAAAAGAGGAAGATTGGCA